>NW_016107500.1:392585-467273 GCF_001604975.1 Cebus imitator | reverse complement strand
AGGAAGGCAGCAAATCACACTGCCATGTGTGTACCTATGCAACAATTTTGCATGTTCTTCACATGTACCCCAAAACCTAAAATGCAATAAAATAAATAAATGGGGAAAAAATAAATAAATAAAAAAGAAAATACAAAAAAGAAAAGGCTAAACATTTCCCTCTCTCTGGTGTAGAGAAAAGTGAATGAAAAACAGGCAATGATGGGCTGGCTAAAGAAAATGTGGCACATATACACCATGGAATACTATGCAGCCATCAACAACGATGAGCTTGTGTCCTTTGTAAGGACATGGATGAATCTGAAAACCATCATTCTCAGCAAACTGACACAAGAACAGAAAACCAAACACCGCATGTTCTTACGCATAGGTGGATGTTGAACAACGAGAACACATGGGCATAGGGAGGGGAATATCATACACTGGGGTAGGTTGGAGGGTAGGGGGCTAGGGGAGGGATGGGGGGTGGATAAGCTGGGGAGGGAAAACACTGGGATAAATGCCTGAGGTAGGCGACTAGGGGATGGAAACTGCAAACCACCATTGAATGTGTGTACCTATACAACAGCCCTGCAGGATGTGCACATGTACCCCAGAGCTTAATGTACAATAAAAAAAAGAGAGAAAAGCGGCATTTTGTTTAGATTTTATTAATGTTATAATGCCTAATAACAAGACTGTTCTAATACCTGAAAGGAACCCCAAATCTTTGGAATCCATCCAAGGTAAGTTTCATGCACAGCACAGGGAGAACTGGCTAAGCCTATTTGGAAAAATTATTTGTTTCCAGGATTGCAGCCTGCAGAGTCCAGCCTTTTCCTTTAAATGGTGGATAGATTTGTCAGGTCCACCGGATGCAAAGGACCTAGTTCCCCAGAAGGAAGCTTTCCTGTTCTGACCCCATGAGAGGTTCTCCCATTTCATGCCGATAGGTGTGCAGTGTCCTTCTTTATAGTCCTACATCCTATTCAGTCTTAGGAAGGAGTTACCAAGAAATCTCTGTGGTCACACTTGAATATTTTTGGTTGAGTATGCACCAAGAGCCATTTATTATTTTATAACGTATTTAGAGAAACCAAATCTTTCTTGGTCTTCATTTCTCTCATACAAAACAAACATAAAAATTCCCATCTTTACAGAATCTTTTAAGTACTCCATTGTTTAAGTATTTACAGTGGAGGTTGGGGCTTATAGTGGATGCATTATAGTCTCTAATTATCACCACAAATCATGCTGAAAGGCTCCGAGAGATCATGTAACTTGTCGGCCATGTCTAACTGAAGTTCTTAACCCTTTGACCAGCCTCTCCACAGTCTCTCCCGACCCCAAGCTTCTGGTAACTACCATTCTACTCTCTGCTTCTATGAATTATTTTTAAAGATTTCATGTATTAGGGAGATCATGTGGTATTTGTCTTTCTGTTCCTGGCATATTTCACTCAACCTGTGTCTTCTTGGTTGTTTCACATTGTCGAAAATGACAGGATCTTCTTGTTTTGTTTTGCTTTTTTAACCTTACTATCCCTTAATATTGTAATTTTCTTGTTCTTTTGGCTTACATTACTTGTTAAATAAACTATATATTTTTATGGCAGCAGGTTTCTTATTCATATTTGTATATCAAATAAAGCTAAAGACAATAAATATTAAATTATTTAATATAATTTCTTATTCATATTTGTATATAAAATAAAGCTAAAGACAATAAATATTAAAGGGGTGAATCATTACAAAGAAATAGTAGATTATAAGAATTTGCAAGGCAAGGAACCAACTTTTTGACTTTGCACACATCTAGAGCAACCTATATATTTTATGTAATAAAAGTGCTTGAAAACACATTTCTGGAAACCACTGTAAAAGCTCTGTAAATCACCAGAAAATCATTTTTATACACTTTTATCTAGAGGAAGCTAGCCACCTCTATAAAATGAACACTAATAGAATATTTTGTTAACACCATTTTAGGGGTCAGAAAAGAACATTTTTTAGTTCTTTGAGGTTGTGTTTACCCTAAACATTTGAAAAATCCAAATCTGAGCTGAAAGATCAGGCATAAACTCCCAATAGGCCTTTGCTGCCACATATGATAACAGTTTTTCCCCACACAAAATCTACCCTGTGCACCTCTATACACCGGATGGAGCTTTCTGTTTCCAGAGTGTGGCTTTTGTGGTGAACAGGGGTTTGTACTGATTTTAACACTGTAAGCAGGTCATCCTCCAGCCTTTATCCATTTTCCCCCAGACGCATCCCATTGCCTGTTCTCTGCATCCTCAGTCTCTGCCTTGGCGGCTGCTCGGATTACTCCTGCCAATGATAGGAGATAAAAGGGTGGAAAGAGGAGAACGGATGAGGTCTGTCTTGATTGCAGCACCAGCTCCCACCAGACAGGGCTTGGTGGCCCCACTCCTCTCTCCAGACTCACAGTGTTGCCTCCTCCTTAGGTCAGCCAAGCCTAGTGGTGGGAGTGACTGCCTATGGTTGCCAATAGCTGGGTCTCCCCGCAATGCCCTGTTGGCCTCTCAACTTCTTTCATTATCAAGTTTCCAATCTCTCGAATAAAATCCTCTTTTTTGTTGTACATATTTAGAGTGGTTTTTATTTCCCTGACTGAACTCTGGGTAATACAGCAGCAATAATTTCCCAAGGGAAAGGAGGAAGATGGTTTGGCTCCAATGAAGGCACTTATGATGTAAAGAGTTCCCATAATAGTTTACCATCTCATCGTCTCTGGGGCAGTTATATAACAGGGATTTTTAAGAGACCAGGTCTCACAATGTTGCCAGGGCTGGACTCAAACTCCTGGACTTGAGCATTCCTCTTTCCTCAGCTTCTTGAGTGGCTAGGACTACAGGTGTGAACAACTACACCCAGGCTACACAGTTTTCATATAATACATTGTCCATCTGTGATGCCACATACCACATCTCAATTTTACAGATGTTCAGAGAGGCTAGGTAACTTTTCCAAACTCATCCAGCTAATAAATAATATTGTAAATCACATCAAATGAAGGATGTTTGTTATTGATTACAAATTGCATTTATGAGCTGCTCAGATGACTAGTCACCCACTGCATTATTTCAAGAAGATTCTATCATAAGTTATTAGAAAGTTGTTCTTAGGTGAGTTTTGTGCTCTCTCTCATACCTGAAAAATAGCAAGACACTTATATAAAATATGATAATTCCTGGTGCTCATTTATTGGCAATCTGGAACTTCCACAAGTTACTTTTTCTTCTTATTATTGTACTTTGGGCCCTGGGGTACATGTGCACTTCCTGCATTCTGCAGGATTGCTGCATAGGTACATACATGCCACAGTGGTTTGCTGTCTCCATCCCTACCTCCCCCCTCCCCGCTGTTGACTACAACAGGCATTTCTCCCAGTGTTATCCCTCCCTATCCTCCACATCTCCCTGCTGTCCTCCCTCCCCTCCCCTCCACCCCCCACCTAGCACTGTGAGTGCCGTTCCCTTCCCTGTGCCCAAGTGTTCTCATTGTTCATCACCTGCTTATGAGTGAAAACATGTGGTGTTTGGTTTTCTGTTCTTGCGTCAGTTTGCTGAGAATGATGGTTTCTAGATTCATCCATGTCTCTACAAAGGACACGAACTCGTCATTCACAATTCCAAGTGAGATGCCAGGTTTGCTTTGGTGGGAATGGTAGGGCACTGAAAATAGCCCAGGGAGGGAGCCCCAGGACGAGAGCCACCTAGGGAGAGCGAACGGAGACAGGGCAGGGTGTGCCCCCACCTGGAACGTGCAGCTGGCTTGGAGGGTCAGGGACTTCACCTCCTTGGTGCTCTGATTCGGATCCTGTGCTCACCTCATCCCTCCTGCAACACACGGTCCACCAGAGCCCCACCAGACTGAGGGGCACCCTGGGTTGTCAATACAAATCTGAGTGACAGCTCTCGCCGGGTGCCACAAGTTGTCAGCGGAAGTTTGGACTAATGCCAGGGGGATGACCCATCCCAAAGAAAGAGGCAGAGTTGAAAGCAGGGAAACAGGCCATGAGGCCTGGCAGGCCCCACCACAAAACTCAAACTGAAGCCCATATGCTAGACGGCTTGGCAGCGAATACACCAGTTTGACCCCAACCAGGAAGATCAAGCTCCGGGAAGGAGAGAGCCATTGGGAAGGAGGGACTCATCTCACCTGCAAACAAACTCCAGGGAAGGACCACCCACCCAGCAACTTGACTGAATCAGAGACAGCCCAGCAGCGCCTCTACAGGCCAAAAAGGATACAGCTCCAACCTCAACAGACAGGACCTCCACTCAGAGATTCCTCCTGAAATCACCAACTTCAAAGATCAAAGGGAGATAAATCCACAAAGACGGGAAGAAACTAGCCCAAAAAGGATGAAACCATCAAAGACCAGAACACCTCTTCTCCTCCCAGGGATCACAACTCCTCGCCATTAAGGGAACAAAACAAGACAGAGAATGGGTTTGACAAACTGACAGAAGCAGGCTTCAGAAGGTGGGTAATAACAAACTTCTCTGAGTTAAAATGCCATATTCTAACCCAATGCAAAGAAACTAAGAACTTTGAAAAAAGGTTGGACGACATGCTAACTAGAATAACCAGCTTAGAGAAGAACATAAACAACTTGATGGAGCTGAAAAACACAGCACAAAAACTTCACGAGGCATACACAAGTTTCAACAGCCATATCGATCAAGCAGAAGAAAGGATATCAGAGATAGAAGATCAAATCAATGAAATAAAATGAGAAGGCAAGATTAGAGAAAAAAAGAGTGAAAAGAAATGAACAAAGCCTCCAAGAACTATGGGATTATGTGAAAAGACATAACCTATGCTTGACCGGTGTACCTGAATGTGATGGGGAGAATGAATCCATGCTGGAAAACACTCTTCAGGATATTATCCAGGAAAACTTCCCCAACCTAACAAGGCAGGCCAACATTCAAATCCAGGAAATACAGAGAACACCACAAATATGTTCCTCAAGAAGCGCAACACCAAGGCACGTAATCATCAGATTCACCAAGGTTGAAATGAAGGAAAAATCCTAAGGGCAGCCAGAGAGAAAGGTCAAGTCACCCACAAAGGAAAGACCATCAGGCTCACAGTGGATCTCTAGAAGGGAGTGGGAGACAACATTCAACATCCTTAAAGAAAAGGACTTTCAATCCAGAATTTCATATCCAGCCAAACTAAGCTTCACAAGTGAAGGAGAAATAAAATCCTTTATGGACAAGAAATTGCTGAGAGATTTTTTCATTACAAGACCTGCCTTACAAGAGCTCCTGAAGAAAGAACAAAACAGGGAATGGAACAACCAGTACCAGCCACTGCAAAAACATACCAAATGACACAATGAAGAAACTGTATCAACTAACGAGCAAAACAACCAGCCAGTAACAAAATGGCAGGATCAAATTCAAACATAACAATATTAACGTTGAATGTAAATGGCCTAAATGCCCCAATCAAAAGACACAGACTGACAAACTGGATAAAAAGTCAAGACCCATCAGTGTGCTATGCTCAGGAGACCCATCTCACATGCGAAGACTCAAAATAAAGGGATGGAAGAAGATTTACCAAGCAAATGGAGAGCAAAAAGTAGCAGGGGTAGCAATCCTAGTCTCTGATTAAATGGACTTTAAACTAACAAATATCAAAAGAGACAAAGAAGGGCATTACATAATGGTAAAAGGATAAGTGCAACAAGAAAAGCTAATATCGTAAATATATATGCACAAGTTACTTTTAACAAGTTACTCACCTGTCTTACATATAATCTTAGTAATACTAGCTGAGGTGTATACAGTGTATAATAAAAGCCTGGCATTCTTCTAAGCATTTACATTAATTAACTCATTTAATTCTCAAAAGAACTCTCTTAAATGAAGGGACTTTAAAAAGTTCATGGAAAATAAAATTAAAAGATAAAAAAATAAATTTTGTTATTCAATATAAGTTCCATCAAGGTAAAGACAATTATTATTTTTTGAGACAGGGTCTCACTCCGTTGCCAGGCTGGGGTGCAGTGGTGCAATCAGAGTTTACTACAGTCTCAAACACCTGGGCTCAATCAATCCTCCTACCTCAGCCTCCCAAGTAGTTGAGACTGCAGGTGTGTGTAGCCACATCCAGCTAATTGTTTATTTTTACTTTTAGAGGGACAGGGGTTTCACTATGTTGCCCAGCCTGGTCTCAAACTCAAGACACTTTTGTAAGCAATTATACCAGCTGTGTAGTTTATCCCTAAAGAACTGAGGGTCAGAATGAGCCAAATCAGAACTATGAGGTAAAGTCCTAATGATTTCCCAGGAAAACTATTGCTAAATTGCCCTTATTTGATGAGAAGACTGAACAGGACCATTGTTGTTGTGGAGAAGAATTTAATGTGACTGTTATGTATGTTCTATAGGTCATTTGGCTTTGATTTTGGGTGTTTTCCAGGGACCAAGGCTCTGTATGAGTTCCTTGGGTTATAGATAGCTTTGCGTGATGGCTTTCTCAAATGTTGATTCAAATAGCAATGTATTGGGCATATAAACAGGCTCACTACCTTCTGTGGAATCAGGATTGCAGAAATGTCAGGGAACTTATTTCTTTTCCATCACTGTGCACTTTTGTCAGTAGGTTTTCTGTTGGGTTGTGTGGTTCAACCTCCAGTCCATTAGGTTGTACTTACAGGCAAGAATTGGCTGCAGCATAAGCTAATTTGGCCATGATAGGTTTGGTTGTTTTAATAATCCCATATTTAAAACATGTGCTTAATATATGTTCACTGAGAGGGATCGTCTCTTGTCTCAGACAGTGAGCTAGTCTGTGGATTGTCAGGTGCCTTAAGTTCAATGCTCATCCCCAGAGGAGGAGACAATGCTGAGCAGAGCTATACTACCAAGCTTGCCCTTGCAAGCCCCAGTTGTGAGCACAAGCATCAGCCATAATTTAGGTGGTGAGTGAAGTTCATGGTGAAATGCACTGAGGTCTTTACTCTGGGGGAGAGGGCTACATCAGCTCCACATTCTGGACAGGAAGGAATGCGATCCACCTCCCATCACACCTCTGTCCCAGGGCTCTTCAGTTCGGCAGGCACTGTCATTTATCTCCAAGCTGCAGTGTAGCTGAAAGCCACGGAAAACACCTGTCCCTCAGCTCTCCACCAAAATGGCCCTAGGGTGAATCCTCTTCCCTCAACCCAAAATAGACAGCTTTGAGGCTTGCCCGATCTCTGCTGCAGGACCACTGACGCTCTTTGTAGAGAGGCAGAGGGGCCCTGCCCTTCCTGAAAGCCTGATGGGCACACCCTCAGTGGGAGTGCATCCAGCCCTGATCATCCTGGTATGGCTGTCCACAGGTGCATTCACTCCAATCGGCCCATGGAACACTGGCAGCTGTATCTGCAGCAGTGGGCAAGTGGCAGGGAGAAGTCCCTCTCTCCACTCCCATTCCCATTTAGCAGCTTCACTTGGCTACTGGGGCAGAACCACAGTCTTCCTCCCCCAACAGCCCAGCACTGCTCCTGAACTGGAAGGGCTGTACTCACCTTCTTCTCACAAGTGGGGAGCTCTCAGGCACTGGAAAGCATGCACTCTGGTTTACTTTGTCCCGAGGGCACTTTGATGTGGCACATTCTCCTTTACCCTAGGGGCAGCCTGCCCTGAGGGTTTGACTTCCAGAAATCTCACAGCTCCCCTGGGTCCTGCCAGCCCTTTGTGGTTGCTGCAGTCTCAGCAGGTTCTGGAGACTATTTTCAGGGTATCCAGTAATATAGAGACAAAATTGCTGAGATTCCCTGGGCAGGACAGAGGCCCACAATGGATGTACAACCAGTATGGCGCCCGCCATCTCAGCTCAGGTCTGGAGGGGAAATTAACAACTTTGTGTGAACTGACAGCCGGGTGCTTCACCCTCAAGAAATTCCCAATTTACCACCCATACCAGTACTTGAACTCACAAGGGCAGAGGGGATCTCCAATAGTTCAGAAGCCAGCAGTATACTGCATGGGTGAGGGGAGCCAAAACGCCCCCACCTACCCTCCCACACACAGGATGGTCAAGCTCCTCATGGATCAATCTCTACAAAACTCTTGCTTTCTTATTTTTCTACACTCAAGCTTCTTCCTGTGGGTTCTCTGAGAGGCTATGGCCCCCTCCCCTCGTTATTCCACTCTGGCCATGATTATTCACCTCTAACTTGGATATTATTTTTCTGAGAACTGGCATCCACTGTCTCTAGTCAGCCATTTTGAAAAAAAACTGTTACCATTTTAAAGAGGAGGAAACAGGCTGGAGAGACTAAGTAGCTGTTTCAAGGTCACATGAGTGGTGGGTCAGGCAATTAAATACATTATTCGATATGTTCAACAATGATAAACGTGTGTCATGTACAGGAAGAAAGAGAAAGAGATGTTGCAAGAAAGAAGAGGAAGGGAAGAAAAGGGAAAGAATTAAGTGCTGAATAACTCTCATGTTTCATTTCTCACTTTTCTCTCATTTGATACTCAGAGACTCTCATGAAGTAAGCGCCATCATCTGAGTTGTAGGGATAAAGACATGAGTTCAGAGTGACTGATTCTCATCCTGTCCAAAGTCACACAGCTACTAAGTGACAGACTAAAGTGAAAATAAAGTCGACCTTGCTCTAAGTTCCGTCACACCATGGATATGGCATTTCATGTCAAATCATTTCTCTAATTAATGAATATTTGGAAATACATTTTAGGAATAAAGAAGTTCACCTCCAAAACTTTCGTATTCCATGTGGATAGTCAATCTTGTGGCTTTCCATAAGACTTTGTTGCAACTCTCTCCTTTTAGAGGCGATAGTCATTCTTGAATTTCTTTATTCCATGCGTATAACTTCAGTGCGTGATACTGTGTCTTGAGGTGCAGCAGTGACAAAGAAACTTGAAGGTCAAGGTTTCCCTGAGCTAGGTAATCTAAGATAAGTGTCAGCACCCAAATATCAGTGGTTAATGTTTTTTTAAATACATATACTTTAAGTTCTGGGATTCATGTGCAGAACATGCAGGTTTGTTACAGAGGTATACATGTGCCATGGTGGTTTGCTGCACCCATCAACCCATCATCTACATTAGGTATTTCTCCTAATGCTATCCCTCCTCTTTCCCCCACCTTTCCACAGGCCCTGGTGTGTGATGTCCATCTGTTCACTTTGTTCAACTCCCACTTATGAGTGAGAACATGCAGTGTTTCGTTTTCAGTTTCTGTGTTAGTTTTCTGAGAATAGTGGTTTCCAACTTTATCCATGTCCCTGCAAAGGACATGAACTCATTCTTTTTATGGCTGCATAGTATTCTATGGTGTATATGTGCACATTTTCTTTATCCAGTCTATCATTGATGAGCATTTGGGTTTGGTCCAGGTCTTTGCTATTGTGAATAGTCCTGCAAAAAACATATGTGCGCATGTGTCATTATAATAGAATGATGTATAATCTTTTGCATATATACTCAGTAATGGGATTGCTGGTTCAAATGGTATTTCTGGTTCTGGATCCTTGAGGAATCACCACACTGTCTTCCACAATGGTTGAACTAATTTATACTCCCACCACAGTGTAAAAGCATTCCTATTTCTCATTGTGGTTTCAATTTGCGTTTCTCTAATGACCAGTGATAATGAGCTTTTTTAAAATATGTTTGTTGGCCACAGAGATGTCTTTGTTTGAGAATTGTGTGTTTATATCCTTTGCCCACTTTTTGATGGGGTTGTTTGTTTCTTTCCTATAAATTTGTTGAAGTTCCTTATAGATTCTGGATATTAGCCCATTGTCAGATGAATAGATTGCAATTTTTTTCTCCCATTCTGTAGGTTGCCTGTTCACTCTGATAATAATTTTGTTTGCTGTGCAGAAGCTCTTTAGTTTAATTAATTAGATTCCATCTGTCCATATTGGTTTTTGTTGCAATTGCTTTTGGTGTTTTAGTCATGAAGTCTTTGCCCATGTCTATGTCCTGAATGGTATGGCCTATGTTTCCTTCTAGGGTTTTTATGATTTTAGGTCTTATGTTTATGTCTTTAATCCATCTTGAGTTAATTTTTGTATAAGGTGTAAGAAAGAGTTACAGTTTCAGTTTTCTGGGTATAGCTAGCCAGTTTTTCCAACACTATTTATTAAATAGGGAATCTTTTCCCCATTGCTTGTTTTTGTCAGGTTTGTCAAAGACCTGATGGTTGTAGATGTGTGGCATTATTTCTGAGGCCTCTGTTATGTTCCATTGGTCTATATCTCTGTTTTGGTACCAGTACCATGCTGTTTTAGTTACTGTAGCCTTGTAATATAGTTTGAAGTCAGGTAGCGTGATGTGTCCAGCTTTGTTCTTTTTGCTTAAAATTGTCTTGTCTATACAGGCTCTTTTTTGGTTTCATATAAAGTTTAAAGTAATTTTTTAATTCTGTGAAGAAAGTCAATGGTAGCTTGATGGGAATAGCATTAATAAATTACTTGGGCCAGTATGGCCATTTTCATGACATTGATTATTTCTACCCATGTGTATGGAATGTTTTTCCATTTGTTTATGTCCTGTCTTATTTTCTTGAGCAGTAGTTTGTAGTTCTCTTTGAAGAGGTCCTTCACATCCTTTGTAAGTTATATTCTTAGGTATTTTATTTTTTTGCAGCAATTGTGAATGGGAGTTCATTTATGATTTGGCTCTCTGTTTGTCTATTATTGGTGTATAGAAATGGTTGTGATTTTGGCACATTGATTTTGTGTCCTGAGACTTTGTTGAAGTTGCTTATCTGCTTATGAAGTTTTTGAGCTGAGACAATGAGGTTTTCTAAATATACAATCATTTCACCTCCAGACACAGACAATTTGACTTCCTCTTTTCCTATTTGAATATGCTTTATTTCTTTCTCTTGCCTGATTGTCCTGGCCAGAACTTCCAATTCTATGTTGAATAGGAGTGATGAGAGAGGGCATCCTTGTCTTGTACCAGTTTTCAAAGGGAATGCTTCCAGCTTTTTGCCCATTCAGTGTGATATTGGCTGTGGGTTTGTGATAAATAACTTATGATTTTGAGACATGTTCCATCAATACCTAGTTTATTGAGTGTTTTTAGCATGAAAGGGTGTTGAATTTTATCAAATGCCTTTTCTGCATCTTTTGAGATAATCATGTGGTTTTTGTCATTGGTTCTGTTTATGTAATGGATTACGTTTATTGATTTGCATACGTCAAACCAGCCTTGCATCCCAGGTATGAAGTTGACTTGATTGGAGTGGAAAAGCTTTTTGATGTGCTGCTGGATTCCAAATGCCAGTATTTTATTGAGGATTTTCTCATCAATGTTCATCAAGGATACTGGCCTGAAATTTCCCTTTTTTGTTGCATCTCTGCTAGGTTTTGGTATAGGGATGATGTTGGCCACATAAAATGAGTTAGAGAGGAGTCTCTCTTTTTCTATTGTTTGAAATAGTTTCAGAAGGAATGGTGAAGGAATGGTACCAGTTCCTCATTGTACCTCTTGTAGAATTTGGCTGTGAATCCATCTGGTGCTGGTCTTTTTTGGTTGGTAGGCTATTAATTGCTGCCTCAATTTCAGAACTTGTTATTGGTCTATTCAGGGATTTGACTTCTTCCTGGTTTAATCTTGGGAGGGTGTATGTGTCCAGGAATTTATCCATTTCTTCTAGATTTTCTTTTTTCTTTCTTTCCTTTCTTTCTTTCTTTTTTTTTTTTTTTTTTGAGACACAGCCTTGCTCTATCACCCAGGATGCAGTGCGGCGGTGTGATCTTGGGTCACTGCAACCTCCACCACCCAGGTTCAAGTGATTCTCCTGCTTCAGCCTCCAGAGTAGCTGAGATTACAGGTGTGTGCCACCATGCCCAGCTAATTTTTGTGTTTTTCGTTGAGACAGCATTTCACCATGTTAGTCAGGCTGGTCTGGAACTCCTAACCTCGTGATCCAGCTGCTTCAGCCTCCCAAAGTGCTGGGATTACAGGTGTAAGCCACTGCACCCAGCCTAGATTTTCTGTTTATTTACATAGACGTGTTTATAGTATTCTCTGATGGTAGTTTGTATTTCTATGGGATCAGTGGTGATATCCCCTTTACCATTTTGTATTGTGTCTATTTGATTCTTCTCTCTTTTCTTCTTTATTAGTTTGGCTAGCTGACTATTTTGTTAATCTTTTCAAAAAATGAGCTCCTGGATTCATTGATTTCTTTGAAGAGTTTTTTGTGCCTCTTTCTCCTTCAGTTCTCTTCTGATCTTAGTTATTTCTTGTCTTCTGCTAGCTTTTGAATTTATTGGCTCTTGCTTCTTCAGTTCTTTTAATTGTGATGTTAGGGTGTCAATGTGAGATCTTTCCCACTTTCTTATGTGGGTATTTAGTGCTATAAATTTCCCTCTAAACACTGCTTTAGTTGTATCCCAGAGATTTAAAATGGTATGTTATGTATTGTTTCTCATTGGTTTCAAAGAAATTACTTAGTTCTGCCCTTATTTTGTTATTTACCCAGTAATCATCCAGGAGCAGTTTGTTCAGGCTCCCTGTAGTTGTGTGGTTTTCAGTGAATTTCTTAATCCTGAGCTGTAATTTGCTTGCACTGTGGTCTGAGAGACTGTTTGTTATGATTTGCATTCTTTTGCATTTTCTGAGCAATGTTTTATTTCCAATTATGTGGTCAATTTTAGAATAAGTGCTATGAGGTGGTGAGAAGAATGTATATTCTGTTGATTTGGGGTGGAGAGTTCTGTAGATGTCTATTAGGTCCACTTGGTCCAGAGCTGAGTTCAAGTTCTGAATACTCTTGTTGATTTTCTGTCTCGTTGATCTGTCTAATATTGTCAGTGGGGTGTGAAAGTCACCCATTATTATTGTGTGAGAGTCTAAGTCTCTTTGTAGGTTTCAAAGAACTTGCTTTATGAATCTGGGTGCCCCTGTATTGGATGCATACATATTTAGGATAGTTAGCTCTTCTTTTTGCATTGATTCCTTTACCATTATTTAATGCCTATCTTTTTTTGTCTTTTTTGATCTTTGTTGGTTTAGTCTGTTTTATCAGAGACTGTCAGAGATTTTCTAGTTTATTTGTGTAGAGGCATTTATAGTATTCTCTGATGGTAGTTTGTATTCCTGTGGGATCAGTGGTGATATCCCCTTTATCATTTTTTACTGTGTCTATTTGATTTTTCTCTCTTTTTTCTTTATTAATCTGGCTAGTGGTCTATTTTGTTAATATTTTCAAAAAACCAGTTCCTGGAAGCATTGATTTCTTTGAAGGGTTTTTCGTGTCTCTATCTCCTTCAGTTGCAACTGCTGCTTTTTTTTTTCCGGCTTTCCATTTGCTTTGTAAATATTCCTCCATTCCTTTATTTTGTGCCTGTGTGTCTTTGCATGTGAGAGGGGTCTCCTGAATATAGCACACTGATGGGTCTTAACTCTTTATCCAATTTGCCAGTCTGTGTCATTTAATTGGGGCATTTAGCCCATTTACATTTAAGCTTAATATTGTTATGTGTGAATTTAATCTGTTATTATGATGCTAGCTGGTTATTTTTCACAGTAGTTGATGCAGTTTCTTCATAGTGTTGATGGTCTTTACCTTTTCGTATGTTTTTGCAGTGGCTGGTACCAGTTTTTCTTTTCCATATTAAGTGCTTCCTTCATGAGCTCTTGTAAGACAGGCCTGGTGTTTACAAAATCTCTCAGCATTTGCTTGTCTGTAAAGGCTTTTATTTCTCCTTCGGTTATGAAGCTTAGTTTGGCTGTACATGAAATTCCAGGTTGAAAATTCTTTTATTTAGGAATATTGACTATTGGCCCCCACTCTCTTCTGGCTTGTAGAGTTTCTGGAGATATCTGCTGTTAGTCTGATGGACTTCCCTTTGTGGGTAACCCGGCCTTTTTCTCTGGCTGCCCTTAACATTTTTTCCTTTATATCAGCTTGGTGAATCAGACAATTATATGTCTTGAGGTTGCTCTTCTTGGGAAGTATCTTTGTGGTGTTCTCTGTATTTCCTGAATTTGAATGTTGGCTTGCCATGCTAGGTTGGGGAAATCCTCCTGGATAATATTCTGAAGTGCATTTTCTAACTTGGTTCCATTCTCCCTGTCACTTTCAGGTATGCCAATCAAACATAGTTTGGTCTTTTCACATAGTCTTGGAGTCTTCACATTTCTTGGAGACTTTGTTCATTCCTTTTTACCCTTTTTCCTCTAATCTTGTTTTCATGTTTTATTTCATTGAGTTGATCTTCAATCTCTGATATCCTTTCTTCTGCTTTATCTATTTGGCTATTGATACTTGTGTATGCTTCATGAAGTTCTTGTGCTGTGTTTTTCAGCTCCATCAGGTCATTTATGTTTTTCTCTAAACTGGTTATTCTAGTTAGCAGCTCCTGTAACCTTTTATCAAGGTTCTTAGCTTCCTTGCATTGAGTTATAATACGCTCCTTTAGCTCAGAGGAGTTTGTTATTACCCACCTTCTGAAGCCTTCTTCTGTCAATTCATCAGACTCATTCTCCATCCAGTTTTGTTCTCTTGCTGGCAAGGCGTTGTGATATTTGGAGAAGAGGCATTCTAGTTTTTGGAATTTTCAGCATTTTTGAACTGTTTTTTCTTTGTGGATTTATAGACATTATATATATATATGTATATATATATACACATATATACATATATATGTGTATATATACACACACATATAGACATATATATACATACCTATATATACACATATGTATATATATAATATACAAATATATGTGTGTATATATGTCTATATGTGTATATATATGTATATAATGTTGATAAATCTACAAAGATAAGGAAAAACAGTTCAAAAATGCTGAAAATTCCTATATATATATGTATATATATATAAAATCAAACTTTAGGTTCTGGGGTACATGTGCAGAACATGCAGGATTGCTGCATAGGTACATACATGACAATGTGGTTTGCTGCCTCCATCCCCCCATCTTCTATATCTGGCATTTCTCTGCATGTTATTCCTCCCCAACCTCCCTACCCCCTACTGTCCCTCCCCTACTACCCCCCAACAGACCCCAGTGTGTGATGCTCCCCTCCCTGTGTCCATGTGTTCTCTTTGTTCAATACCCGCCTGTGAGTGAGAATATATCTATCTTTGATCTTTGATGTTGGTGACCTTTGGATAGGGTTTTTGCATGGGTGTCTTTTTTGTTCATGTTGATGTTATTGTTTTCTTTTTGTTAGTATTCCTTCTAACAGTCAGGCCCCTCTGCTTCAGGTCTGCTGGAGTTTGCTGGAGGTCCACTCCGGACCCTGTTTTCCTGGGTATCACCAGCAGAGGTTGCAGAACAGCAAAGATTGCTGCCTGCTCCTTCCTCTGGAAGCTTTGTCTCAGAGGGGTACTCACCAGATGCCAGCCGGAGTTCTCCTGTATCAGGTGTCTGTCGACCCCTGCTGGGAGGTGTCTCCCAGTCAGCAGGCACGGGGGTCAGGGGCACATTTGAGGAGGCAGTCTGTCCCTTAGCAAAGATAGAGCACTATGCTGACAAAACCACTGCTCTCTTCAGAGCCAGCAGGCAGGAATATTTATGTCTGCTGACACTGTGCCCACAGCCACCCCTTCCCCTAGGTGCTCTGTTCCAGGGAGATGGGAGTTGTATCTATAACTGCCTGACTGGGGCTGCTGCCTTTCTTTCAGAGATGCCCAGCCCAGAGAGAAGGAATCTAGAGGGGCAGTCTGGCTACAGCAGCTTTGCTGGGCTGTGGGGGGTTCAGCCCAGTTCCAACTTCCCACTGGCTTTGTTTACACTGTGAGGGGAAAACTGCCTACTCAAGTCTCAGTAATGGCAGACACCCCTCCCCCCACCCAAGCTTGAGTCTCCCAGGTCAACTTCAGAATGCTGTGCTGGCAGCAAGAATTTCAAGCCAGTGGATCTTAGCTTGCTGGGCTCCATGGGATCCACTGAGCAAGACCACTTGTCTCCCTGGCTTCAGCCCCCTTTTCAGGGGAGTAAACTGTTCTGTCTCATTGGCATTCCAGGCACCCCTGGGTTATGAAAACAGACTCCTGCGGTTAGCTCGGTGTCTGCCCAAACGGCTGCCCAGCTTTTTGCTTGAAGCCCAGGGCCCTGGTGGTGTGAGCACCTCAGGGAATCTGGTCTGCCGGCTGCGAGGACCAGGTGAAAGCATAGTATCTGGGCCAAGTAGCACTGTCCCCCATGGCTTCCCTTGACTAGTGGAGAGAGTTCCCTGGCCCCTTGTGCTTACTGGGTGAGGTGACACCCCACCCCTCTTCTGCCCGCCCTCCATGAGCTGCACTCACTTTCTAACAAGTCCCAGTAAGATGCACTAGGTACCTCAGTTGGAAATGCAGAAATCACCCACCTTCTGCACTGGTCTCACTGCGAGCCGCACGCTGGAGCTGTTCCTATTTGGCCGTCTTGCCAGCCCTCCCTAATGTTGGGTCTTTAACTGTCCATGGTTCTTGTCAGTTAGCACACAGTTTAGCAGAAATGCTACTTTAGTGACTTGATAAAATTTGGTGGAGTTGTATTTTTTTTTGTTTTTTTGCTGTGGATTTTTAAGAAGGTCATTATATGAATGGTCTGATTTCTTTTTGAGACAGAGTCCTACTCTGTCCCTGATGCTGGAGTGCAGTGGCATGCTCATAACACACTACAGTCTCGAACACCTGGGCTCAAGCAATCCTCCCACCTCAGCCTCCCAAGTAACTAAGGAGTATGTCACCACACCTGGCTATGTCACCATGCCCAGGTAATTTTTTAATTTTTATTTTTTGTAGACATGAGATCCCACCATGTTGCTCACACTGGCCTTGAACTCTTGAGCTCAAGCAGTCCCCCCACCTTGGCCTGGTAAAATGCTGGGATTACAGGCATCACAGTGCCTGGCCCATGAGCTGAATTTCAACAAGATAAAAGCTACTCCTAAGACCATACTTTCACCCTCTCGCTCTGTCTTGTTCTCTCTCTTTCTACTTCATTTAAGAACCACAGTGGCACAGATATAACTGTTAGGCAGTAATTCTACTAAATTATATAATTCCCCATTTCATACTCTTAAAATTCAAGGTTGGTGAGAATTATCCCACTATATTACTAATATTCCCTTATAATTTTTTTTTCCAGATTCTTTAGATTATGTCAAGGATTGAAAGAACCCCAACACACTGGATGCTTAAGAACAAAAGAAGGCATTGATAAGGAGGTAATGAAGAGAGAAATATAGTCTAAAATATACTCTGTAGTTTATTTGCTCAATTATGACATATACAAAGAAGTTGAAACAGAGAGGTTATGGACCATCCTTCCTCATCCCTGCCTCCACTCTGCGTCCTGTGTAGACCAGGAGACTGGAGTGAAAGCTCTTGAATTTGACTTATTTCTCCCAATGTATCTGCCCGGGCTTATAAACACCACCTCATGAGCTAACTTTCATCATTGGAAAGGTGAAATGAGGCAATGCCTCTAAGATTCTTCACTGAATGAAGAGTTAAGTAAGATTTACCCCATTCTGCCTCATTTTGAGATGTTTTAGCAAATAAAACTGATTTTATTTCTTTATTATTTTATCTCACATAAGGTAAAAGGAGACAATATGTGGGCATCACATGAGGCAGAAAACACAGATGAGACAATGATTGATCTAGACAATTTGTAAAGACATTGCTATTATTTCAGATCAAAGAGATCAGCAAGAAGCCATGGAGAGGTTAATTGACAGGATCAGTGAAAAGCTCTATGGGCACTGAGACTCAATAAGGTACTGAGATCATTACAAAGGCATCACCGTGAACTCTGCTTTTGAAAACATCCATCCCATTTATTAAAAGAGTTGAATTCATCTGTCTTTTTGTGTGTTGAGACAGAGAAAGATGACCTTGCAGATTGTCTAGAAGTATTAGATCTGACGGCATGCGTGACAGTCTTTATGGTTGGAACAGCCATGGCAGATCATTGTGTCTTAACATTTCTAACTTAAAACAACAAAACAGGAAGAATGATTTAGATTCCTTAAGATAAAAAGACTCTCTAGTTGTGCAAGTATGAATATATAATTATAAAATTATACAAGTGTACAGAAACTATTATTTGTATTTGTTTGTATTTATTTTGATAACTTATTTAGGATTAAAGATGGGTGTCTAACTGAACTGCACAATTTCCTCTGAATACATGAGACTTATTGGTCATTTTCAGATTAGAGACACAATGTTGGCAAGCGAAGAAGCTTTCTGAACTTTAAACAGGACTATTTCCTTTTAGAACAAGTCTAGTGCAGAATCACCTCCTTTCTATCCACAGGCTTCCAGGCAGTTTTTCTTTACCCCAACTGATGATTATAGAATGTCTGTACTAATATTTAAATATTAGGAGTATTAACAACTTGGGTATTTATCTCCTTTTGGAAATCAGAGGATTTGACCACAGGAGGTCTCAAATCCCCAGAGGGTCACCATTGACTCAAAGCAAACAGTTTTTCCCTTTCATTTCAGTTTGCAGTAGGTACCCACCTGCCAACTATTCACTCACTCAACTGCCTGCTCCTGTAGGAATGAATGCAAGTTTGTTACTCTTTGTCTAGGGATTGGATTTTGGCTTTACATGTTCAAAAACTTTATTTGAATTTACATAAGCTTTGGTCAAGTGTAAGACATCTGTTTCACAGTATTTAAAGATTCCACCTGACAAATAAAACACCCGTCTGCTAACTTATTAGAAATATTGAACAGGCCAAACATGGTGGCTCATGCCTCTAATCCCAACACTTTGGGAGGCTGAGGCAGGATCCACCTCACTTGAGGATCTGGATCACTTGAGGTCAGGTGTTCTAGACCGGCCTGGCCAACACGGTGAAACCCTGTCTCTGCTAAAAATTAGCCAGGCATGGTAGCACACATCTGTAATTTCACCTACTCAAGAGGCTGCAGCAGGAGAATCACTTGAACCTGGGAGGCGGAGATTACAGTAAGCGGAGATCTAGCTACTGCACTCCAGCCTGGGTGACAGAGCAAGATTCCATCTCAAATTAAAAAAAAAAAAGAAAAAGAAAAAGAAGAAAGAAATACTGACCAAACTATTGGTATCAAAATTTCTGTGCATTCTCTCTCAAGTATAGATCTCCCTAAGAAAATCATGCTGACACTGTTTGGTGAATTGAAGAATGAGGCAAGTGAGTAATCAGAGAATCTTAAAGACAAACTCACATTGTGATGGATCAAATCCTAGCACTTTGGGAGGCTGAAGTGGGTGGAGTGCCCAAGGTCAGTTGTTCGAGACCAGCCTGACCAACATAGTGAAATCCTGTCTCTACTAAAAATACAAAAAAATAACTAGGCATGGTGGCAGGCACCTGTAATCCCAGCTACTTGGGAGGCTGAGGCAGAAAAATCGCTTGAACCCAGGAGGCAGAGGTATCAGTGAGTCTAGATGTCACCATTGCACTCCAGCCTAAGCAACAAGAGCAAAACTCAATCTGAAAAAAAAAAAAATCCTTCCAAGACATCCAACCAAAAGTACCTGCCTCCTTGGACCAATTGCCCAGGGAGTAGTTTTTAAGATGTTTTAGTAGTACTAAGGCCCATGGAGGTAGCTTAGGTGGGTAAGTGCCCTTCTGCTCCCCAAGCCCCATCACCCACATACTTGCTCAGTTCAACCAGAGCTCCCCACTTTTTACATGGGCCACCTTGTTTGAAAAGTGCATCTGTGTGCATGAAGGGGGGCACTTAAACATAAACTCTAAAGGAATTTTGAAGGCCACACACTTAGACACTTTTCTTGATGTTGGCAGAGACATCATCAATTGAGAACTGGCTTATGGTACCAGAAGACAGCACCGTTACAGGCTAGCTGCATTTCCTGAGAACATTCCCTCAGGCTACTGATCCAGATTTCACTTCTACATAGAAATAACCTCTTAGAACAGGTTGCTCTGCAGATAACTAGGCTCACACTTTCAACATTGCTTCTTGCAATCTCTGCTTCAGAGAGTGGCTATTTCCTAAACTCACTGCATCTTAAGAACTATGTATGGATTATAGGATATTCACATACAAAATATGCATAGTTAAATAGGATTCTTCTTTAAGGCAAGAGAAGCTTCTTGCACAATTTGGTATGCATCTTGCATCTTAGCTAAGACTATCAAACCAGGAAATTAGCGACTACTTCTAACACCCTCAAGGGGGAATACCCAGTTTTAAACTGTTAATATGTTTATATATACACATAAACAATATGTTTATATGTATAGTTTATATATGTGTGTGTATGTGTGTATACCCCATTGAGAAAATTACTTTACTCAAGGAGAAAATTATTCAATTTAATTGTGTGCTCTTATTCAAGGGGATTGTTTGCTGCCGATAGCTGTAATGGCAATAAATGCACTGATACATTTTGACCTTCTTGAGGCTTTGGAGAGTAACACTGTAATCTTTAGAAGGGAAGCTGATACAACTCTAGGCTATGTATGAGTCACATCCTCATTATCCAGATTCCACAACACTCAATTTCTGATTTTCCTCTGGAAGGTTTTTTAAAAGCTCACATTTCTTCTAATCCCCTTACATGATATTCTCTCCCAAACTGTGATTTTGGCTCTATTTCTATGCCAATGAATTGTCTTTTATGAAGGAGAGGAATGTGTGCTGTCCAAAAGATACTCATAGAGCTTCTTATAGCATTTAAAACTTATCCACAAAATTTTGACCATAGGATAATAGAACCACAGACACTGCTTCACTATGTCTACCTATAAGACTAGTATGTATTAAATATCTGAAATGTTTTAAAACTTTGTATTTTATTTATTACCATAAGTTAATTCAACATTTTACAGAGAAGTTAATGGAATTCCAATAACTCTTGAAAATTTAAATTACTTATTATGGGTTCACGTTCAAAATTTTTTCTTTAAAAGAATTTCCATTATCATAAATATTTTCATCCACCTAAAACTCATAAAAAGAATTAACTTGCTATGATTATAGAGTTATGCCAGAATCTTTTGTTTGGTGATTCTTTTCTAATGAAAGTTTTTTTGTTTCATTTTCTGGACATTTTTTAGTGAGAAACACAAATAAATGTTTGAAAACAAAGTGAGAATTTTTAAACCAAACATATTTGGTATCCAAAATATGAATAACATAGGTGATATATATATATATATATATATATTTATATATATATATATATATATAAATTTTTTTTCCTAAAATTTCACCAAGGAATGTTGGGCACGAGCTACTTGTTGGATGAGCCAAAGGTCAAGTTGTTGAAATAATTCCAGAAACAACTCATGGAAGCTGCCTTCCAACAACTGCAGATTCTTTCACCAGTGGAATTTGGAAACTGTCAGCAAAATGTAAAACGTATCTCCAGCAGCCTTCTCTGGTTTCTTCCTGGCTGTTCATTTGGTTTATTTAACATTATTTGCTTTCTTTTTAAACCCCTAAGGGACAGAGATGGAGAAGAGGGTGTATTAAAAACCATTCTGTCTCCTTTTAGCTCCCCTGAGCCAGACATGTATTTTTATTGAGTGTATCATTGGCATTTTTGATAAAATTTCAAGGGATACAGAGAAAACCAATCTATATTTTTAATAAACATGCTGAAAATTATTTGTTCAGCTGACAGAGTTTAAGTAAATGATCCGTTACTGCTGGAAAATCATGTATTTGTTCATTCTTTGTATTTGAACATATAGATTCTTCTAAAACTGTTTATAATAAAGCAAGTCTTGTGAGGGCCCTGTGTGAAGCTGGTGTTTAACTCATAGATTTAATAAATCAATGCCTAGAATAGTGAGAGAGACCCAATGCTTTGGCTCTTTGGAAAAAATATTTGTTATAGTTCTCAACGTAGCTATTTTATTATACTATCCAAGTCAGCACAGCATATTACAGCCTTGGGATATGATTGTGTTTTGAGTATGATAGAATTACCTACAAGTTGAGATGAGCTCAGTTATTTGGATGAACCATCTGAAATTGCAGTTATTTGCCTGTTTTTGCCCTGTATGGTGGGGATTTCATGTGATTCAATTTAATGTAAAGGATAATACTCAATTTAAGTTCATATGAATAAATTTCTAAATTGATCTACCAACTATTCAGTAGCTTCTAAAAGGAGATAAAGAGGGAAAATACTGGGAATGTTGAAATAAAGTATGGCCTACTTAGTGAGATAAGTAGAAATCTCTGTTTTTTGTCTAAGAGTCCAACTATGTTAGGTAAGACTTAGCAGCAGAGGAAGGAACAGTTTCACCATCAGTTTCAACAGTTCCACCCCTAGAAGGAAGAGTTTCACCATCCCCCCCCCAATGATTTATTTTGCTAACCTTGTACATCACTGTCTATAGTAAATAAAAATCTGTGCTATGTCACCTAAGAATAAACCATGTGTATACATTTCTGGAATATGCACAGCTGCACTAATCACATCATCCAGAGAGTGGGCTAGAGTATTCTCTGGGCTCCCTGTGGCCAGGACATGTCGCTGTGTTGAGAAGGACAGCATTAAGTCAGGGGCCACTGAATGGCAGTTGTTGAGAAGAAATGTTACAGGAAAAGACAGGATATTGTCTCTGAATTTTAGGTTACGTAACATCACTCAGTTCAAACTTCCTCACAACAACAATGAATGGGAGATCCCCATTAGGCTGCCATCCTCTTGTGCAAAGGTTAAATCTTGAAGGACAAGTATGAGCACCTAAATGAAATGCGGGAAGTAGGGCTGTGATGATTCGGACAGAGGAATCAGCAGGAACAGAGACTGAGCTGCTTGGGAGAAGAGGTGTCTGACCTGTCTTCGTTACATACGTTCTTTCCATCAGTGTCATTCCTGATTTTCCCTTTCCTTCTAATGTCTCATCTTCCTTCCACTAAGTAAAAGTAGGCTGCTAACAATTTTAGACATATATGACTTAAATTTTTTTTTTGAAAAACAGATAATTAGAAACACTGAATTTATCCTCAAGAGAATTGTTGAAAATTATCTTGAAGGCAATAATTTTACCATAGTTAAGAGTGTGAAATTTGGAATCAGGAAGACCCAACTTTGATTCTTAACACTATTACTTACTGAATGGAACAAAAAAAAAAAGTAACTCAACTTCTTTAAACCTTGAGTTTTCTGGTCTATAAAAAGAAAATGAATTATTTATCTAGAACATTAATGCAATCAAACCCTTAGGCATCGCTAGTGGAAATGTAAAACATAACCTTTTGGAAGGCAGTTTAGTTGTGTCTTGAGAAGTTGAGCATAACTTACCATATCACCCAGTACTTATTTTCTAGTTAGTTACCCAAGAATAGTGAAATCATATGTCTACTACTAAATAATTGATAGATCAATTCAGAAATGAATTTACATGAACTCAAATTGAGTATTATCTTAATGCTTATAACAATATTAGTCATAATAAGCAAAATGTAAAAAAACCCCACAAGTTCATCAACTAGGGAATGAATAAACAAAATGTCATTTATCCATGCAATGGAATAACATTCAGTAATAAAAGGCAACAAAATACTTAAACATTCTATAACATGAATGAATGTCAAAAACATGCCAAATAAAGGAAACCAGATATAAAAAAAAGCTACATATTACATGATTACAGTTAAATGAAATGTCCAGAAAAGGCAAATCTATAGAGATATAATGTACAGTGGGGGCTGCTTAGGGCTGAAGACAGGGATGAATTCACTATAAAGAGGCAAGAGAGATCTTATCACTGTGATAAAAATGTTCTAAAATTGGTTAATAGTACGAGTTGGACACCTTGGTAAATTTACTGAAAGTTATCAACTGTGCACTTAAAACAGGCAAGCTGTATGGCATGTAATTTATATCTCAATGAACCTTTTTGAAACAAATCATAGCAATCAACCAAAATAATTAAAGCATATGAGTATGTTTAATACAAATGTTCAATAAAATATTGATATTTGAAAATAAATAGTTTTCAGATAAACTAGTAATACCAATTAGAATGTGTAGTGGAAACAGGTGTCCCATTTGTAGAAGCAAAACATACTAAACAATATTGCTATAACAGAGATACAGTGGAACCTGAGAAGCCGAGGTTCTATGCTAATACGCTGGGGTTTACATCCCAGCTACCATTACAGGCAGGTAAAATTAGCCTCTTCCTGCCTCAGTTTATTCACCTAGGGATGATAGCAGTATCTGCTTCATAAGGATGTTGTCAGGAATAAATGTGATAATATTTACAAAAGGCAAAGAACAATGCCTGGCATATAGGAAATGCTATATAGCATTATAAAATTTTCATACTCATGCATAAAATACAGACAAAATATTCATTACAACATTGTTTGTAGAAGTGAAATATTAGAAATAATATCTGTTAATTTAAGAAATGACTAGATAAATAATGCAAATATTTTGAAGACTGTGCAGTATTTTTAAAGAATGACATAGATCCATGTGTTTTCATCTGGAAAGAATCTCAAAGTTGTACAGTTAATGGAAAACAGGAAGATATAGAACAATGAAAAGAGAATGATTCTATTTACATTAAAAACATGTTGCTTGTGTATGTAAGTGTGTATGTAAGTTATTGAAGAATAGCTTCTGAAATGATACATACCTGTCTGGAGTGTAGATGGTAAGTGTGTGAGAGAAAAGACTTTAACTTTTTATTTTGCACTTCTGCCTTATTTAAAACTTTAAATGTAAGAATATATTCAATAACTTACATAAGGATTGAAGTGGCAATTGGAACAAATAGGCCTGCTACATATCTGAGAGAGTGGGTACTGCAATCCCATGATCCTTTCTAGGTAAAGAACTGCACATCAACGCATAAGAGCAAAACAATTGCGCATCTATGTGTTCAGTAAGTGACGGCTTTTAAATCCTGAAAGAGATTACCCATACGCTTTCAGAAGCTGACTAAAAGTCCTTATGGAAAAGAAAAAATCTTGCCACACAGGTCAACTTCAAAGCCATGATGGACATACGTAAAGGATGTAAGCAAAGGCCCAGGCCTTAAGCCACAGCATATGGTAAACCCTTTCATATTTCTAGATTCAATGAAACCATTCTTTGAATTGTGTTTCAAAGGTGGCCTTGTTCAGAAATTGGAGATTGCAGTTAGTATTAGAAGAATATTGCCATAAAAATCCTGCCTACTGTACAGTGCTGTTCAGATTAACATAGAATATTCTCACTCATGTGATGGATGAAAGCCCAAGAGCTGTAAACAAAGCTCAGCTTCCATTTTCCTGGCTTAGATCTAATTTGAAATGTCCTGAGTGGCAGAAATTCTTCCTATCCATTCTCCTGAGAGCCTTTCTATTAATCAAATATTTTTATTATCAAGGAACATTTCCTGACATCCAGTCTAAATTTTTGTCTTTCTTATGGCATTACATAATTTGGTGAATAAAATTACCCTATTAGAAGATCAAAAATTATATTCATGTTGTTACGCATTTTCTTGTTGTTGCACCATGATTATGTGGATCTAAAGCAACTAGGAAATAAAGTGAACATCATTTTCTTTTATTTCCTTTGTATGTCCCATAGATTCGAAGAGTCAGGTCACTAGAAAACGGAATAGGAGGTAACCATGTGCCACTGCACAACTGTTCTCTATCAGTATCTGCCTGAAGAGGAAGAATGCTTGCCTGGTAAGGTAAAATATTTGGTTATCTACCTCTGTTTGCCTGACTTGCCCCTGCTGGTATTAGTAACTACTATAGAGGAGAAACACATAGAGAGACAATTATAAGAATGTGTGTTAAGATCCTGGAATTTATAGCAACAAAGTTATTTCCTATTGTTTACTTGTAATACTAATCTAAAGCTTGCTAAGACATAAGCAAAATGTTAGGGTCAGAAAAGACAGAGGTAAAAAGTCCTCTTGTTATGCTGACTGGGAAAGAAAAAACGTCCACTGGATATGAGTGAGTCACATGAGTTGTTTCTGCGGCAGGTGCCTGCAGCAATTATTTTCCAATGGATGCTTGATGAAAACAGGAGATGGAAAACTCAATACTTAGGGTCAATACTGATCACAGTTCATTACCACAGCAAGTGGAAGACAAGCTAAGGATGAGTGAGCCTTGTCCTCCAAGCATCTGAAGCGCACTTCCCCAGGCTCTGTCTTCCCTTCTGAGTGACTGAGTCTCTGTGCTCCTTGACACTATATAACTGGAGGATTATAATTACTTAGTATGCTTCTGTGCATGTTTAACATGATAAATAAAATATTGATTGTAGTATTTAGTGGGAAAACATTAATTTGAATCTACTCATAATTTTGAATTTTGAGATTTGGATTCACTTAATAAAAATCATGTTGAGTTCATTTTAAAAACTATTTGAATACATACTTTCTGTATCTTATTAACTAGTTTAACTTGATCATAGACTCGGAGAAAATGGCTTGCCTCATGGTGTGGGATAACTCTTTGGTGGGCAGAAGCCTATCACTAGCTATTCCTGACACAGGAAACGGTGGCTCTGTGATCACAGTTTCATTGGGATATTTGGTATAAAATGCAAAACAAAGCATAGCAACACATCGAAAGACAACAACAGAGGGGCTACGGTGACATGTTGCAGGGGTTGTAAGAGTCAGAGTTACGGTGACATGTTGCAGGGGTTGTAAGAGTCAGAGTAGACCCCTGGCGTCCTAAGGACAAAAATCTTAAAAGGCAAGCCCAGGACCATTGTGCGTTTCCCTTTGTAAGTGGCATTAAAGGCATTTAAATAGTATTACATCTACAGAGCTAAGTTAATGTTCAAGTCCCTCTAATCTCCTGTCTGCCCACTTCCCATCGCCTTCTTTTGGCACATTTCGTAGAGAGGATAATTCCTTTTAAATGGATTTCTCTCTGGGCAGCATTTCCTTTCTTTATAATAATGAATCCTGCACAATGAGCTCTTTAGACTTCAGAAGACTATAATCTAAAGAAAATGCAGAATCATCTCCACCAAATGCAGAAATCTGATTGTGCAGTGGGGAAGACTTAGCTCCCTTGAGCTGTGCTCTGGGACCGAACCCTTTTCCAGTTCTACTGAGGATGTCTCTGGAGTGCTGAGAGGTGGGACTCCAATTAAAGGAAGACTGAGGGGCTGTTTCTGTAGATCCTCCATGGGAGGGCCACTTAATACCAGGGAGCTCTTTGGTCCCAAAGCCCCCAGGGTCCTCCAGAAGGCTCGAGTGCCAACAGAGGCATCATCCTTGGAGGAGTTCTCACCAGGCTTGGGGTCCTCACCATCACTCTCAGATGAATGCCTTGCATCTGCAGGATGTCCCAGGGCCTGACTCCTCTCTTTCACAGCCTTATGTGTCTCCCTGAGGTGTGTCTTTCCTGGGGTTCTGGAATCAAGGCTGTTTAGTAAATCATATTGATCTATCTGGGACCTTTTCAAGGCAGATATTTATGAATTCACTCTCTCTTGAAGGAATAACGCTTCCATCTTCCAAAATTATTAATGCGTTTTCTAGCCCTCTGATCTCTTGGTGATACTGTAACCAGGAAAACATTTTCTTGCCTTGTCATTTTGCCTAACCCAATTTTTAATTTTTCTTGAAGAAAAAAATATCAGCATAATATGCTAAGATCAACAGAACTTTGGGCTGGCCTTCTAAGGAAGTGCTGTTACCCTTTTAAAAGAAAACATCAAAGCAAGCAACCAATGACCAACACTGTTCCTTCTAAAAGCAGGTCAGAATCATCTATCTGGCTTTGAAGAACTCTGCATTGCTAGGTCTTTATTATTTTCTCCCAGCCATTCTTTTTGGGATTTTCTATCTGCTGCCATCCACCATCCCTTTTCTTCAGCTTTCCCTTCATGTGGGGGTAAGAGCCCACTGTATCTGTAAAGATATAACACATGTCTCAAGAAAATTTCTAGCTTAGTCATGTCAGCCACCAGAACACTCCACAAATGCAAAAGATGAGCCCAACCTGATGACATCGGATATCTAACTCAAAAATAAACTTTATTCTGGAGAAATAGGAAATTTATCCAGGAAAAACAACTGCAGCTCTTTCACTGGTGAAAATAAGAGGACTCGTGGCAAATCAAAGCACCACTTGGTAGAGAGATTGCTGTTTGCTTGGTCGAAGGTTGGACTGTCACCCTCTTCAAAGTTTAATTGCCTTCACAGCAATCTACCCGGTATTGGCTTTCCTGTTTGGCTTATTAAGGCTGTAAAGTACGCCCTGCGTTCTCCTCACAGGGCATATCTCGTTTCATCACTAATTGTCAAGATTTGGGAAAAGGTCAACTAAGCTTATCTAAACACCTACTGGAAACAAAAAACCTTTGAATGATTATCTTTTCTAAAAGATAAATTATGGCAAACATTAATGATAAAATCTTAGTCTATTTCATAATCTTTCTCAAGACATTTGCATTTCATCAATAATGTTAATATGTTTCTGACATTTTATTAATGTCTCACAGATTAGAAAGTGTATGTATCTATGTGACCTTATTCATTTTCAAGACAGCATTTTGAGATAAGAAATATTATTTTTTCTTTTTAAAATTATAGATAATAAAATTGGATTTCAAATAACATATATAACTGGCTCACAAAAATATAGCAAACCAAGGTTTCTATTATTCCACATTACTCTCATCAGTTCTTAGGCTGAAGAATGAAAGGTAGTTTATGGACCTGTAATTATCAACAGACACAACAGGGACAGATGGACTACTGATATTATACTAAAGCTTGACCCCTCCCTCTTCTTTCCAGAGTAGTTCAAAATTATACCCCATTCTACCCATTCTGAGTTAAGAAGCAGCACCTGATGACTCCCTGTTACATGGGTAGCCCAAAGAAGACCATTCTTACCCTAAATAATTTCATGGTACACCAGACCAAAGAACTCCATAATGGTACGTACCATCTAGTAGCATGGCAGAGAACACAAAGGAGATTCTGAACCCTGCTACCTCTTTGTTTAGTGGCTAAAAGTTCAACAGATACAGGATTTGAAGGCATTCCATATTGGAGAGGCTTACCTTTACATTGTTTTGGGAAAGTATCATTCTTCTCCAGTGAAGTTGTGTGTTAGATTCAAGATATGCTGACTGGTCCTGGGATTGTCAACCACAGGAAAATTGCATCCTCTTCTTTGTTCAACCATAGAAATACAAGGGTAATGCACCCCTTGTCTCAGTTGTGAATAAATGTTGGCCTAATCCTGAGGATAAAAATAGAGTAGTCTCTCATTAGTATTCAAGTTATATGAGGACAAAGTTGTTTTCTTTTCTGTTTTGTTCACTGCTGCTTCCTTATTGCCTACAAAAGTGCCTGATACATCCCAGAGGCTGAATATGTAATATTTGGATGGAATATAATATATGGGTGTGTGTCTGTCTGTCTGTCTGTCTGTGTCTGTCTGTCTGTCTGTCTGTCTCTCAACACTTTCTCCAATCTGACCATCCTAACCTTAAAGAGCATGGTATGGTAGACAATGATCCTGTTCCTCATACACATTCTCTCCATTCCTTCCTGGTGATAAACCCCTCAATTTTAGTAGGGTGCATGACCATTTAGAGGAAAGACTGCATTCCGCAGTCCTCCTTGCAGCTACACCTTGCTGTGTGGCTAGGTTCTGATCAGTAGGTGAGGGGGACATCTCCTGTTCAAGTTCAGCAGGTATCTTGCCTCCTTTCCTCTGCTGAATGTGCATGAGATGGCTGGAGCACCAGGTCAGGAGGTAGAAGCCATATGTTCAAGATGATGGAGAAGCTCCACAGTTGGAGCCTGAGGTCCTGACAATTATGATGTGCAGCCCCAGAAGCCACTGTTAAACCACTGTTATTTTGGATTTTCTGTTACATGCTTTTCTCCATAATACCTTTTTAAAGATTTCTAATAGTTGAGTAAACACAATATTCCATTTTATTGCTATATTGTTAGTTTTCTTTTCTTTTTCTTTCTTTTTTTTTTCAAGACAGAGTCTTGCTCTGTCGCCAGGTGCCAGGTTGGAGTGCAGAGGTGCGATCTCAGCTCACTGCAACCTCCGCCTCCTGGGTTCAAGCAATTCTCCTGCCTCAGCCTCCCAAGTAGCTGGGACTAGAGGCATGTGCCACCATGCCCAGCTAATTTTTGTATTTAAGTAGAGACGGGGTTTCACCATGTTGTCCAGGATGATCTCAATCTTTTGGCCTCGTGATCTGCCTGCCTCGGCCTCCCAAAGTGCTGGGATTACAGACGTGAGCCACTGCGCCCGGTCAGTTTTGTTTTCATTGAACATGAATTGTGTGGAGTGTTACTTCTGCTTGTAATCAATGTTGATTCATCCTAGAAATCCAATCCCAACTCTCCTTCATGGTAGAGGCCTTCAGATGGAAACTCCTACACATCTTGTTTCTTGCTGCCCATTGTCAGTGGACAATGCATGGCAGTTTGCAGGGAGAGGATCATTGAGGATGAAGAGGATAAATTTTGACATCTCAAAACATTTCTTTTTTGGGATGGAGTTTTGCTCTTATCTCCCAGTCCTGAGTGCAGTGGCATGGTCTCTGCTCACTGTAACCTCTGCCTTCCGGGTTCAAGTGATTCTCCTGCCTCAGCCTCCCAAGTAGCTGGGATTACAGGCATGTGCCACCATGTCCAGCTTACTTTTGTATTTTTAGCAGCGATGCAGTTTCACCATGTTGGTCAGGCTGGTCTCAAACTCCTGATCTCTGGTGATCCATCCACCTCAGCCTTCCAAAATGCTGGGATTACAGGCATGAGGCACCACGCCTGGCCAGAACATATTCAATCTGCTTTCTGCATTGTAGCTTTACTGTTTGATTTGAAGCAAATTCTCAAAAACCAGCCCTATACTTTTTTTTAAATGCATGGCAAAACAGACCAAAGACACAGAGTAATTATTTTTCCATGAACCTCCTATACTTCCCATGAGCAAGCAGATTCCTACCTATACTTAATACTGCCTCTCTGCTAGTGGTCCCAGATTCCTCTCTTTCTCAATCATTCCCTAAACAATATTTTCTCGATCTACATTCTTACAGCCAATATTTTATTGAAATTCATTTAACTTCCTTTTATTTAAGAAAGAAATCACAATGAATAAGTTTTTCACTATCAGCACCTTTTATGGTATTCTTCCCCCTAATTCAAATGGGTTTATCACCACCACTATCTCCTTCTTCTTGAGAGTTACTGCTTTCTTTTTGGCCTTATGTTCAACTGTATCTCAGACATCTCACAAGTTTTTCAAGCTCAGCGTTTTCCTATTTGAAGCTCTCATCATCATCCTCCCATACACACCTGTTCCATTTCCTATGTTGATAATTTCACTTTAATTGTCTCAGTGACCTGTGTCAGAAACCTGGGAGATATCCTATCTAAAAATGCTGTCTTAAAATGAATGAGGTCACATATGTACACACACTTTCTAATCCATGAAACATTAATAAAATGTCAGAAATACACTAATATTATTGATGAAATGCAAATTACTTGAGAGATTATTATCCAATATGAATCATCCATATTGTTCAATGTGAATTCATTCATTCAATATGGATAAATTGGTTCCATATTCAGTTGGTCACCAAGTCATCAATGCCAACACAGGCTTGGGTTTTATTCTTTTGGCCACTATGTTATTTAATTTATCATCACTTATTGCCTGAGATTTATCAAGAGTCTTCACACTCTGCTTCCAATCAGCCCACTTCAGTTCATCCCCTACCCTTCAATCACAGAATTCTGTCTACCCTGGAATCTTGGGCATGTGACTCTTCTTTTAACTCCTAAGCTGAGAGATTCTGAACTGAATCCCTGGCCACTGCCTGCTCTTGGGCCTTATCTGCCATCTTTACATTCTATACCTTTACATTCTATACCTCAGCCAGCAGCAGTCTGTAGTAGGGGGAATTAGGGAAATGGGCTTTGGGGTTAAACCCTCATCCTCCTTATGTGCCCATTTTCTTTCAGACAGCCTTTAAAACCCAGCAGAACCGTGAACTGTCAAGCACTTCCCTGACCCCCAACCTTGGCCAAAGACCATGTCTTACTATGTAGAATCTATTAGACCACCTTGTGAGCAGCTCCATAGCTGAGATCACTTTTGCCTTTCTCTGGCATCAGGCAAAGAACTTCACATCTAGTGGGTTCATGGAAGTTAGTTGTTTAATGAAATAACATAGGAACAGAAAACCTAAACATTGAGTACACATGGACACAAAGAAAGACACAACAGACACCAGGGCCCACTTGAGGATGGAGGGTGGGAGGAAGGTATGGATCAAAATGCTAACTATCAAGTACTATGTTTATTACCTGGGTGACAAAATAACCTGTACACCAAACCCCCATGACACGCAATTTACCCATATAACAAGTTTGCATATGTACCTCTGAACCTAAAATAAAAGTTTAAAAAACTGGATTCTTTCCTTACACCTTATACAAAAATTAACTCTAGATGGATTAAAGATTTAAACATGAGGCCTAACACCATAAAAGCTCTAGAAGAAAACCTAAGCAATACCATTCAGGACATAGGCATGGGCAAGGACTTCATGACTATAACAAAAGCCAACATTGTCAAATGGGTTCTAATTAAACTTAAGAGCTTCTGCACAGCAAAATGAACTATCCATAGAGTGAACAGGCAACTAACAGAATGGGAAAATTTTTTGCAATCCACCTATCTGACAATGGGCTAATATCCAGAATTTACAGAGAACTTAAACAAATTTACATGAAAAAACAAACAACCCAATCAAAAAGTGGACAAAGGATATGAACAGGCACTTTTCAAAATAAGACATTTATGCAGCCAACAAACATATGAAAAAAGCTCATCATCACTGGTCATTAGAGAAATGCACATCAAAACCACATTGAGATACCACCTCACACCAGTTAGAATGGTGATCACTAAAAAATAAGGAGACAACAGATGCTGGAGAGGATGTGGAGAAATAGGAGTGCTTTTACACTGTTTGTGGGAGTGCAAATTAATTCAACCATTGTGGAAGACAGTGTGGTGATTCCTCAAGGATCGAGAAATAGAAATTCCATTTGACCCAGCAATCCCATTACTGGGTATATACCCAAAGGATTATAAATCATTCTATTATAAAGACTCATGCACACTTATGTTTATTGCAGCACTGTTTACAATAGCAAAGACTTGGAACCAACCCAAATGCCCATCAATGATAGACTGGATAAAGAAAATGTGGCACTTATACACCAAGGAATACTATGCAGTCATTAAAAAAGGATGAGTTGATGTCCTTTGCAAAGGCATGAATGAAAATGGAAACCATCATTTTCGGCAAACTGACACAAGAACAGAAAATCAAACACTGCATGTTCTCACTCATAAGTGGGTGTTGAACAGTGAGAATACAGTCTCAGGGAGGGAAACAGCACACACTGAGGCCTGGGTGTTGGGGGGCTAGGGGAGGAATAGCAGCAGGCTGGGGGATTGGGGAGGGATAGCATTAGAAGAAATACCTAATGTAGATGACGAGGCTGTAGATGCAGCAAACCACCACAATGGCACGTGTATACCTATGTTACAAACCTGCAAGATCTGCACATGTATCCCAGAACTTAAAGTATAATAAATAAATTTTAAAAAATAAATACAATTTTTAGAATTTAATTGCTTAAATGAGTAAGAAAAATTCCATTTGTATCATCCACATCCCTCAAGGAAGAGCTATAGATTAGCAGAATAGGTGTGTTTCTTCCTGTTTTCTATCTTTTTTCCTACTTCAGAGAAGTGGTCAATGCAGGTAGATTAATTTATTTCTGCACAATAGTGTCTTTCTTGGAGTATACAGTTATTTCAAGTTCTACCTGATTTTTATTTCTCCAAAATAAGAAGCAAAAGCAACATCTCAACCAGATTCTTTAAGCCTTTTAAGATTGTAGTTTTAGAGTTTCTGGCTTTGTTTTCAGACAGTTCACAGATGATTAAAAATCAATAAGTATTCAACATTTGAGAATTTATCTCCTGTGGAGAAATCAATGCATAGCATGGCCAAAATAATTTGTAATTTTTGATCAAGCCTTTATCATAGAAAGGAAAAACAGAGCACGACTAATCCTATATTAGAAAGATGCTTAAGGGAATGAGAAGATAATTCATATTAACTGAGTACATACTGTGCATCAGACACCACGCATGGAGGTTCGTAGTGGTGAATTAAATCTTCACGTATAATCTAGGAAGTAGTTATAATTACTACATTTGACTACTGGGTGCAATGAGATTCAGAGAGACACACATCTATGGAAATAAGCTCACAGCCTTTCCAGTACTCCAGACTGCAAAAGCTGTTATTATAACCCCTGGGTATACCTAACATTAGAGCAATAGTATATGCTTTAGTTCAAAAATGATCATGAACATATTTTTTTTTGAATTTCAGTAACTAATTCACTTGTTCACATTTAATTTCATAGAGTTTTTTCCTTCAACATTTATTTTAAGTTCAGGGGTACATGTACAGGATGTTCGGGTTTGTTACAAAGGTAAATATGTGCCATGGTGATTTGCTGCACAGGTCAGGCCATCACCTAAGTATTAAATCCAGCATCCATTAGCTATGCTTCTTGGTGCTCTCCATCCCCTCACCTGCCTCTCACAGGCCCCAGCATGTGTTGTTTCCCACCATGTGTCCATGTGTTCTCATATTCAGCTCCCACTTATAAGTGAGAACATGCGGTGTTTGGTTTTCTGTTCCTGTGTTAGTTTGTTGAGGATAACAAAGGACATGGTGTCATTCCTTTCTATGGCTGCATAATATTCCATGGTGCATATGTGCCACATTTTCTTTATCCAGTCTATCATTGATGGGCATTTGGGTTGCTTCCATGCCTTTGCTGTTGTGAATAGTGCTGCAATGAACACACGCATGCTTGTATCTGTATAATAGAATGTTTTATATTCCTTTGGGTATATATCCAGCACTGGGATTGCTGGGTCAAATGGTATTTCTGCTTTTAAATCTTTGAGGAATTACCACACTGTCCTCCACAATGACTGAACTAATTTACATTCCTACCAACAATGTAAAAGTATTATTTTTTTCTCCTCAACCTTGCCAGAATCTATTTTTTCTTGACTTTTCTTTTTCTTTATTATTATACTTTAATTTCTGGGGTACATATGCAGAACATGCAGGTTTGTCACACAGATATACTCATGACATGGTAGTTTGCTGCATCAATACCCCCATCATCTACATTAGGCATTTCCTCTGGTGTTATTTCTCCCCAATCCCTCCACCTGCTGCTATCCCCCCCATAGCCCCTCACCCTGATGGGCCCCAGTGTGTGACGTTCCCCTCCCCGTGTCCATGTGTGGATGAAGCTGTTTCTAGATTTTTCAGTAGCCATTCTGACTGGCATGAGATGGTGTCTCATTATGGCTTTGCTTTGCATTTCTCTAATTACCAGTGATGTTGAGGTTTTTTTCATATGCTTGTTGGCTGCAAGAGTGTCTTCTTTTGAGGAGTGTCTGTTGCTGTCCTTTGCACACTTTTTAATGGAGTTGTTTGTTTTTTCTTGTAAATTTGTTTAAGTTCCTTGTAGGCTCTACATATTAGACCATTGTCAGAAAGATAGATTGCAAACATTTTTTCCCATTCTGTAGGTTGTCTGGTCACTCTGATGATAGTTTCTTTTGCTGTGCAGAAGCTCTTTAATTAGATCCCATTTGTCAATTTTGGCTTTTGTTCCAATTGCTTTTGGCATTTTCATCATGAACATTTCAAGATTTTTTAAAAATAAACCTTTTATTTCTGAACAACTTAAACCTTTTATTTCTGAATAATTTATAAAAAATTATGAAGATAATATAGATTTTCTCCTATTATTAATAGCTTATTTTTGTGTGCTATTTGTCACAATTAATGGAACAATATTGATACAACATTATTAACTTAAGTTTATACTTTGTTCATATTCCTTCGTTTTTAATCTGACTTTCTTTTTCTGTTCTTGGATCCATTCGGGGTACCACATTACACTTTGTCGTCATGGTTCCTTAGGATATTCTTGGTTGTGACAATTTTTCAGACTTCTTTTATTCTGAGGGTTTTGTTAATGCTGGTCAGGTATTTTGCAGAATGTGCCTCAATTTGTATTTGTCTCAGGCTTTTCCCCTGACACATAGCTTTCTCATTAGTGAAACATAGTTTGAATTGAGTGATGGATTGAGCAGCTCTGATTTTTCCCAATGCTCGTAAACTGTGCTCTACTGAAGAAGTTACATTAACTATTTCAGGAATCCACAGAAAACATAAAAGAGAGGTAAATTGGCTCCATAGAGACACATTTCAGATAGAGCTTCAGCAAGGGGATACAGCAGACAAGGCCCTTCTACTTTCAAAGGCGTTAGGTTAATAATACATGCATAGAAGTAAACATGAATTGATACAGCTATTATCAATCCAAGGTTAACACCTGGGCTTTTAATACCATTTTTCCCTTTTATTATAATATGCCTTTAATGCTATTGTACTTTAGCGGGAAATTACTAAGTGAAAAACCTACTCCTAAGTTCAATTGCTCCTGGTCTTAAGCTCTTCATAACTTGTAGGCACCTATACTGCATTTGGGGTTTCAAATCTCCAGGGATGAATGTTGGTAAGGATAAAGCTGAAATGAATGTTAAGATAATGTGCTAATAAACATTATATCCTGCCTATTCTGAAGGTTTGCAGGACTCTATGGATTAATTCTAAGACTAGAGAAGAAACCAAATAGGCAGGTGTCACATATGCTAAAGAAGTAAAAGTTAACCTGCTAATGATAGAAATCTGGCTTTCAGTAAATGGTTGCTGAATTGAGAAAAGACAACTGCAATGATGATAAATAATGAAGATAAGGCAATGACTTGCTGAAAAAATGTGCTACATATCAGGATCCTGCCAAATGCTTTCTAAGCATGGTTTTACTTAATCCCCATAAAAATCCTATGTGGCAGTCACTGTTTTCATCCTCTGCCTCTCTTTTATTTATTTATTTTTTTTGAGATGGAGTCTCGCTCTGTTGCCCCAGCTGGAGTCAGTGGCATGATCTCAGCTCACTGGAACCTCCACCTCCTGGGTTCAAGAAGTTCTCCTGCCTCAGCCTCCAGAGTAGCTGGGATTATAGGCATCTACCACCATGTCTGGCTAATTTTTGTATTTTAGTGGAAATGGAGTTTTGTCATGTTGCCCAGGCTGGTGTTGAACTCCTGACCTCAGGTGATCCACCCACCTTGGCCTCCCAAAGTGCTAGGATTATAGGCATGAGCCACTGCATCCATCCTTCCATTCTCATTTTGGGATCAGGAAATGAGGCTAGGAGGAGTGACTTGCCCAAGGTCACATGATCAGTAACTAGTGACACCACCTGAGAGTTTCTTACCTTCTCAGAGCAACATTCCTTGATAAGAGAACGCCCAATGAAAAGGAACAAGCTGAGGGCGAGAGAATGCTCCTTGGGAAATCTCACAGCACAGAGATAAATACTTTCTCCCAGCCCCGAGTCTAAGGAGCCAGATGGTAAACAAAAGCAGCTTCAGAGTCTACTCAGCTTCCAATACCACAATTTGAAGACCTAATTCATGTCTCTTACATAGAACATGTGTGTCCCTCTCGATCCTCTGGGTGACTCGCTGTACAGAGTTTCTGCATTTAGTTATTTTCCATATTTGTGAAGGATAACCAAGCCTTCTTTTAATGTTTTATCATTCACAGATTAGCTCTTTGAGCCACTGTAAAGTCTGATATAAGATGATCAGATGCCAGCGGGTCAACTCAGGGTTTTGAAAAACAAAAATTCTTCATGCATGAAACTACAAATCCAACCCACATTTACTTGTTATCCAGAAAATTGCATTTGTCATGTCTTGCTTGCTTAAGGTAAAATGTTGCCTGTTTTTTTTTTCATGCCATTAGTATTGGCAAATCTTGTATAGACGCAAGTGGTTGTAATTCTTACCACCATCAAGACAGTAGATGGATGGCTTTGAATTTGGGCCAGATGAGCAAAGGCAGCCCCCCCTCTCCACTTTCCAGGGTTTTGCTCACTATGAGGACTCAGCTGTGACATAGCAAGTATCTATGTATGCACATTTCTGTGATTTGCCAAGCACATGTAGAACCATCATGAGCCTTTTAATAGCCAGTTCAATAGTTTGTAATAAATTTGTAAAATAAGATGCTTTTTGTTTAAAACTCAAGTGCATTAGAAATCTGGCATCAACACAAGAAGAAAGTTTACTCTCTTGAGATTTGGTAGAGAGATTCACTGCCACATAATCATTCCAGAAATTTTGAAATGGTTTCTTTTTATTTGGTGCCAAGAAATACCAAGCTCTAGAACCTTTCTATAAAGCTCATGTCAATAATCCTTAAATTAGATATCACACTTCAGATATCACACTCACCCATATTTTCTGAATGGCAGCTGGAGTTCGGAATTATATTTCCTTTGAGGCACTATTCCATAATCCCTATTTTTTTTTCAACTCTCTGTATGTTTGGATTTTTGCCAAATATTGCTATTGATCAAAGGAAGAAAAAGTTGTGCTTAATTTTACAATGCTGGGTCCATCAAGATTGAACATGGTCTTCCTTTCTCAAAACAGAGACTTACTGTGTTGGTATTCTTCCACCTGCTGTGCCCAACCTCCACAACAGTCCATCTTCAGAGCTGCTGCCATCATAGTTGTGGGCTGATGTGTGGAATGTGTTCATTACTCTTCTTGTAAACACAAACACACACACACACACACACACACACACACACACACACACCCCATAACTTGTGTTCAATGATCTAAAATCCAAAACTCATTTTGGATTTAATTACATATGTTGTTCTTTTTATGTGCTTCTAAGTATAATTATATGGCAGAAAAAAGGAAAAAAAAAAAAAAAAAAAAAAAAACTAGTTAAACGGTTTACACTCTCATTTCATTGCCTGGGCATTTCATGATCCTCTCCACAGCATCTGCAAAGCTAGTAGACCTAGATTCTCAAGATTCCACCTCCTCTCAATTTTTGTCCACTCTCTGTTTTGTCCCACAAGTTTAGATATAACTATAGTCCTTTCACCAGTTTTTGTAAGAAATCTATGTATCCATTGATTTCAAGTTTAGTGAGCTTGGGGAATATCTTGGGCTTTGGGAGAGGGTTGCAGTGCAGCGTGGTGGATTTCTTGAGCTCATCTGGCTTCTTTCTCATCCACCTCTCCCAGCTCTTCAGTTCTCCTTCCGAGTATCAAGATTCTTTTCTTTCATTCTTTCACTTATTCAGAACCAGTACGTCATCCCAAATTTGCACAGGATTACTTGTCAAGGTGATCTGAAGAATAAAGAGACTTCATTTGGCATGTGTAGGGTAGCTGTCTTCTACTTGTGTCTTCACATGGTCTTCTTTCTGGGACTATATGGTAATCTCGTTTTATAAGGACACCAGCCATATTGGACTAGGGTCCACCCTAATGATCTTATTTTAATTTAATTACCTCTTTAAAGGTGCTACAATATTTCCAAATATAGCCACATGCTGAGGTATTGGAGGATGGGGCTTCAACATATGAACTGGTGGCTGACACAATTCAGTCCATGAGACTCTCCTTAAATGAGCGGCTTGTATAATTGAAGATGCATGAGAACAGAGACCTTGTCTGCCTAATTCTCACCTGTATCCTTCATGCTTATGAGAGTACCTAGAACATGGTGAAGACAGAATGTATAGGGACTTAACTGTTGTTGAATAAGTTAAAGGTTTGAGGAGATGCTCAGCACAGAGCATACAAGTGGTACCATATCTCTGCTGGGTTTCCCAAACAGTCCCAAGTATAATTTAGGAGAAAATGAGGAGGGGCAGGTATATCATGAACACATATATGATGCTAGAAAATAATAAACTCAATTTGCTGCTGTTTTAGTTCCAAAAGGTAGAGTCAGGGTGCAGATATCACTCGCCTCACCTCTTCCCAGCTGTGTGTCTACAGCACTAATACTGAACATCAAGGTTTTCCTGGCATCCAGTCTCAGAAGACCAATGTCACAAATGTGACTGGCTTTATATTTAAATAAAAAGAAAATCTGGCAGGGCATGGTGGCTCATGCTTGCAATCCCAGCACTTTGGGAGGCTGAGGTAGGTGGATCACCTGAGGTCAGGAGCTCGAGATTAGCCTGACCAACATGGAGAAACCCTGTCTTTACTAAAACTACAAAAATTAGCTGGGCATGGTGGTGCACGCCTGTAGTCCCAGCTACTAGGGAGGCTGAGACAGGAGAATCGCTTGAACCCAGAAGGCAGAGGTTGCAGTGAGCCGAGAATCACAACATTGCACTCCAATCTGGGCGACGCAGAAAGACTCCATCTAAAAGAAAATAAAATTTAAAAGTATAGTTTTCTCTTGAAATTTTTAGCATTTTTAGAAATACAAAACCACCATTTATATTCTTCAATAAAAGTTATTTCTTTTTAAAAGAAGTTCTGAGTTGCACACAGATGGGTCCTTAGCCAGCAATGCATTGCTGGCTACGTAGGCCACATAGGTTCGAGAAGTTGATGGTATTTCTATTATCCATTTGAGAATCTCTTTTTGGTTGGTCTGCCTATATTAGAACTTCTTGGAAAATTTTGTTGATATTATAATAATTGACTCATAGACTAAGCAGATAGAATATTTCACAATGGCGTATTTTGAGAAAAAGCATATAACTTACAAGGAAATGAAATAACTCTTCTCTCATTACAATATTTACGATTTTCTCTGAATTCCAGCCATTGTCCATCACTGTATCTGTGGACGTTCTTTTGAATTATTACTTATTAAAGATGTTTGCAGAGCTCTTGGCATTATGTAATGTCGAGCAACCTCATGTGAACTACAAAAAACCTTGGCACCCAGGATGCAGCATAGCTCCATAACAAAAATAAATACATTTTAGGCATCAACAGAACATTCAAGAAGGTAGGGCAGGGATGTATATTATCACTGGACATTTAGGGGAGTGAAAAAATAAGTGTAAAAGTTCTCTAGTATTAGTTAAACCTAGAGAGAAAAAGTACTAACTGCAACCCCAGAAGAGAAGAAATACTAGCCGGGAACACTGGAAGGAAGAGATACTCACCAGCAACTCTAGAGAAAAGGGTGGTAGGCAGAGCAGCTTAGACTCAGGCACTTCTACTCAGCAGAACCCACTCTCCTCTATCTTGTGCATTGTGCCTCTGATGTTAGTATTTGGCCGAGAACCATCCAAATGGTTCCAACCAACCATCTCGTGCCATGATGGAGTCATCTTATGCCATGATGGAGCCATCTCATTTTATGGTGGAGTCATATTGCTCCATAATGGAGCCATCTCATGCCATAATGGAGCCATCTTCTGCCATGTTGGAGTCACCTCATGCCACACTGGAGCCACCTCATGCCACGCTGGAGCCACCTCATGCCATGCTGGAGTCATCTCATGCCGTGTTGGGAGTCATCTCATGCCATGATGGAGCCATCTCATGCTGTGTTGGGAGTCACCTCATGCTACGATGTGGCCATCTCATGCCATGATGGAGCCATTTCATGCCATGATCGAGTCACCTCATGCCGTGTTGGGAGTCATCTCATGCCATGATGGAGTCACCTCCTGCCATGATGGAGCCATTCGTGACTCCATCCCTGAAACTGCCCTTCCTAGTCTCAGCACCATACACTTTGAAGTTCCCAAGGGAAACCCACACATAGAAAACACAAAGACACTTCCCTCATGACTTCTGCCTCAGATGACCGGAAGTAGAGAGCCATTTGAAAATAGGAGTACTCCATCTTTAACTTCCGCAACTGTCATGCCAGAATTTCCACCTCCAGATACTCTGATCTAGGAAATGTTCTTTAACCTGACTTTTGCTGGATGCTTGTTGATACCCTTGTTTCTTGAGAGATCAAGGGGTGGGAGCCCTCAGAGTGCTAACGAGGAGACACTCACCTGTGGGTAAAGCCATACCTGTAGATGAAGCAGTGGGGAAACTATCAACTCATTGCAATTTAGCAGAGAAAAAAATGAAAAGCTGAATCAATAGAGAAAACACTCTTTGGGAGGATGGGAGATCTGAAATATATGGAACATTTAACTTAATTTTCTGTTCAAGTAAGTACTCTCAGGGGAGCTAAGAGTACAAGGTTCACCAAACTTCTCCTTAAAGTTCTAGAGAGTAAATATTTTAGGCTTCATGGACCAAAAGGTACAATCAAGGATATTTTGTAGCTACTCACATAGAAACTTAACATGAAACCATTTAAAAATCTAAAAGCTATTCTTGGCCTGCAGGCTATGCAAAAACAGGCAGCAAGCCAAATATTTCTGATCCCTGGATGACAGGCTTTGGTGTGCTATTGGAAATTTCTCTTAAAAGAAAAATGAAAGGAAGAAGAAGAACAACAGCAACATTAAAAAACTTAGCTATGGGTAAATTTAAGTTTACAGTAATATAGCCTTAAAATCAATAAAGTACCTTGGATCTGACTTCCATTTTTCACAGCTTAAGTACTTTTAAAGGCAGGGATATAAATTGGGATTTGTTGACCTCAAAGGTTTCAGAACAAAATTTAGTTTCCCCTGACTTTATGGTTCCAGAGTTGATATTTTTAAAGTGGACTGAGAAATATTGAGAATGTCGGCTTCCCAAGTTATACCTTTCCTTCAAATTCTCTTCTGTATAACAGTTTATGAGACTCTGTTCTCAGAAAACACTCGGAAATGAAAATAATTGCCTTGTTCTAGAAGAAATATTTCAGAAGTGAAGACACTATATTTTTAGTCAGTGGATAAAACAGGAAATATATTATTCATTCTTAGAGTGGCATTGCTGATAGCTCATTTGGGAATATCACAAAGCTCCCTTAAAATTAATAGATAAAAGACAACAGGAATGGCTTGAAGGTGGGCATTCTGGATATTTACCAATATCATTCTGAACATTTTAAAACATATTTTAGGGCATTTTAACCTCTGTATGTGAATTATGTCTTTGGAGATAAGTTTTTATTGTGGACCCATACCTTGTCATAGTAGAAGCAGAAACCCCTGTTAGAGATTAGTACAGTCATTTCAGAAAGGGAAGATAAAGGATTAGATAAGGTTTGTAGCATCCTAGAAGGTTGTCTCAGAATTGAGATATATTTTGAGAGTCCAATTTGCCAATGAACTGCATGTGGAAGGTGAGGGAAAGCATGAAGACAAAGATGAATCCTGCATTTCTGGTTTATTAATTTGGGTACATTACGGTACTAATTCCTGAGATGAGGGGAGTGTATGGGAGAGAATTTAAATATTCTGTTTTGTGCATGACATGTTTGAAACTCCTGGGAACTCCAAGTAGAAATATTAAGGAAACATGTGGATTCTCAGGGGAGATGTTAGAGATGGAAGTACAAACACGGGAATTATCAGCTTTTGGAGGATTTGAAGTCATGCATCTGGATGCAATCACACAGAGAGAAGAAGAGAGTGTGATTAGAGAAGGGAGGTCTCTACCCTGGCAACTCTACTGTGTAGAGTATTGAAAGATTGAGAGGATTCACAAAAGAGGCAGAATCAGTGAAGCAGGAAGGGTCCTAGAAGACAATAGGAGAAAGCCTCTCAAGAGAGTGAAATTCTACAGTCAAGAAGAAATGAGCACTGACATTAAAAGTGGCCAGAGCACAGTTCGTAGCAACCCAACGGGGCAATGGTGAGAGGTGAAGCCTGGTTTGAGGGGCTTAAAAAGAGAAAAGAAAGTATCTACAGACCGTTGCTCTTCAAGATGTGGTCCTTGGTGGAGAATTATTGGCATCACCTAAGAGCTTATTAAACTTGTTAGGTATTCAGAATCTCTCTCTCTCTCCCCCCTTATTTATTTATTTATTTATTTATTTAAGAGATGCGGACTCACTATGTTGCCCAGGCTGGAGTGCAGTGGCTATTCAAGGACACAATCATAGCACACTACAACCCCAGGCTCCTGGGCTCAAGATCCTCCTGCCTCAGCGTTCCAAGTAGTTGAGACTACAAGAATGCTGGATACCTACTGAATCAAGCCCAAATTTCAGAAAAGTATCTAGATTATTTGTTTGCATGTTCAAGAACTGCTTGTCAGTAACTCTGTTGAGGAGTTTGCTGCGTAAATGAGTAGAGAGAAACAAGGCCATCCTCCGATATAGCAAAGTGAGATGCCACGTAAAGGATTATTTTTTAAGGTGGGAACTAATACAGTGCGTATTCATCCTGATTGATATCTCGTAAAGAAGGAAACATTTTTTGTGGCTGCATAGTATTCCATGGTATACCATGAATGGGTGCCTGGGTTGATTCTATGTCTTAGCTGTTGTAAATAGCACAGTGATGAACAAATGAGAACATGTGTTTTTTGGTATAAGGATCTATTTTCCTTTGGAATAAAATAATGTCCTTTGCAACAACATGGATAGAGCTGAAGGCCACAGTTCTAAGCAAATTAATACAGAGACAGAAAACCAAATATTGCATGTTCTCACTTATAAGTGGAGTCTGAACATTGAGCAGACATGTACATAAACATGGGAACAACAGACACTGCGGTCTACTAGAGTGGGGATGGAGGAAGGGGGTATGTGTTGAAAAACTATTGGGTACTATGCTTACTACCCGGATGCAGTATACCCATGTAACACACCTGTACGTGTATCCTCTGTATCTGAAATAAAAATCAAAATTAAAAAAGAAAAGATGAAAACATTTAATGACAATAGAAAAAATTAGGTAATAGCAAAAGCAGCGACCTAAGTGGAAAATCAGATGAGGAATCCTGGATGCAAGTGGAGGGATGGCCCCAAATAGAAACAGGAGGGAAGGCAGAGCACATGGTCTCACTGCAGGGAGACCTGGTTCATTTGGTGGTGGGAGATGGAGTTGCTCGCATGCTTTTCCTATTTTCTCAGTGAATTAGAAAACAGATCCATTAACTAAGAATAAGCAGGGACGTTGGTATTTAGAAGTTATAGAAAAATCAGGATATTCGAACCTGCTTCTCTAGGAGTGTGAACACAATTTGCAAAAGAAATATAGTAAGATTATTGAACAGTGTTAAGGATCTGCTTAAGATTCATGGTCACAGGTAAAAAAGAAAGAGTATTGAGCATAATTACATAATTTTATCAATCCATATGAAGCTATCCAGGTGCAGGCACAAAGTGGGCAGAGAATTGGATTTAACCAATGTTGGTGCTTTGCCATGCAAATATAGAAGTAGTGATTAAGGAGAGACTGTGGAGTCTATGTAATGGGAGGAAGAGATAAAAGGTTTGGCCTTAGTAAAAAGTCAGGACAAAGGCTTGCAGCTTCTAATGCAGTCAGAGACTGTTGGGATTAAGGTGCAGGGTAGGATTCCCAGAGTTAAAAAATAATACAGGAATCCCAGTTACATTTTAAGTTTAGAATAAAAATGAATAATATTTTGGTATAAGCTTGCCCTAAGTGTTTTATGGACAAGCTTAATCTTTAAAAAATTATCTGAAATTGTTTATCTGAACTTCAAATTTAACTGGGCATCCTGTGTATAATCTGGCCACTCACCCCAGGAGAAAGTGAGCTGTGAAGTTTGGAGGCCACTGTCTGCGAATGGGAGGCTTTAGGGTGACATATAGGCAGTGTTCCAGTCACTGGTGTATTAGGGTTCTCTAGAGGGACAGAACTAATAGGATAGATGTGTATATGAAGGGGCGTTTATTAAGGAGTATTGACTCACACGATCACAAGGTGAAGTGTCACCATAGGTCGTATGGAAGCTGAGGAGCAAGAAAGCCAGTCCAAATCCGAAAATCTTAAAAGTAGGGAAGCCAACAGCACAGCCTTCAGTCTGTACCTGAAGGCCCAAGAGCCCCTGGCAGATCACTGATGTAAGTCCAAGAGTCCAAAAGCTGAAGAACTTGGAGTCTGATGTTTGAGGGCAAGAAGCATCCAGCTCGGGAGAAAGATGAAGACCAGAAGACTCAGTAAGTCGGCTCTTCCATCTTCTCCTGCCTGCTTTAGTCTAGCTGTATTGGCAGCTGATTAGATGCTGCTCATCCAGATGGAGGGTGGGTCTGCCTCTCTGTTCACAGACTCAAGTGTTTTGGCGACACCTTCCCACACACACTCAGAAACAATACTTTGCGTCTTTCAATTCAACTTGACACTCAATCTTAACCATCGCAGCTGGCGATGGGAGGTCGAGGAATGACCATGAGCATGAGGGGAGCGGCTTCAGACGGCTGGAAGAAGCGGCCACGGAGCTAAAAATTCAAGGCTGTGAAGGGATCATCTTCTTCTTGATGGATATTAGATTTGTGAAGAATGAAAACAAGAATAGTGATGAACAGAGTGAGCTAGTGAGTCATGTGCTGAAATCCCCAGCAAATGGTGTGAAGAGACTTAATATACCGTAAACAACTGCCACATGGAAAGGCATCCTCCAGGGAGGGGAGGCCAGTGACACTCTGACGGCACCTATGTCAGTGGAACCTGGGTTTCTAAGAGAGAAGGACAAAGAAGACATGGCTGGCTGGACGCAATGAGGAACAGGGAGGATACCTTCCTCCCATCCAGATGCATGTGGGATTAGGGGAGAGAAAATGAGGGCTCTGTTTGAGAGGCTGGCAGGAGAAGCAAGGTCCTGAAGTGAAGATAGGTTTCAGTTAATCCCGACGTTAAACTCGAGAGAAGCCTTTAAAAGTACAGATGAGCCGGGCACAGTGGCTCAGGCTCATAATCTCAGCACTTTGGGAGGCCGAGGTAGGTGGCTCACTTGAGGCCAAGAGTTCGAGACCATCTTGGCCAACATAGTGAAACCCTGTCTCTACTAAAAATACAAAAATTGACTGGGCATGGTGGTAAAAGACTGTAATCCAAACTACTTGGGAGGCTGAGGCAGGAGAATTGTTTGAACCCAAGAGACGGAGGTTGCAGTGAGCTGAGATCATCCACGGCACTCCAGCCTGGGCAACAGAGAGAGAGACTCTGTCTCAAAAAAATAAAAATTAAAAAAATTGTATATATATAAATGAATAACTAAAAGTACAGATGCCTCTGTAGTTGATATCCCATGAAGGAACATGGTGAAGCTGGGGTTGGGTAGAGAAGAGGGAAGGGTGGGAAAGTGGGGATGTAGAAGTCATGTGGGAATGGCAGCAGGGTGGTGCTGATGGTGGCTGGTACCTCAGCTGGAGTAAACGGGGATGGCGCAAGGCTGGAGGCTGCTCCCAGTGGTCGGTTACTCACACAAGGGTAATCGGTTTTTTTTATGGGTTGATCTCTCAGGTGGTTTGCGGTTTGACTTCTGGAAGGAATGACATCCTGTCAGAAGAGGGGGACAGGGGCACAAAGGCAGTGAGGAGAGAAGTTTACCGAGAGCGTGAGGTGTTCTGGGCACCCTGTGGGCAAAACCCAGGGGAAGGTGCAGGTGGAATTCTGAGAACCCTAGAGGCCGTGCTTAAGCGTTAATTGCAGTGCCTATTAAATTCCAACCTAGACCAGGTATAGTGGCTCATACCTGTAATCCCAGTGCTGTGGGAGGCCAAGGCAGGAGGATCCCTTGAGCCCAGGAATTTGAGGCTGCAGTGAGCTATAATTTCATCATTGTACTTCAGACTGAGTGACAGAACAAGACCCTGTGTGAAAAATAAATAAATAAATAAATAAATAAATAAATAAACAAATCCAACCTAGACTTTAGTGGAGAGGAAGATAAGATATAAATGAAAAATTAGAAAAGCAGTCACTTGCTTATTATTTATTCTTTAGAGGCAGAAGTTACAAATAATTAAATTTTTATAATTTATTAATTATTTATTCTTTAGAGGCAGAATTTACAAATAATTAAATTTTTATAAAATTTTTATAAATTTTATTTTTTGCTATAGACTTTCTTCTTTTTCTTTCCTCTCTCCCTCCCTCCTTCCCTCCTTCCTTGCTTCTTTCCTTCTTTCCTTACCTTAGATTGTGTTTTGTCAGTAGACAATGGTCAGGGCTTGTGTTCTAAGCAAGTCTCAGCTGCATTTTTCACAACATCATTAGACAGTGGTGATCAGGAGCAGCTCAGATCCAAAAATCACTTCTGGCTCCTTGGTTGTAATGAAACAAAGCATTTAAGATCCAACAACTATGACACGTGCATAACTACCTAGGCGCTGAGGTCCTCCATGTTCTTACCCTGCTGTAGCACCATGCTCAAGTTTTGAATATGGGTACATGACAAGAACAGGGTATCTATAACCCTTGGCAGGTGGCGTTTTATATTAATCTAATTTTGGTAATGACAGTTTTTCTCCTGGTCTACTGAATTCCTTGTGCAGAGATAACTAGAAAGGTCATGTGATCTAAGGGGCTGCAGGGTGGAGCCTTTAGTGTCTTTTTCTAACTAGCAACCATAGGACCAGAGATTCTCACCATTGAGATTCATGCTATGGATAAAATGAATAATATTTTGGGATAGGTGTACTCCAGGTGTTTTATGGAAATACTTAGTCTTTAAAAATTATCTGAAATTAAAATTCAAATTTAACTGGGCATCTTGTGTTTAATCTGACCACCCACCCCCGGAGAAAGTGAGCTGTGAAGTGTGGAAACCACTGTCTGAGAATTGAGGGCTTTAGGATGAGGTGTAGTCTGTGTTCCAATCACTGGCAAAGGGAGGTCTAGGAGTGACCATGAACATGAGGGGAGTGGCTTCAGAGGGCCACTGCCATGGGCCATAGGAGCCATCACTTTCATGCTGTAGATGAGAAAACAGAAGTGATAAGTGGCTCAGGTACCCCTGGCCACACAGCTACTGAATGGCACTTCATTCAACTCAGGTCTCTCTTTGGCCAAACCAAACATAAAAATGTGTTGAAATGCCTGCAGCTCCTCACCAGCCTCCCCTGCCAAGCTCTTCAGGCTGTGTACAGACCCAGCCCACCAGCTCACCTCCATGTGTGCAGTCACCCCACCCAGCTACCTCCACATGTACAGACCCAGCCCACCCAGCTACCTCCACGTGTACAGACCCACCCCATCTAGCTCACCTCCATGTGTGCAGACCCAGCCCACCAGCTCACCTCCATTTGTGCAGGCCCTGCTTACCCAGCTCACCTCCACGTGTGCAGACCCAATCCACCCAGCTCTCCTCCATGTATGCAGACCCAGCTCACCCCTGTGGGTCCAGATGCAGCTCATCCTCATGGACTCAGACCCAGCTCACCCCTGGCAGTAGACAGGGAAAGGAGAATAGAAAACAGAACATCTAGAGCCCAGGTTCCTCTCCCAGGCTGATTTCAGATTGATTTCCTTATTAAGGGGCTCATAGCCAGGTAAGCAGCCTCTGTCTAGCCCCTGCTGGCACCTGTCCCTGCTCCACTGAGCACGCCCATGTCTGCCAGGGGTTAACAAATCCCACAGGAACCTCCTCTGCTTCTTGTTCCAGTTGAGATTTCTGGAACTCGGTGTCCTGTCCCTGACAAACATGAAGTTATTTGATCTTCACTCACTGCATGAGACTGCTATTTCTTAGACAAAACAAATCACTTTAAATTGGCTTTGACCAGTAAGCTGGAACCAAGCAGTGTTTTCCTCTCCTTTCCCCCCCACTTTTGGATCCTAAATGTACTGTAATTAAGGCCATTATCGGCCACTTGAGTCGGGGATGGGGGAATACATTTAACAAGCGGTGGAGAGTGAAGTGGCTGAAATTTCAGTTACTCCACCAGCAGACAAAGCTTCGGACATTATCACCATTTTCAAAAACATTTTACTAACAGTTTTCTCTTGAATATAGAAGGCAGGCATTTTTTTCAGGGTCATGTACCTGTTTTTTGCTGATTTTAGAAGTTATGAATACAGACAATTTCTAAAATTGGCCCTTACGTGGTACTCAATTTTACAGTGAGACTGCCTAGAATAGTAAGCAGTTTGCATTTTTTAATAGAATTTATGGTTAAGACTGAGTAGGTGGACTTGACCTTTGGTCACCATGTACACACCCATCGTCTTTGCCATTATCCAGCTTTGGATAATGTTTAAATAAGGCTGAGTGGGGCAGGGTTAATTAATACTGCTCAGTGATTTCTGTGTGCCAGGAATTACAGAGATTCAGAGACCTGATCCATGGTGTTCAGCAATCACAAGACAGAACACACAGAGAGGACAAAGGCACAGAGGCAAGCGCAGGGCCTGCCAGATCCCGGAGGAGTCTGGGAACCACTTCCCTTAGCAGTTCTGCTGTCACATGTTAAGTATAATCAGGACCAGAAAATGTTTCTTGCCTCTTCAAGAATAGATCCAAGGTTTTATATTTTGAAATGTAACCTTATTCAATCTTCATACTCCAACATTCTAATTTCATCAGATCATCAAATGGAAACATGGTTTAATCCATAGATACGTGCTTCCCTGGCAGATTTTTTAAGTGGCTATTTCATAAATTTAGCCATGCATTAAAAAGAGCAAATCAGGGGACCATTCATATCTGCTTTTGACATGGGGGCATAGATTTGCAGTAAACCTAGAATGCACACCTTTGTCACAGCGCTGGGCCTTGAATATTCAAAACAGGAGGGCACATTAACATGCACGCCATTGCTCTGCATGGCGGTGAGGGTGGTAATGAATGAGTTGCCTGTTATCTATGCGTTGCCTTATCTTCCATTACACTACAGAACTGGATTGAAAATTGTACTCATCTTTGAGATACCTGCAGTGCCAGTTATAATGGAGACATAATGCAATCAGAATAGGCAAGTTTGATACACAGAACTTCTTCCACTTCTGTTTTTATGTGACCATACAGTTCCATTTTCTATGCATGCCTCCTTCACACAGATTGATCATTCCAGCAGACATGCCTGGGAATACCCTCATGGAGAAGGGGGCCTCAGGCTGCCTTCAGCTTGTCCCTCTGCGACTTCCACTGCCTGGAACAACTAGCTTCATATTGGCCACCTGCTGTCTTGAAAGAACACATGTGTCCATGATCCCGGCCTCAAATGAGCATGTCCATACCTGTTGCCTCCCAGGAACACAGTGGTTCACACCTGCCTCTTCCAATGAACCTGGGTGCCCACACTTCCTGCCTCCAATGAAGACTCATGTTCACCATCTTTTGCCTCTAAGGAACACCCATCTTCCTATTTTTCCTCTTGAATAACCGAAGCTGGGTTGCTGTCCTCCACTTGCCGTACCTTGAGATATTTGACCGAACACTCTGCTCCTCTTAATGACTACAGCAGGAAAACCATGACTTTCATACTTTGATTTGGTTTTCAGCCTTATCCACCACTTGCCAGCTATCTGATCATGAGCATATATTTATGAATTTTGTAAAATGGGGGTAATAATACTTATCTTATAATGCTATTGTAGAATTAAACTGGATAAAGTGTGAAAAGTGCACAGTCACACCCAGGCTTCAGCACATGTAGTCTCCCTCCCCCATTTTCTATCACTTTTTCCAGTTAACATTTGTGTTAGTTCCGAGGGCTACCGTGACAATTTGCCACAAACTTGGTGGCCTAAAGCAAGAGAAATTTGTTGTATCAGATTCTAGAGGCTAAAAGTCCAAAATGAATGTGTCAGCAGAGCCATGCTGTCTCTGACAGGTGTCGGGGAGATTGCTTCCCTGCCTCTTCCTAACTTCTGGTGTTGCAGTAATCCCGCTTTCCTTGACTGTGGCTGCAACTCTCCAGCCTCTGTCTCTGTCTTCCCATGGTTTCTTCCTTATGTATGTGCTTTTCCCTTCTTAGAAGGACACCATTCATGGGAGGTAAGACCCAGCCTGGACAGTGTGATCACATCTTCATGTCATCAATTACATCTACAAAGGCCCAATTTCCAAATAAGGTCATATTCTGAGATTCCAGGCTGATAGGAATTTTGGTGGGACACCATTTAATCCACTCTAACACCCTAAGTTGCTATAACATTTTTGGAAGACATGGGGTTATTCCTTCTTAAAAATCCCCAAATACTGTCAATGCATTTAAAGCCTACAAATATCTACCAAAATGCTTATTTTTTTCTCCTTAAGAAATATACAATTTGACATTTTCATCACTATTAAAGTGTTAATGACCTACTGTTGTGATTTTAAAGGTACAAAATATTCTTTGACACCTCTATGCAGGCCATCTGGCTTGCTGGGCAGGTTTCTACTTAGTGTGAATGTCATTATCAGGTTACAGATCCGTGGAAAGGTTTCAGGACAACTCAAATCCTGGGATCTGTGGTGTGCTACCATCACTTTCAAAAGATACCTTGTTTTCAAACTGTTTTAGGAACAAATCATAAGAATCAAATATTTCTCATTTGTTGTTTTACTATAAGTTGATACACTTTAAAAATAAGAGTTTGAAAAAAAAATGAGTGGATAAACCCGTATTTCAATAATCAAGCAAGATTTCATGTTTGTCACTATCTTTATTAAATATTAAAAAATCCCATTACAATACATTTAATATGAGAGTTAGAGGATCTTGAAAATAAGAGAATTTTAAAGATACTGACTTTAGACTCCTTGGTTTACAGTTGAGAAAACTGATGTCCTGGAGGGTTAAGTGGTGATTTTATAAGGTTACAGGGCTTGACAATTGCAGAAACCACGTTAATATTCAACTTCCAATCCTCAGCTCCTCTCTTCATACTGATCTCTAACCTGTACATTAGATTTTTACAGAATCCTTCAAATTATTGCCATTGTCTCAAGAACCTCAAAAAGCTTTTTTTTTTTTTCTTGACTACATTTCTCAATCTTTCCCTAGCACTAACTTATTCAATATGATTGGAGAAAATTATTTCTTAAATCATACTTAAATTATAACATTCTTGTTAAGTAGTATCTATTCAATCAGATTTTGTTTTATGCCCAATATTCATCCAAAGACTCTAGCATGAAATCTACCTGTAAACTAAATTCAATCCATTTTAAAATTTTTCCTGTTTACTACAATCTTCCTGTCAGTTTGAACAACTGGTAAACAATAATGATACAGACTTAAAGATCATAGTCTTCTTTTAGACCTGCAGGGAACCAAACCGTAAAATCATCTATCTTTCTTACAAAACATAGCTTTTCCCTAGGCACATGACCAAGTGCCTTGCTTCCTAAGTGACATTTTTAACAGATACACTCAGATATGAAAGGCTTCCAGAAAGCATTTGGAATCATTAGTATTCATTTGTATGTAGCCACAACACAAGTTAATATAGTACCATAGAGAGAGAGAAAGAGAGAGAGAGAGACATGGTACCATATTTAAGTATTTCTTGAGTACCTACCATAGAATGAGTGTTCTGATATTTGTGGGGAAAAAAATGAAAAAGATTTAAAATAATTTCTCCAAAAAGTATGGTAATGGGGTTATGGGCTGAATGTTTGTTTCCCCAAAAATTTGTATGTTGAAGCTTAAACCCACCATGTGATGATATTTGGAATTAGGACTTTGGGAGATAATTAGGTTTAGATGAGGTCATGAGAATAATTTAAGTGTTGAAACTAAAATGAAGGACAGTAGTTAAAGAAACTATTCTCTAATTCACTAATGCATTTGTTTTCTATTGCTGTTGAATAGAGTACCACTAACTTGGCAGATTATATAGAAATTTATTACATTTTAAATTTGGTAGTGTTTGGTTGGGACAACTGAAAAATTACTCAGAGTCCTGTTCTAAAGGGCACATGAACTCCCAACATGTGTCAACATCAACAAAATTCTATTATCTGCAGCAGTGATATTAAATATAAGAAAGACTTTATCATAATACTGCAAGCTCATTAAGTTATTTAAGTGCTATAAGCCTCTTTTATTTCTGGGAGGTTTTGAATGTACGCAATTCTCCTGAGAGATTTACAACCTCAACTTGAATGGGAAGAAACTATTGAAGATGCTAATTGGAATCTACTGAAGCTGTTTTTTAGGCATCTCAGCCACTTCAGTGATTTCTGATGAGACATAGACACTGGCTTTTATGTGAAACAGCTGTGGTATAAAGTTAAATTTGTAAACACTGGCACCAGAGCTCAAATCCTGCCACCATAACCCAGATGTGAGGCTTGAAGTTCCCATGCTCACAGGATGACCACATAATAAACATTAGCTGTTACTATTACTTTGCTAGCTGGAGAGCTAGCAAAGATAAATGTAGTTACCTTTCTGAAGGCAAAAGTTACTTTTAAGTGTAGTGTTTGAGTCATTCTCAGCTTCAAAACCATATATCTGGGAGCCTCAAATTATCAGGGCTGTGTTCTTTAGTATTTTTGGGGAAAGATATTACTTTTCCCTTTGCATTTGATCACAGCTTCAAAGTCTTGAATGGCTCTGGAGAGCTGTTTACAAACTTATTCAGAACATGTTCATGAGTTACCACTGAAGAATACTGAGATCAGAAATGACAACAATTTTCCATAAAGTGGCTCTTATAAAATCCGAATGTAGAGTTTACCTTACTTTTCTCATCTGTATCATGCTGAGAAAAACACTACTTACCTCACTGAGTGGTTGTGAAGATCAAGGAGGCCAATAAATGTGGATTATGTGTTTGTTCATAGCACCTGCGACCACACAATTCTTACCTTTCTGCCTACCCATCCTCAACCCTTCTACAAGCACCCCTGGCATCACTTCAAGCAGTGGTCATTCAACAAATACATTCTGACCTTCTATTCTCTTCTTTCTTTTCACTCTTTCCCTCAACAATTTCCTCAATCTTAGATTTTTATGAATTAGTTAAGAGTATGTATTTCTAACCTGCTTGCTTTTCCACTTGTCAATGGAACATTCAACTTGGATAGCCTGCATGTACAAAAACATATTTCAGATTGATTTCAGTATTCTCTCTAAAATAAAATTTTCAACCCGGGTGCATTGATCTGTTTTCATTAAGAAATGTAAGACATAATAGAAGTAGTCCTCGTGGAAGGGAAGCAGACAGTTCCTGAAATCCTATTACGAGGTTCGAGAGCCATCTCTGCCATGCACAATCATCATCTCAGCCCATTTGAGGAGGCGATGCAATGGCGAAGAGACAATAAGAACCATTGAGTCAGGACTTATGCACAGGGCTAGTGGAGATGGCTAGGGCTTATGTTCCTTTCCTCAAGGAAAGTCTTCTTCAAACTTACTGAAGACAGTGTTAAGAGACTCACTGTGTAAAAATTGGAGGTATGTTCAGGAAGGGGAGGCTGATATCTCATTTCTCCTCGGTCTGCATTGACTTGTCAAGTCGCCCTTCTGCTTATTTAAGCAAAGGGGTGGAGCAGTATGTTAGAGAAGGGGGCAGTAGCAGTAAATCAGGCTGCACTCCCACCACTTTGTGGCACAGGGGTGATTGGGTTTCATTTGGGTCAAGTGGCCCTAGTGGCAAATAACTACCTTAGATTGTTTTTCCACCTAAGAGAACAATCTTCAGGAAACCAGGGGAACCAGAGCCGAGAGTCACTGAAAGAAGCAAGTCAGGTATCATCTCCCAGGTTAGGTAAATGTGCAGTGGGGGTTCCTGAATGGTCTCCAGAAGCAAAACACACTGTGTCACATGGGAGCAAGCATGCAGATGCTGGCCATAAAGATGGCATCAAATGCCAATCTGGGTCAACCAGAAAATCGGGGAATGAAACAAAGAGAGTTCCTCTTTCCTTCTTGGTCTCCAGCTTGTAAGAGGAGGAGAGGGAGGTATCTTGTGTTTCAGTCTTCCACTCCAAGTTGTTAATGTTTGAAATATTGACTTAAGATCAAGCACCGATGTGTGAGTTGTCCTTCTAGTAATCTTGATAACAGCAAGTAACACTGAGGTATGAGGAAGGGAACTTGACCCAATTTACAGGCGCATGTTACAGCATGAAGTTCCAAGCTCCACATTTCCCTCTTCCCCTCGAATACTCTGATTTTCCTTCTGTTTATTTTAGCAGTACAAGGATGGAACCATGCATCTTCATGGTTTACTTCCATCAGGAAGAAGTTCTGGAGGAGTGGGTGGCCACAGGGAATGATGGGGGGTGACATTGATGCAGGGGATGTCTCTGACAGGTCACCATGATATGCATACGCATTTACTATCTCCTAAGCTTCCAAGATGATGCGTCCCCATTTCTGGATGTATTCCCTCTCTTGATTAGATAATCTAGGGTGTTGTGCTATTGTTTTTTCAACTATCCAACTCTTGAACATACCTATAAAGTCTACTGGTGTACTGTTTGAAATTTGATCGTTTTTGTTCAGAAACAAGAGTTTATCTAAAACTCCTATGGAAGAAAGAAATCTTTCTGCATTTAGACACTTAAATATTATGTCTTTGAAAAAATTCCCTACAAGAGAGCGTGATGATAGCACAGCAGTAAACTTTTCAAGTTCTAATACCTAGAAAAAAAGACCAAAGCCACGTTCATACACATGAGTGCCCTGAGTCTGCCAAAGGCCCTGGGCAACTGCCAGAGCTGAATAGCAGAAAACCCGGGAGTGCAGGAATCACTGAAGCATGTTCACTGCCGTGTCTCATACACGTTGTACAACAGGTCCCAAGTGGAGGCATGAGGTATTGTGATGTAATAAGACCGACAAGCCAAAAACATCGAGACAATTTGTTGCAAAAAATAAATCTCTCCTCTAGCAACTTGGTATCCATTACTCCCCAGCAGTTTGGTCCCTAGGTTCTTCTGCCAATGGATCCTTACCCAGGCTTCTTCCCTGCCCTCTAATCTAACATTCCAGCTATAAACTGCTCTGAGCATAAGGCTCTTCTTTATCACCTCTGTACCTTGGCTGCTTCCTCAGTCTGCACTCTGTTCCTCCCCCTTCCTCACCATTTGTGTTGCTTCTTCCACAGCCTCAGAGACCAAGCCAGGCTGCAGCTTCTCTGGGTGTCTCTCATGTGCCTGCCCACCAAGGCAGAGACCCCCCTTCTACACGCTCCCACAGCCCTGCCTCTCCCCTGGCTCCTGAAATCCTCTCACTGAATGGTTTGTGACCTCAACTAAGTGAAGAACTCCTTACGGCCTCATGGCCAGGGGCTGTGTTTCCCCATGGAGTGCCTGCACCTGGCAGAACCTCTGACACACGAGGAGCACTCGGTGAGTGTGGACAGATGCGTTAACAGAAAGACAATCTTGGAATTCATTGATTATGCTCATTCCTCATTATGATGGTTCCATGGAGAATTGAGGCACAGTTCAACTTTAGTTGGACAAGTATCACTGGAATCATTCATCCCGTAATACATTTATCCCCCCTTTCTTTTGAGACGGAGTCTTGCACAGGCTGGAGTGCAGTGGCGTGATCTTGGCTAACTGTAACCTCTGACTCCCTGGTTCCAGCGATTCTCCTGCCTCAGCCTCCCAAGTAGCTGGGATTACAGGTACGCGCCACCACACCTGGCTAATTTTTTGTATTTTTAGTAGAGCCCGGGTTTCACCATGTTGGCCTGAATGGTCTTGATCTCCTGACCTCATGATCCGCTCGCCTTGGCCTCCCAAAGTGCTGGGATTGCAGGCATAAACCACCATACCCAGCCACATTTACCCCTTTCAAGGGAGTCACTGTGCTCATTCCCCTTGGTCAGAGAGAAATCAACTGAAAGCGGTGCTCCTAGATTGCAAGTATAGCAAAGTTCCCCTTGACCAGGCGTGTGGGCAATGACTGTGGCTGGAACAGTGGTATATGAGCACAGAAAGGGGCTCAGAGGTCATGGGAACAAAAACAACCTGGAAGGTACTTTGCTTCTATGAACACCTCCTGGGTTCCTCCCTTGTACAGCCATACACACCGCTAAAAATAGGTGTCATTGCTCCTGCTAATTATAGAATTTTGATATAAATAACACTCAGTTGGCAGTCCAATTTGAGTTGTTAGGCTAGAATTTTTAACCTGAGTGTAGGAGTCTTGTACAAAACTAAGTTTAAAATTATTTGAGTGGAAATACAAAAATTAAAGGGCTAAATTCACACTGAAATATTGACAAACAGTTTTCCTGTCCACATCTAATTTTCTTGGGAAAAGGATGAAGGATGTTACAGACTATCATTCTGTCATCCTACTTGTAGGTGTTCCACTGTGGGGACACCATACTCTGTCACTGTGAAAGATGACAGCTGGCCACTGCCTTCTATGTCCACCCCATTGTAACTGACCATCCAAGGACACTCAGGTCTGGAGCTGCAAAAGGATCAGGACCAGGAAAGGGAAAACCCAGTCTTCTTGAGGTTGACTTGTCTTATGGGGTGGGAACTGGCCACATCCTTCATATAGAAAATTAGATAATTTCATAAGGAATGATCTAACTCAGATTCTAGTTCTGTCTGTTTATTTGCCTGGTAATAACAACATAACAACTCAAGTTGGGCTGCCAGATGAGTGTTTGCCTGGGACCAGAGATTTCCTCCTGCATATACCAGTGTTCCCTTACACCAAGTAGAAACTGATAAAAAGAAAAAAATAATGATTTTGAAAATTGGAATTGGCATACTCTCAAAAATTAATATAGCATGCCAAATGGAAGCCTCGAGGCCACCTCCATGCTGGTTGTTGAACTAGTTTTCTGAATGGCCATACTGCACCCATCTTAACGTCTCTTCAACCTACTCATCAAGCTGCTGCAAGTGATCTTTGCATTTTTCTTTCTAAACTGTAAAATATTTCAAGTATAGCGCATAATAATCACCTACAAACTCAAGTGCTCAGGTTTAATAAGTGTTAAAATTTAGAAAATTAGTGTTAGATTCCTGAGTTTTCTTAAAAGAAGTAAAGGGTTAAAAAGCCCATTAAAATCTAACCCCCCTCCCTTCCCATAGGTAGTGAATTGCTCTTCTGAGGTTGAGAGACATCATTTCCATGCATGTTTCTATGAGTTATATATGTAGATGCTCCTTGACTTACAATTCGGTTCCATGCTGAAAAACCCATTGTAAGTTGAAAATACCACATGTTGAAAATGCACTTAATACGCCTCATCTATGGAACATCATAGCTTAGCCAGCATACCTTAAATTGTGCTCAGAACACTTACATTACCCTACAGTTAGGCAAACTCCTCTAACACAAGGCATGTTTTATAATAAAGGGTTGAAAAGCTGGGCTATTTTAAGTCAGGGACTATCTGTATTTGATTATATTTATGACATGTATATGTGATTATATATACATATATAATGCATAGAATATATACTTCTGATGTTCAGTTTTTGCATAGCGTTTTTTGAGATTTACTAATATATAGGTATGCACATATATATGTATGTGTATACGTGTATGTTTTTTTTTTCTTGTGCAACAAGGTTTGATGGATATGGTGGGTGGATTTTACGGATATTTTCACTAGGTATTGTGGTTAACTTTAAGTGTCAATTTGGAGAGTGTTTTTGGATGAGATTAACATTTAAATTGGTCAGCTTTAGTAAAGGATATTGCCCTTAATAATGTAGTTGGGCGTCATCCAATCAGTTAAAGGCCTGAATAAAATGAAAAGACCAGCTTCCTCTAACAAAAGGAAATTCTCCAACAGATGACCTCCAGACTGGAACTGCACCGCTGCCTCTCCAGGATCTCCAGCCTGCCAGCCCACACGTCAGATTTGGCCGTGCCAGCCTCAATAACTGCATTAGCCAATTCTTTGTAAAAAATCTACTTCTCCATGTACACATCCTTTTGACTCTCTTTCTCTGGGGAATCCTGACTAATACATCAGGTGCAGACAAGCTCCTCCCCATAGTGGTTGGTCTGATTCACACTCACCCTGGTAGGGTCTAGCTTTTCTGTCTCTCACGTCCTTGTGGGGTGTGAAAGCCAAGTGGATTTTTGTCAGTCTGATGGGTATGAAACAGAACTATCATTTAAAATAGCAGGTCCTTTATTCATAATAAGCATCTTTCTTCCTTTTGGGTCATTCAGTGTCCTTTAATGTAATTAACTTGCTCATAATCATTTTTGCTCCCCTAATACACTGCCTTGTAGTATGCATATAGCCCAAAGTGATTGAACAGCTAGACCATCTTTTTCTTTAAAGTTAAATGCATAAAAGATGTTTTCTCTTGGTCTGTAAAATGTCCTCTTCACCTGCATCTCAACTGCTATTTGTAATACCTAGTTTTTAATTATAATATGGTCAAATATATCAATCTTTTTCAGATAGTGATTTTTGTGTCTTGTTGAAATAATTTTCCCTGCCTTATATCGTCATTAAAATACACCATATTGACATTTTGAGCTAAATGAAAAACAAAAGATACACCATGATTATAAACATTTTTTTTTCTGTGTGACTACCCCTAATAATTTATGAAATCTGCAAATAATAGAATCCAAAGTAGTAAAGAAAATGAATAAACTACAGCTACATCTATCAACAAAAATGCTATTTTAGACTTTGAATTTACAGACTTTGGATTTCACCAGATTTTTAAACTTATGTCCCTTTTCTCTTCCAGAATCCGATGCAGGATCCCACATTGCATTTGGTTGTCTTATCTCCTGCAGTGTTTAACAAGTTCTCAGTCTTTCTTTGCCTTTCATAAAGTCGACATCCATGAAGAGCACTGGTTAGTTTTATTTTTGGAGAATTTCCCTCAATTTGGGTTTCTTTATTCAGAATTGCTGATCTATAGCTTGTGAGAAACCAAATTACTAATTGGAGTAAAGTATTTAATTTTCTCTTCTTTTCCTAGTTTCTTAAGGTAGAAGCTTAGATTAAGGATTTAAGAGCTTTCTACTTTTCTAAAATGAGCATTTTTTACATAAATATCCCTCCAAGCACTGTTTTAGTTACATCCCACAGATTTCGATATGTGGTATCTTCATAATTCTCACTCAGTTCAAAACATTTTTAATTTTACTGTATATTCCCTTTTTGACCTACAGGTTATTATAAAGTAGATACTGTTTAACTTCCAAAGATTTGTAGATTTTTCCACATATCTTTTTGTTATTAATTTCTAGTTTTAATTCTAGACTTGAGCAAATATGTCGTATGCTTTTTATTCTTTTAACTTTGTTAACATTTGTTTATGGCCCAGAGTATGATTTATCTTGGTAAACATTCCATATGCATTTTTAAAAATGCATACACTTCTGTTTTCAAATGAAGCACAGGGTTTTCAACTTGTTCATTCAGTTCTTCCATCTCCTTATTTATTGTATTAATTATGGAGAGTTGGGTATTGAAGACTCCAATTCTAATTGTTGATTTGTCTATTTTTCCTTTCAGTGCTATCAGGTTTTGTTTAATCTATTTTGAAGTTCTTTTGTTGCATGTGCACACATTTATTATGATTCTTCCTTCTTAGATAATTAAATCCTTTATTATTGTATAATGTCTCTTTTTACCCCTGACAATGCTTTTATTCTGAAGAGAACTTTGTATGAAATCAGCACAGCTGTTCCAACTTTCTTCTGATTGATGTTGGCGTGGTGTATTTTTTTCTTATTTTTAAATTTTCGCTTATTCTTTATACTTAGAGTGAGTTTCCTGTGTAGCACATGTTGGGTCCTGTATTTATTCTGTCTAACAGTATTTTTACTTGGCTTGTTTAGACAATGTAATTTTAATGTAATTACTGATATTTTTATTAAAACACTCCATATTGTTAGCTATTTTCTATTTGTTCCATCTCCTTCTTCCTTTATCATTTCCTGCCCTCTCTTGGGTTTTCTTGAGCAATTTTTATGATTTTATCTTTATTTCTATGATTGGGTAATTATTTATAACTCTTTTCACATTTTGGATAGTTAGCTTAGGGTTTAAAACGTAGATCCTTACATAGGAGCCTGTATTCAATTAATATTACATGTCTTTATGTGCAGTGTAAAAACCTTACAACTGTATGTTCCAAATCCTTCCCTCTCACCATTTGTGATATTGTTGCCTTACAGCTCACTTTCATGTATACTATGAACACATCACACAGTGCTACCATTTTTGGCTTACATAGCTATTATGCGGAGATATTCAGAAGAAAAAAATAAAAGAACATGAATTTCATAACACATTTATTACATTTTCCACATTCTTTTACTTTGTACATTCAAGCTTCCACCCAGTATTGTATTCCTTCTGCCTTGCAGAGCTGATGTTACCACTTCTTGTAAAGTGAGTCTGCTGGCAATAAATTCTGAGTTTTTGTCTAATAAAGCATTTTTCTTATATTTTTGAGAAATATTTTCACAAAGCATTAATTTCTGCAATGACAAGCCTTATTTTCTTTCAGCACTTTGAAGTCATCAATGCATTCTTTAAAATTTTCATGGTTTCTGACAAGAATTCTGCCGATATCCTTACCTTTGTTCCTTTGTCTTTTTCCATGCCTTTCTCTTTATCTTTTGTTTTTGACAATTTGAATAAATGTCTCTAGATGTTTTGTGTTTGTTTTATATTTTATTATATATTCTGCTGAATAAAATAACATGAATTTCATAACACATTTATTACATTTTCCACATTCTTTTACTTTGTACATTCAAGCTTCCACCCAGGGTTCTGAGTTTCATGGGTCTCTGTTTTGATGTCTGAAAATCACTTAGGAAAATCATCAGACATTATTTCCTAAAATATTTCTTACACACTATTTTCTCTTTTCCTTCTGCGTTTCCAGTGATGCACGTAACCAATGGTTTGATACCTTCTATATCTTTTGGATGCTCCATTCCTTTTACTTTTCAGTCTTTTTCTCTTTGTGTTTCAGTTGAGTAATTTTATTGACGTATTGTCAGGTATGCTGATCCACTTCTCAGCTGTGTTATGGACCCATTGAAAGCATTCTGCATCTCTGTTACTGTATTTTCCATTTGTCACATTTCTATTTGATTTTTCTTATGTTTTCCACCTCTTTGCTGATATTATTAATCTGATCTTTCATGGTATACACTTTTTATGTTGAAAAATTCAACATATTAATAACAGGTGTTTAAAATTTCCAGTCAGTTATTATCTGTGTCATATCTGAGTCTGGTTTTGTTTACTGTTTAGTATCTTGGGCATTTATTGCTTTTTTTCCCTGAAAGATATCTAGAGTACTTCAACATGGAGTAAATAGTTCTATGTACACCTTTCCTTTTGCTCATCCATTATGGTGGTAGTTTATGTTCATATCTAGTCCAAGGATCAGGATAATATTTTTGTTTGTAAATAGGCAAATAGTAAATATTTTAGGGTTATGGGCCAAAGGTCGCCAGAGTTCTGCCATTGTCTCATGAAAGTAGCCTCAGGCAATGTGGGTATGGCCATGTCCTAGTGAAACTTTATTTACCAGGTAGGCAGGGGGCTAACTTTGCCTTGTAAACCATGTTTTGCTGATTCTTGATCTAGTCAAGAATTGGGATGGGCTTGAGGTTTGCTATTTCTGTGTTTACCTTCAGAGTACTGCAGGCTTCAAACTCTCCTAGCAGTACCTGGAGTTTAGTATGGAGGCTGGGTTTCTAGAGCTTTCATCTCAAGGTCTGCCTCACCTTTAGCTTTACGTATCCCTTTTCCCTAATCCTCAGGGAGAGTCTCTCTCATGCATGCTTCCTAGAAATGTTTCAATATTACTTTAACTGATGCTTATTTGTTGGCTTGGGATGGATGGAGTTCTGATGTCCTGATTACCCCACAGTCTTACAGCTTGCATATCTAGGTCTCATGGCCTCCACAAGAACCATGCCTCTTCTCCACCGGAGTTCTGGATCTGATATGTATTCTCTCCCCTCCTCCATGGCTGACAGCCCTTATTCTCATCCCTTCCCTCAGCTGTAAGACAGTTCTGTTGCCCATCTTACCTCTCAGCAGATGACCATTTTATTGTACTGGGAAAATTGGGAAGAGAGGGATCCAGGTTGATTCTTCATCACCTTTCTATGCCCTCGACAGCTTTGTCAGGACTTCACAGTCTTCCCTGGGGCATCTGGTAGACTTTGTGATGAAATATCTTCAGGAAGAAGCAACTCTCTGCCCCACCCCAATTATCTGCATCCCCCAGGAGCAGTACATGCTCTCACCAGACTGCATTTGGCCTTCACCAGGATTCATTGGCTATTTCAACAGAATTCTACTTACTGGGTCGAGATGCAGCTAAGCCAGGTCATGGGGTGCTGGAGTCCCATCTCTTCCTATGGACACTGGTCCCACCCTAGACTTCGGGTTCTTTAGTTGCTCTGTGACCTCAGCTTTCTAATGGGTGCGATTCAGTCAGGAACTTGCGATTTGCCCAATTTTGTCCTTGCTGTAACAGTGTGAGCAACTCTTAGTTATTCTCTTGAATAACCGTCTATCTCCTGGTCTCTTAAAGATGAAATCTTAAACAATTGCACACCTGATGGAGAAGGTTTGTTACCGTTCTATTTGAGGTTCTCTACTCAGCTTCTTAGGATCTAAGAATCTTTCCTAGGAAATTTCTGACCTAGTCAGATTTTGGATGTGACATTTCCTCATTCTCCCTGCCTCATTCATACCCTGCCCCTACTGATTCTCCATCAGCCAAGACCCTGCTTAGGTATCTCATTCTCCACATACTGCCTGCCTGCCCTTCTGAGCGCATGCCACCCCGGCTGTCTCCTGATGCTTGGAGGCGTGGTGATAACTTTGTCTCCTGCCTAGGGAAGCCCCCCATGCATCCCAGAGATGGTCCCCACCCACTAGGAAATCCACTTCTGCTCAGTCTCATGCTCACTGGCCTTGGCCTTTTGGAGCACTAGGGACCTGGATGACAGTGATCATCTTGGGCCAAATCTGTAAGTCCCTGCTGAAACCTACTCAAGGTCCTGCCTGCTCAGCCAACATCATCCAGGGACAGTGTTCCGATTCTTTCTCCAGTGTGCAGGAATGGCTCATAACCAGGACAATGATATAGGTTTGTGCATGAGGTATTTTGGCTTAGGTTTGAAATATTTTTGAGTTGCCAGCATCTCTGTAGCTTTCATATTCTTTCTGTGCAAAGAGCAGCACTGTCAGGAAGACACTGTGGTGTTGCAGCCCATAGCTGTGGCTCTGCAGCTCGGCATTTCCAGCATGTTCCACCAGACACGGAGATGTGACGGCTGTTGTCCTGGGGACTTTTGAAGAGTGTATCTTCTCAATTCGGCCCCATATAAATGCAAAGAAATCTCTGCTGTGTGGTAATCAGTGCAGTGTTGTGGCTCTCATCCACCTAATCTATAAATAAGGAAGCCAGACAGAAAACTCAGACAGATACATCTGTCTGTGGAGGGATTAAAACAATTTCCTTATATAAGCCATGGTTTAAGGAATACAGGCTGAAAATGGCAATGACTTAGAAAGTCATTCAAGCTGACACTTGAAAAAAGGTAAGGAAAAGAGGTTTGAGTTTGCAAGTGGGTTAATAAGAATCCTTATGAGTTAATGCTTCTTAATCTCTTTTTAACTGTATTTTTAATGTGCCTCACAAGAGTATCTCATGCTCCCTTTTGACCAGAAAAAGAAGCCAAGAGATGTTTAGCGCTGCATGAGGTCTTACTGTGAGTTACTGAGAAAGTGGGATGACAGCCCAGATGGCCTGTCTAGTCTGAGTTTCTATATATTTTTGCAGTAATGCCTGCCCTCCACTCTCCGGGTCCCACAAACCTCACACAGGGTGGGGTGCAGCTAAGCCAGGATACAGGGAGGGGGAAAAAGGAGGCTCTCTGAAAGCTCTGCCCTGGGCGGGAGCTGCCTTGGAACTTCCATAAGTCCCACTTTTATAGGGGGAAGAGATTACAGAGCAGGGCTTGCGTGGAGTGTGTGTGCAGGGTGCATTAAAGATCATACTTTAGATTAGCACTGTCACATTTTATACATGTCTAGGCAGCAGCAATGCTCCTGATGTGGTGGCATAGTGCACACAGGCCCAGTCAGTTCTCCTGTGTTGGCAATGATACTGGAATAATGCCAACTCATATGGGATGCTCTACTTCTTAAAGGAATTTTTTGCTACATATTGTCTGAAGCATTTTGAAGAATACTTACAGATTTTATTTTTAATAGTGATTCTTAAAAGCCCAATAATCATGGTACTTTCCCATCATTTTGAGCCTTTGTCTGGGTGAAATTACATAAGAGTTCAGGGGCCAGACCCCAGAGAATTTAGGGCCACAGAGATCTACTAGAAAGTAAGAAAAACAAAAGGAAGCAAAACCACTTGGAGAGTCTACGAAAATATTGCTTTATTTTTATGTCAAAACTCTATGCTACCCAAAGAGATATTTTTGAGAAAATCCCACATAGTAAAATGGTAACATTGAGCTGAAATATTTTCATGAGGAATATGTACTTCAGAACATTGTGTCAGTTTTGTTTTTAAAGTGTCTGAGTAACAAAGGAAACTTATTATCCCATCATAAAAATTTAAAATGTAAATATTAAAAAAATAGCCTAAGCAATATCAGAACATTGTGAAAATATCTGGGAAAATACAGTGAAAAATTAACATGCTAAATATTTACAGATTACAATTAAAAACTCATTTAGGACTCATTTTAGGGGGCAAGGGAAAGCAAAGACTATAGAGGCAACATAAAAATAAAAATGTAATTATAAAAAGTGGTGAAAAATATTTATCCACACTACTGAACAGAGATACGCAGTTCAAAGTAGCAATAGGTAAAATCAGACAGCATTTGACATAGTTCAGTACTAACGGTGCTTTATGCTGGCAGAGCTACAGTGAGATGGACACACTTTGGCAGCAGGAATTGGTACTTACGTCTTAGAAAATTGCTTGGAAATACGTAGCTAGAGCTTCTAGAATGTTTTTTGTTTAAACCGTAATTTCAATTCCTGAAGGCATAATATGTAAGATGGTTGAGGAAATACTTTAATGCCTTGACAAAGGTGGTCCCAACAATGTTATACATAAAGTTCAGTACTGTAAATAATTTTCTGAAGTTCAACAGTGGAAGAGAGCATAAGATAAAATGTGAGAATTCGAGTAACATTCGTAAATGCTGAAGAATATCAGAAGTGGTGCTGCTATAGCACAAAAAGGCAAAAATGAAGATACAAAATTTCACATGCACCCACTTTTTTAAAAGCTCTCTAAATGTGTTGGTTAGAAAAATACCAAAATGTTAGTAGCAATTGTTTCTGAGTAATGAGATTATAAGTACTTTTCACTGTAACCTTATGTTTTGTGTATATCCAAAAGTTTTCAAAACAGGAGTGCTTGACTGTTATATTATTAAAAAAGAGAACTAAAAATCAGATGCCCATGTGTTTTCTACTAGCGGCTTTTATGTCAATTAAGGTTTCCCTACTCCCCTAAGTTCTCAGCACTCACTGTGGCGCTTTGCTCAGTGACTAGCAACTATACACAGTAACATCTTCACTCCCTGTAATCAATTTTGATTAGTGTTGGATACAGAGGCCTTGGTTTGCAGCTTCACGTGGAAGAATGAGTGGAGAAGCCATTGCTTTGTCACATTCTTACAGGGCTATATTTTCAACATGAAAATCACTTCCCCAGGAGAAAATGTGAAAATGGAAGTTTCCTTTTAAAACCCACGGGTGAGTATAGAAAATCGCACTGGGGTTCGGGTCCTGAGACTGTCGGAGTCTGTAAGTGCTGCTCTACGGGAAACCGGGATAATGAGATTTCACCAAGGCCTGGATGGCAGGAGGCCTCGCAATTGTGCTGATGAGGTAGCAGCCACAGCACACTCGCAGCGTTCTCCTCCTTCAGAGGATGTTCAGGATTTCCTTTCACGGCAGCTCACACACATTTCTTTGTTGGTTTGTAAAATTTGTTTTAAATATCACGTATGGTGACATTTCTCCAATTTTCCTAATACTTTCATTCTAAAATGAGGGTGGGGCAAGAGGAAAGGCAGCAGCCGGGTATTGATCTGCTATTCACTGCCACGTATGTAAGCAGGGAAATACATGGGACACCACGTTTCTGGAAGAAGCTGAACACATGTACCACTTGGGTTCTGAGGAAGGGATGGGGGAGACTCCAGTGTGGCTCATTTAGAATCTTAGAATTTCAAAGCAATTCAGAATTCTTTCAGGTCTACCTTAATATAGGTATTTGGTTGTACAAGTTGTGATGAAGAAGTGGAAAGCCAGACATGATGGGGAGGCAACCAAGGTGTAATAACAATGGGAAACTGCCACCGCCTCTGGTTTAGGACAAACAAAGATGAAAATAGATACACGTTCATGTATTAGAAATCCCAGTGCTATGAAGAAGTCAGTTCTCTCCAAATTGGGCATATATTTCTCCAAAGAAAACTGCCAGAACATTTTCTTTAGACATTAACAAGTGGACTCTAAAGTTATATGGAAGTGTAAAGGATCTGGAATAACCAACATAATTTTGAGAAAGAACAAACTTGAAAGATTTAAAACTGCTGACTTCAAAAGTTATTAAAAACTTATAGTAATCAAGAGTGTATGCTGTTGGCATAAGGCAAGAAAGATCAATGGAAGAAATAAAAATTCCAGAAATAGAATTTCACTTACAAGATCAACTGATTTCTCATAAATGCGTCAAAATCATTAATTCACCCATTAAGTTGAATTAATGAAAAATTCAACTTAATGGGGGAATTAATGATTTCGAATGAATGGTGCTGGAATAACTGGACATCTGTGGACTAAAAAAAGGCACTTAGGTAATTCCCCTTGCTCATTGAATTCAAATGCCATCAGAATTTGCAAGGAAAGTCACTGGACTTAACGTGAAGAGATGACGTTGCTAAAACCCTTTCAGTGGAGTTATACAGAAGGAAGGTAGAATGTTGAGATTTGAGGGGGCAGAAGTGGCAATGAGGATGCTGAGAAGAGATGATCATCAGGAAGTGAAACAGCGAAGCAAGACTAAGGAAAACAGATTGGAACTCAGACAACATAGCTGAGACAGGACCTTTTTATTCATGATGAGAGCTCAACAATTCAAGATGAAGGGAGGACTGGGAGGCAGGGGCAAGACTGCTGATGGCTCTTGTGAGCGCAGCAGAAAGGAGGGGATGCTGATGGTACTAAAGCTGGAAGGCTTGGGAATGGAGAATGCCACTCCTGCCTCAGAGTAGAAGAGAACGAGGTGCAAACAGGAGCAAAGCTGTGCACAGGTGTGCAGGAGGGAGACAGAGAGTGTTTGCCTGCCAGCCTCAACCCCCTGGCTGCAGTGGATGGGGTAGTTTGGAAGCCCAGACAGTGGAAGAGGGAGGCAGCTGCCCTGCCATGTCCTAACCAATGGGCAGAGCCCTGCTGTTCCTGAAACCGTGGACTTGTCCTTGGCTTCTTGAGCACTGGGTCTCCAGGAGTTGCACCTCAGAAGTGGAAAGGCATCTTTTGATAAGGAATAATTTACATGTAAATTTTTTATTAACTGTTCATACTAATTCACCTAGAGATGCATATGGAAATCATCTGAGTGCCCTATTCATTTATTTGAGAGTCAGCAATTATATATTACCATACCATATGTCAGGCACTTTTCTGGGTATGGTAAGTATATTTGTAAAAATGGCAGGTGGCCTTTCTCACGGGGGCTGAATTAATTGAGAGCACAGAGGTGGGAAATAAATTTTATGTAAGAAAATATGAATGTGCAAAACGGGGAAATGCACACCAGCACACAGAGCAGCGTGACAGGGAAGGGCCAAGGTGGGCTGCTTTTACTTGAATAGCCACGGAAGGACTCTCCTAGAAGCTCACATCTGATCTGAGACTTTATAATAGGAAGGAGGCAGCCATGGAAACCTGCAGATGGAGCAGTCAGGCAGAGAGCAGAGACTCTCAGCTGAAGCTGAGACAGCTGGTGGTCCAGCCATCCAAGAAAGCATCTGAGAGACGGTAGTGAAGGGGTGGTGGCAGGCCTTGATAGGGCATGTGGATATTACTCAAAGCATAATAAAACATCACAATGGGTTTTAAGGAGACAGTGACATAATTTGCTGTGGTTTTTTTTTTTTTTTTTTTTTTTTTTGTTTTTTTTTTTTTTTGAGAAGGAGCCTCACTGTGTGGTCCAGGCTGGAGTGCAGTAGCGAGATCTTGGCTCACTGCAACCTCCACCTCCTGGGTTCAAGCGATTCTCCTGCCTCAGCCTCCTGAATAGCTGGGATTACAGGTGCACACCATCACCCTGGACTAATTTTTGTATTTTTAGTAGAGACAGGGTTTCACCGTGTTGGTCAGGCTGGTCTCAAACTGCTGACCTCATGATCTACCCGTCTTGGCTTCCCAAAGTGCTGGGTTTACAGGAGTGAGCCACCGCACCTGGCCAGCTGTGTGTTTTAACGGAAACACTGGGCTGATCTGTGGTGAATGGAGGACCGGAGTGCAGGAGGAAGCCCACGTGCCTGCTGAGGAAGTAGGAAGGAGGTAAGAAATGCTGGGGGCTTTTCTGACTTAAACATCTTGCCTCTCTCTTGTCTTTTGTCTTCCTGGTTTCCTTCCTTGTGCCTTTGTTGGCTAAAACTCTAAAAATTGAAGAAACAGTATTGCTTGGGCCACATGTAAAATGCATAGCAACCATAAGATGTACAAGTTCCACCCTATTCTACATTTTCATTCTAAAGATGTCATATGCATGTGTGATGTTCTTGTTTTTCAGAAAAATGAGAATTATGTAATAAGTCCTAAATATGGAATTTGTGGCAGAAACTCCAGAAATATTAATTAGTGGTTCACAATTTAATGCAGGGTCTTACTGCATAAATTCTTATTAAGCCAGAACATGAATAGTACAAAACCTATGAATGAATATTTGATGCATGATTCAGCAAGAGATTAGGAATGCCAAACCATTATGACAGGGAGTGAAAAAGGAACTTAGAAAATCACAGCAACTAAAATGCCCACAATCAAGGTGATTCGAGCTTTTTTTTAAACAAAAGGCTTTTCAAGCTGCCCCAACTGTGTCTTTTTGTTAATTTAAACTAGTTTTATTGAACTGGCCATGATAGAGAACCTCAGCATATTTTGTATCATTTTATACTTGTTTTACTAGAGTGATTCACTTTAATTTTGCCTTCTGTGTGTGATTTTTTCTCTCAGAGATAGCTGACCCCAATACAATATATGAAGGAGTTAGCTTTTAAAAACTGGTACCTAACTACCATCTATTTTTTAGTTAACCTTTTTATTTTGAGATAGTTATAGATACACATACAGTTGTAGGAAATAATACAGAGATCCCATGTACTCTTTACCCAGTTTCTCCCAATGGGAACATATCGAAAAACTATACTATACTTTCATGGTCAAGATGTTGACATTGCTGGGTGCGGTGACTCATGCCTATAATCCCAGCACTTTGGGAGGCTGAGGTGAGTGGATCACCTGAGGTCAGGAGTTCAGGACCAGCTGGGCCAATATGGTGAAACTCCATCTCTACTAAAAATAAAAATAAATAAATAAATAAAAATAAAAAAACCAATGAGCTGGGTGTGGTAGCAGAAACCTGTAACTCCCTGCTTGGGAGGCTGAGGCAGGAGAATCACTTGAACTCAGGAGACAGAGGTTGCTGTGAGCCGAGATCGCACCATTGCACTCCAGCCTGGGCAACAAGAGCGAAACTTCATCTCAAAATAATAATAATAAGAAGAAGATGTTGTCATTGATGCAATCCACCCCCCTTAGGTTTCCCAGTTTTTCCTGCATGTGTGTGTGTGCACACGTGAGTGTGTTTATTTGTATATGTTATTAGATATTCAGGTTTACATATCTACCCCCAGTCAAGATTCAGAACTATTTTATCAGAACACCAAAAATATTACTCTTTTTTAATTGAGGTAAAATATGCACATAGAATTTTTCTTCTTTACCATTTGTAAATGCACAGTTAAGTGGTAGGTAATAAATAGATTTATATTCCTTGTATCCCCTTCACTCTCCTCCCTTCCCAGACTCTCGTAACCACGAATCTACTCTCTATCTTCATGAGATCCCTTTTGTTAGCTCCCACACATGGGTGAGAATGTTTGTTTTTCTGTGCTTGGCTTATTTCACTTAACATAATGGTCTTCAGTTCCATCCGTGTTGCAAATGACAGGATATCATACTTTTAATGGCTAAATAATATTTTACCTATTTATCGGGTAAAATATCCACTTAAGTTTGTTTTTTCCAAAATAGTTGTAGCTCTTCTAGGACCTTGCCTTCCTGTATAACAATCAATTGATTTATCTGTTGGTCTACTATCTATCTATCTATCAATCACCTTGAACTCTCTATTTTTAACTAAAGCATTGTAATCAGTGGCTCAGGATACATGCGGGTGTAATTCACACTGCATGTCTTTGTCTTTTGTAACTTCTATTATCTTGCTTCTTGTTTTATGCCTCATCTGCACATTCTTCAAAAACATTCAATTAATTGGAAACTAAAGGGCATTCCCCTCTACGCTTTGACAGCAGTGACCTTAGCTAAGTCAATGCTTATGGTTTTTGAATTCATAGGAAGTCTCCTATAAGTCAAGATTTTGAACATGATAGAAACGACATTTTTAATTTAGTTGTTCACAGCACCTTTATTTAATAAGTGATCCACTCAGATAAGACTATATTTTAAGCAACATAAGCTTACTTAAAAATAATATAAATTGACTTTTTGTGTGTGTTATATATTCTATTCCTGATGATCATAATCTCTTGTACCCTGGCAGAGATTTATGAAACAAAAACCAAGTTTGACCCTAAAGATTAATAACACATGCAGCAATTGAAGGTTAGTTGCAAAGAAATAGAGAAAAGTAAAAAAATACATATATCTGTATTCCTTAAAACCCAGTGGAATTGAGAGGAAGAGAAAGCATAATAGAGTAGCCTGAAAATACATTTTGATGAGTAGATTTTCTGTCATCTAGGATAAAAAATATATATTGTCATTCTTATTATTGCAATGCCATATGTTTTATCATTTGCAGTAATGTGATATTCCAGAAAATGCTCCCATAACCATTGTTGTAAGCAATATGAATAGGATATAATTTTTAAGGTTTAAAATAAGTGAATTGTTAATTTTCTATTACTATAGACACCTCTCCTCAACTTCTTGATTCTTTAGGAAATGAACTGAGTTTTGAAAATAATGTAACTGGCCAAAATAAACTCTGCGTGTGCGTGCGTGTGTGTGTGTGTGTGTGTGTGTGTGTTTCCAGATTTAAAGTTAGAATATATTGAAAAGCTGGACAATATTAAAACTAGGCTATATTAATCTGAGAAATATACAGGACATTGTTTTCCTAGAGAACTGATGTATTTAGATGGCTGAAAACAGATTATTTTATAACAAATCATTGACTAGTAACTTTATTATTCAGATATGACAGACTCAACCTTCTATATATCTTAAGTAAAAACTTGTGACCACATATCAAGTAAGCATTTTAAATATAAGATGAATCTTTTTAGGTAAACAGTGAAAACTTACCCTGGAGCTGTCTCCACCCTACAGCACATGTTTTGGAATGAAGTCAGCGGGGACATATGGGCAGTCCCTCATACCAGTATGTTGCCATCACTTTTGCTTTTCTTGCCCCCAGAGTAGAACTACAAACAACAGAAGATATTAAATGCCTATGTGTTGAGCAGAGCCACCCTGAATTGATGGGAACAAGTAGCCACTGGGTTTCAGACAGACATGCATGAATGTCTGCACCAAACAAGGCAGAAGTAGCCAAGTTCCAAAGGACAAGCACGACGTGGCAGGGCACACACGGGAAGCAGAGGCAGCCAGTGATTGGGGAGGGGCAGGAAGAGGCTGATGGAAGAAGAGACATTATCACCCAATTCTGAATGTGTTCTGGCAGATAAAGCAGTAGGTCCTGGCTGCTGAATGAACACACACACACACACACACACACACACACACACACACGAAACAAGGACTCTTCCATAATGGCTCCAGCAGAGAGAAAACCATTAGCAGGCTGAGAACCAGGAGAACTGTGCCATGAAGATGAAAAATAAGAAAAGGCATTGGATTCAACCACTTTGAGGAATAGCTCCAAGGAGGAGTGAGGGCCCATGTTAATTCAATAAGCAGAAGCTTTCCATTTTCACTTCCAACATGTTTCTTGAACACCCATTGCAAGTTAATCGCTGGGATAAAGTAGACAGTGAGCCCTTCTGCTCTGCCTTCTGGAACCTTGCAGTTTTGTGATTGAGGCAGATGACAGGATCTGTGAGGGGTAGTTAAGGAAAAGAACCAGAGGGCACAGAAGGTGATAGTGAGGGTGTCTCCTTTGAGCCACATGGGCCACTGAGTGCTTTGATGCTGAGTTTGGTGTGGTCCAGTTCCCTCTGGTGGATTGGGGGTAATGGAATCCCCCAGGATTGGGGAAAGAATGGAAAGGGGGCACCCAGGATGCTCACAGCAATTCAGGCAAGACACGAGAATTCCACAGGAAGAGGCAACTTTGTATATTGAAGGTAGATTTTGGAGACAATTGGTAAATCTTAGCAATGTATATGAGAAGGTGGGAGAGATTTCTGGGTATGAAGCCTGAGCCACTGGGGGTGCCATTCTCTGCAAAAGAGATGACTAAAAAAGGAGCAGTTTGGGGCAGGAAAGAAAATAACAGTAATCGGAGGAGGATCCAAGATGGCCGTTTAGGAACAGCTCAGGATTGCTGCTCCCAGTGAAAGCGCAGAGGGTGGGTGGACGCCACATTTTTATTGCCCAGAGACTAGGAAATTCCCAGGCAGAGGAGCTCCACGGCCGCCAGCGCGGCTGTTTAGGCCAGCACGGCTGTGCCGGCCGGCGCCGCTGCTTTGCCCCACGCGGCTGCTTTGTCAGCG
>NW_016107500.1:372298-387175 GCF_001604975.1 Cebus imitator | reverse complement strand
TTTTTTTTTTCTGAGCTGTTAGTACGCATTGTCTCCCTACAACCATCCAGCATCTCCGTTTCACAAAAGAGAAAACTGAGGTCAAAGAGGAGAGGAAAATAAGGTCACACACACGAGCAGGACAGCCAGATGTCCACCCAGGACATCTGAATTTGTTTTAGGAAACGATGTCTTTGAGATGCATGTGAGACATGCATGTGAAAAGTGATAGACATGAGACACTTCCCAATGAACCAGGAGCTCAGAAGGTGATCGTCATTGCAGACAGATCATTGGCAACCTCTGGTAAAGGAGAAGGCATTTATTAAAGAGTGAGTGAAAACTCAGCACAAGGGGCAGATATTATAGTGTCTTCTTTCAATTAGAAAAGGAAATGAGAGATAAGATGCATCTACAGGGATTGAGGAAGGTGGTTCAATGACACATCAGATTAGAAAAGATGCCCCTTGACTCCCACAAGGAGAATGATAGATTCTGGGGTATCATGGAGCTGGAGCCTGAGGACTGCAGCATGGAGGGGCGAGGCCTTTGGCTGTGGGCAAGTTGAGTGAGGCAGCAGGAGGAAGTCTCAGTCCCAGCCGAGCATCACCTACCCAAGGTAGAAGCCGCAGAAGAATCATGGCACAAAAGCTCTGAAGAACATCTCAGACTAAGTGAGCACTCTACAAACACAAGCACAGACAAGACTGGCAGCAAATAAAAATGAGGAACATCTTGCCCTGAGTCATAAGTGAGAGACATGAGAGCAGACATCATACATTTGCACTCAAAGCTATTTCATATTTTCTGAGGATGGTTCTAAGTACTCTCTTTACTCCCACAGAAGAAGAAAAATAAATAAATTTCTAATAAGCTGAATTCTAGCAGAGTGTGGGAGAAAGGATGTTATTTGAAATATTGGGAAAAGAAAATGTCTATTGCAACCTATGGTCATTAGTTTGCATGTTTACTTTGGGAACTCTATGTAGATATCCTTATGGCTTGAAGTAAGAATGGGATTGGGCTGTTTATTAAGTGCCTGGCTATTTGAGTTTCCATGAGGAATGATGGCCCCTCTCACGTAGTGTGCTGGAAATGGATCCCACATCAGCTGAAGTCAGTAGACCACAGCACAGTCAATGGGCCCAGGGAAACACCAGGTGCTGCACTGTGGACTCCTCCTGTGGTCTTGCACTGCAGCAAGATCTCATCTCTGGCCTCTGATCTTGTGCTACAGAACCTGATGACATCCACTTTCCAATCCCATTTCCTTCTGCTGGGCAGAAAAATAGAGCCAATTCCCAGTTTCCCCTGCAGCTCTTCTGGGGCTGTGTGATTGGCTTCTGGACAACAGAATCTGAATAGACGTGATAGAAGTCAATCTTAGGTGTGATCGTAAGCCCTGTTTCTCAGATACCACCTTTATTTCTCCCCATTTGCATAGCTGGAAGTCAAGAAGTCCAAGATTTCAAAGGAGAACATGAAGCGGGATGGCTGAGTTACAGTTACTTTTTACAACAGGTAAGACCATACATTTTTAATTAACTGTACTGCCAATGCTGAAAGTTAAAGTTAAGGACAACAAGCCTAGAGGAAGGAGCAGGGGGAGGCTGGAGGATCCAGGGACAGAAGCTGGAGAGCATGGACAGTTTGGAAAGTCTCAGAGGAGTGAAATCAGCTGGGATTACAGCTTGAAGGGTGTGGGAAATGTTAAGTGCCTCTCAGAGATTTTTGTATGAAACATTAATTGCTTTCGGATTGTAAAAGAAATACTAACACATCACACAGGATTCAGAAAACAAAAAAGGTATAAAGAAGACAAATGAAAACATTGGTAGGATCATTACCTAATAACTACTACTAGGATTTGGTGATATTTGCTTCAAACATACATGAGCACTGGGAGTTATCCTGGAGTGGTTTGCAGTAAACTACTTTGCAAACCTTACTGTCTGTGAGCAATGGCACCAGTGTCCAGGAGCCTTAATCACTTCCTCAGTTGGTGGGTGACATGCTGAGTGCTTGCAGGAATACCTGCTCTTGGTATGACCAGAGGTCAATCGGCTCTAGTAATATATCAGGTAGATAGACATTTGAGGAAGCATTTTACTTTACTGAGACACAAAATTCAAATTCCTTGGCTGTGTAACTCTACCAGCCTGAGAAGTATTGCTGGCTGTTAATTATTCCTTGTATTATATTTGAGACACAAGAAACTGTAGAAGTGACTTATTGTTCATAATTAGAAGCTATGATTAAAACTGTTTTAACATTACCCTGGGGCCCTCTCTCCAACTTGAAATGATTTCTACAAAAGTATCAGTGGGTGGTTTGGAAGGGATATGTGGGCCTCCTCCTTGGAAACTACTTTTCCTCCTACAGAGCTGCTCCAGTGTCATGGGAAGACTCCTCAAAGCCCCAGCTCTGTTAATTAAATGAAACAAAACCATCCTACACCACAACTGCTGGGCACTCTCCCACAGAATATCCAAAGAAGGAAGGAATGAGAAGACTCAGCCGTCAATTACATTTTAAAATTTTAAATTAAAAGGAGTTTTTATATTTCATAATTCTCTCAATGCAAATTTTTGACTTTTTTCTAAATTTTTGCTTATTTTGTATAAAAATGAGCTTATGATCTATTAAATGATGATTCCTATATGTTACAAAAACTTGAGTTTTTATTTCAAAAATGCACACAGATCCATGCTATAACTTTTTAAGGGTTTTAATGGCTTCCCCAAACCAATAAAATTAAAATGACATATCACAATGGAGTGCTCTATTGCTACATCTCTTGGATGAAAAAGAAGGAATGGTTCAAATGGAAGAATGAAAGGAAATGAAGAGAAACCATCTGCTAAGAGGGTCATGTGGCTGTTCAGACTGGCACTCTGTTTGTTTTGATTCTTTTCAGTCCTGTGATATTTGACATCACAGAGCTAAGGAATAAAAACAAACACAGTGCCAGTCTGAACAGCCAGAGGACACTAAAAGTGTGGGGGCTTTTTTTAATGTGCAAATCATTGGTTGCTCAGGAACCTTAAACAAAACTCACCTACATCTCAGAGTCACCAACTGCTATGAGTCAGTCGTGCATGGTAAACTTGTTGGTAATGCAGGAAAGTTCTCTGGTGTTAGAGAAAGTGTTACCTACATCATTGAATTCTGTCCATTGAAAGGTTAGCTCAAGTATCTGATCCTTCAGATAACGTGTGTTTATTTCTTTGGCATTGAAAAAATGTTGAGAATACAAAGAAACAAGACATGATCCCTGATCCAATGGAAGGGGGAGAAGGCCATGTGAGCAAACAATTTGAGAGCATTTTACCAGTTTCTTAATGGAGATCAGAAGGGCAGGGGAAGGAGGAAGGCCACAAGCTGTTTTATAATGGAGGGACACTCCATGAAGAAGCTGATGCCTCAGTTAGATAGAGCTGAGTAGGGGCCACCAGCCAAGGCAGAGAGAGCCACAGATACAAAGCAGGGAAATTGGAGAAGTATCAATACTACCTTCTTCTCCAACTAAAGAAAGGCAAAGAGAAAAACAGAAAAGAAATTAAACAGTGTTTATTTCAAACAATTGAGAGAAGGAATTGGAATCTTCCCAGAATCAATCTAATGTTAACTATAGCTAAATATGGTGGAGAAGGTGTAAAATTAAAACTCTGAGAATAAAATTGATTTTTAGTAGAAATGAGGTCTGCTCAGGCTAGTAGTGTCGAACTCCCAGCCTCAAGCAGTCCCCTGCCCAGGCCTCTCAGTGTTTTAGAATTACAGGCATGAGCCACCGTGCCAGGCAGATGCTCTTTCTGTCCATCAACATCTGTTTCACTTAAGGCCACTGTGTAAATAGACTGGGCTCCAGGAAACCCCTCCTGATTTCTCAAATAAACAGTTCTCTCTCTTTATTTCTCATACCACTTCCTTCCTGGGTTACGGCACTTACAACAGTGTGTGTTTGCATCTTAATTGTGTGTTTCTCATGCATTAATTTAACCGATTTTTCTGGAGCCCCTGCTCCTTGTGAGGCACTGTCTGTGCCCTGGACAGGGAGCAAACAGATATTCTGTTGCAGAAGATAGGCAAGAAATGATGTAGATAAGTTAAATATGTACTATGCTAGATAGTGCTAAGTCTAAGGGAAAAATGGAAGGCATGGAGAGGGTAGAAGTATTAAGGGAGAAATTGGAATTTGAAATAAGATGATCCAGGAATCCCTCATAATAAGGTAACTTCTGAGTAAAGATCTGAGGAACGTGGAAGGAATCAGCTACCTAGATATCTAGGGAGAAGCAGTCCAGGCAGAAGGGGAAGCAGCTGGTACCACGGAGGGGGAGTGAGGATGCTGCTGTGGGTGGAGAGGGTGAATGGGAAACGCAGAGCAGATGACAACTTCAGGAAGACAAGAAGCCTAGGGAGGGGCCACAGTGGGGATGGCTCTGACTTTCATGACCAGTGACTCTGGGAGACACAGGAGAGCTGGGAGCAGATCAGTGACCAATACCGACTTCCATTTAAAAAAAGTTGACTGTGGATCCTGGGCTGCTGATAAGGAAACAGGCCTAGGAGCACAGACACCCATTAAGAAGTGATTGCAATGGCCAACGCTGATAGCAGTGAAGGGCGTGAGGAGTGGTTGGTTTCGTATACATTTTGAGGGTAAAGTGAATGGAGCTTTTGAGAAGACCTACTACTTGAAGGGAGACATGACAAATGTGGTTCAAGTGTTGGGCTTCTGTGAACTGTGATAGGGAAGAATGTGGGAGGAGTTTATCAGCAGAAGTACATGAGGAGTTTGCATTAGATGCCTGTGACATGTCCAAGTGGAGGGGCCCAGTAGACATTTGGACATACAGGTTTTGAGAAAAGGAGGGGTCTGAGCTGGAAGTTTGTGAATAATCAGCACGTGGACAGATCAGAAGTCATATAAATACGTAAGATGACCTAGACAGTGAGCATATGCAGAAAAATAGAAGAAGGACAAGACCTGAGCCCCAGATACTCAACCATTTGGAGATTTGGTGGTTGAGGCAGGAGCATTAAGAAGACACTGAGAAGCAGAGTTCAGGGAAGTAAGAGGAAAAAGGAAATGGCAGTCCTAGAAAGTGAGTGAAAAGTGTTTCAAGAAGAAAACATGTGGCTAACTGTGTCAAATGTGGCTGAAGATGCAGAACCGGCCATTGGATGTAGAAACATGGAGTTTGTTGGTCAACAGGCAAGAGCCAGTTTGGTGGGAAGTGCAGTGGAGCAGGGAAGCCTGACTGTCGAGAGTTTGAGAAAGGATGAAGAAGATGCTTCAGAGGCAACAGTAAATAACCAACAGGGATAGTTCTGTAAGGAGTTTTGGCCTGAGGAGAAGGAGATAAATAGGACACTAACTGGAGAGAAAAAGCAAAAGAGAATTTTTTTAAAGATTAAACTTTTAGAGACAGGGGTAGGTACATGTGCAGATTTGCCACCTGGGAATGTTGCATGAGGCAGAGGCTTACAGTACAGATCTCATCACCCTGGCAGTGAGCATGGTACCCAAGAGGTGAGTTTTTTAAACCACCCCACCCCGTCACCTTCTAGTAGTTCACAGTGTCTATTATTTCCATATTTAGGTCCATGTCTGCTCAAGGCCTAGCTAATACGGTAGAATAGTAGCCAATTTGTGTGCTTGTGGGAATGACTGAGGAGAGAGGTAAATCAATGAGCAAAAGGCCGAGGAGAAGAAGGCTGGAGAAATGTGATTTGTGGGTGAGTGGCGGCGGAAGCCGGGGCACAGGTTGGGAGCTGGCCTAAGCTAGGAGCAGGGACAGTTCATCACCAGCAGCAAGGTGAAGGCAGTGTGTGGTCACAGATGCAAGAAGCTAGCCTGGGTGCTGAAGGGGAATGTGTAGGGGTTATTTTCTTGGTGAAATAGGAAAGCAGGTGATCATATGAGAGGGAAGCCACTCATTGATTAGGGGAGAAACTGCTAGAGTTTTGAGAAGTTTGCTGGGGAGGAGTAAAATCATCTTCTAGGATTGTGAGAAAGATAACTAGAGAAAGTCAGGAAATATGGGAGTGTAGGAGACACAAGTTGAAAATGTCAGAAGATAACCAGGCTGGAGGGTTATCCGCTCTCTTGAGATTAGTGATCAAGAACTGAAATGGGAAGAACCTGTCTGTTGTGTGTTTTTCTCCAGCCACATACTGCTGAGTAAGTACACACAAATAGAGGGAGAATTGGATTGTACCTAGGTTGCAATTTAGCTTAGCACAGAAAACAAAGCAAGAAAATTGAATTGAAGCTAAGAGCAAATGACTGATTATAGTATTAAGCTGAGTTTTAAAGTGATAAGGAAAAAAGGTGATAGACAATGAAATGGAATGGAATGAGTTTCCTAGCAGGTAGAAGCATTGCTGTTGTTGAGGTACTGAAAGCAGTGAGCTGAAAGATTAGATAGGTGTCAGAAGGGATAATTTGACATTGAGATTGTGATAGTTTTGGTCCTACAGACCTCAGTATTATACTAACTTATTAGCAATTGAAAAACCACCTCTCCCCATCACTGGGAAATCTATTCTTCAGTTTAAACAAGAAGAAAGGTACTTGTGTCTCATAAAATTTTCAAATTCATAAAAAATTACTTGCACCAAAGAAAACAAGAGTAAAAGTTTGGCAAGATTATTTTTAAACTGATGAATGCATCAGCAAAAGAAATACTTAACAAGGATGTTTGTATTTTCTTAGCTCCATTTCTGCAATGAAATAGACTCTACAGATATTTCCTCACTGCAGTTTCATCCACAGCTTAGAGGCTTGCACAGAGGCAGCAATGTCCTGATAGAGACCAAGGAGCAGGTTCTCTGGGCTGAGTGCTGCTGGCCATGCCACGTACCCACAGTTTTTTCTCTCTGCCACTTGGATCTAGCCAATTGAGTGCAGATGCCAAGGGGACACAATGACATTTCTGTGACATTATTTTAAGCTAAAAAACCTGCCAGAGTCCTCGGTATAGTTATTTTGAAGGATAAGGGAGAAGAGAACATGGTGGTCTAAGACTTTTTCTAACATCAATCAATAAATAAAAAACTAAAAAAGGACCCTTTATCCTCTTTTGAGAGTTAAAGACACCAGTTTAATATTGTTACCCATGGTGACCAATTTGGATAAGAGGCTTAAGAGATTAAATACTGTCATTCTACAAGAAATACATTAAATCTCTGAAATCCAAATATTAAAAATGGACTTCTACAAACAACCTTACAAAGTTATTATAGGCAGAACAGAATTTTTGTGGTTATTAAATACAAAAAAATGATTATCTTCTTATAATATTTCCTGACCATATCTTTTAAAATAAAGTCTCCTGAAATGGTTTTACAGCTTAGAATTTTCTCTCATTCTGGATTTGCATAAACATATCTGCCCTTGACTGTCCAGAATTTATCTTGCCAAATAGGAAGGATTTATTTTTAAAGGACTGAGGAAGAACTTCTAGCATAGGCTAGAACTAAATCACAGAGCATATGACCTAATAGACATAATACTTTAAGCAATAACACCAATAATAATAAAAGTTAAAGATGGGACTCTGGAGCTGATGATATTCTGCCTCTAAAAATGTCAGCTGTTTGATTTAAAAAAGTGTTAATTTTAAAATATGCCATATTATTGAGTACAGAATTATTGCTAGTTAATTTCTGTTTTTCTGATTCTATGGGATAAACATGACTATACTAGATCTCTGCTCAGCTTCATGGAATAAATAGAAAAGATTAAAGAAGCTACAAAGATCCAAGAATAAGGATAGAATATTATAGTTCATTTTTTCCAGGAAGGTTAATTCTCAACATGATAAAAGGCTTGGTGAAGCATATTAAGAGAATAAGCCTAGTTTCTCTCTGTATTTGGGCTAAAATGAGAGGAAATGGAGATGAGAGCATAGTTTGGGGAAGGTTATTTAATTTCAACAGATGGCAAGAAAGGAGGTAGAACTGTTTAACAAGTCCTATTTTTCCATCAAAGAGCATAACAGACAGAAGCACAGTAAGAGGTGAAGATGTCCAGTGAGACAGAAAATGGGAAGAAGGCACCTCATTTCTTTTTGAGTGCAAATTTTGCAGATGTGAGGTCAGAAACTCAACAATCTTTGAGAAATCACAGGGAATGTGACCAACCCTAGAGTGCTAGAAATGTGTAAATAATACTCTGCCCCTATTTTTGATGAAGGAGAAAAACCAGGTCCCTGCTAACCACAGATCAGAAACTTAAAATGCCCTACAATGGATTCCAGAAGATTTTACTGAAGACATAGTAAATTCCATCAGTATGGAATTTCAAAAGAGTGCATGACAAATAAATCTCTTTAAACAGTTACTGAACAGACATGTAAGAATACTGCAGACATTACTTACCTACTATATATATATATATATATATATTTTAACTGTACATTTCTTTTCTTCATTATGGTACTTTATGTTCTGGGGTACATGTGCAGATCTTGCAGGATTGTTGCATAGGTACACACATGCCATGATGGTTTGCTGTCTCCGTCCCCCTCATCACCTACATCAGGCATTTCTCCCAGTGTCATCCCTCCCCAACCTCCCCACCCCCCCATCCCACCCCTAGCTCCGCACCCCTCAACATACCCCAATGTGTGATGATCCCCTCCCTATGTCCATATGTTCTCATGGTTCAACACCCACCTGTGAGTGAGAACATGCGGTGTTTGATTTTCTGTTCTTGTGTCAGTTTGCTGAGAATGATGGTTTACACATTCATCCGTGTCCCTACTAAGGACACAAACTCATCGTTTTTTATGGCTGCATACTATTCCATGGTGTATATGTGCCACATTTTCTTTGTCCAGTCTATCATTGATGGGCATTTGGGTTGGTTCTAGATCTTTGCTATTGTTAACAGTGCTACAGTGAACTTATGTGTGTATGTGTCTTTATAATGGAATGATTTATAATCCTTTGGGTATATACCCAGTAATGGGGTTGCTGGATCAAATGGAATTTCTATTTCTAGGTCTTTGAGGAATCGCCACACTGTCTTCCACAATGGTTGAACGAATTTACACTCCCACCAACACTGTAAAAGTGTTCCTATTTCTCCATATCCTCTCCAGCACCTGTTGTCTCCAGATTTTTCAATGATCACCATTCTAACTGGCATGAGATGGTATCTCAATGTGGTTTTGATTTGCATTTCTCTAATGATCAGTGATGATGAGCATTTTTTTCATATGTTTATTGGTCTCATAAATGTCTTCTTTTGAAAAATGTCTGTTCATATCCTTCACCCACTTTTGAATTTTTTTTTTTCTCATAAATCTGCTTGAGGTCTTTGTAGATTCTGGATATTAGCCCTTTGTCAGATGGGTAGATTCCAAAAAAATTTTCCCATTCTGTTGGTTGCCAGTTCACTCTAATAATTGTTTCTTTTGCTGTGCAGAAACTCTTAAGTTTGACTAGATCCCATTTGTCTATTTTGGCTTTTGTTGCTATTGCTTTTGGTGTTTTAGTCATGATGTCCTTGCCTATCCCTATGTCCTGAATGGTACTGCCTAAGTTTTCTTCTAGGGTTTTTATGGTGTTAGGACTTCTGTTTAAATCTTTAATCCACCTGGAGTTAATTTTAGTATAAGGTATAAGGAAGAGGTCTAGTTTCAGCTTTCTGCATATGGCTATCCAGTTTTCCCAACACCATTTATTAAACAGGAAATCCTTTTTCTATTGCTTGTTTATGTCAGGTTTGTCAAAGATCGGATGGTTGTAGATGTGTGGTGTTGCTTCCTAGGCCTCTGTTCTGTTCTGTTGGTCTATATCTCTGTTTTGGTACCAGCACCATGCTATTTTGATTACTGTAGGTTTGTAGTATAGTTTGAAGTCAGGTAGTGTGACGCCTCCAGCTTTGTTCTTTTTGCTTAGAATTGACCTAGCTATGTGGGCTCTCTATTGATTCCACATGAAGTTTGAAGTGTTTTTTTCCAGTTCTGTGAAGAGGGTCATAGGTAGCTTGATGGGGACAGCATTGAATCTATAAATTACTCTGGGCACTATGGCCATTTTCATGGTACTGATTCTTCCTGCCATGAGCATGGAATGTTTTTCCAGCTGTTTGTGTCCTCTCTTATTTCCTTGAGCAGTGGTTTGTAGTTTTCCTTGAAGAGGTTCCTTTACATCTTTTGTTAGTTGTATTCTTAGTTATTTTCTTCTCTTTGTAGCAATTGAGAGTGGGAGTTCGCTCATGATTTGACTCTCTGTTAGTCTGTTATAGAATGCTTGCAATTTCTGCACATTGATTTTGTATCCTGAGACTTTACTGAAGTTGCTTATCAGCTTAAGGAGATTTTGGGCTGAGAGGATGGGGTCTTCTAAATATACAATCATGTCATCTGCAATAGAGACAATTTGACTTCCTCTTTTCCTAATTGAATACTCTTTATTTATTTTTCTTGCCTGATTGCTCTGGTTAGAACTTCCAATACTATATTGAATAAGAGTGGTAAGAGAGGGCATCCTTGTCTAGTGTCAGTTTTCAAAGAGAATGCTTCCAGTTTTTGCCCATTCAGTCTGATATTGGCTGTGGGTTTGTCATAAATAACTTTTATTTTGAGATACGTTCCATCGATACCTAGTTTACTGAGGTATTTTAGCATAAAGGGCTGTTGAATTTTGTTGAAGGCCTTCTTTGCATCTATTGAGATAACCATGTGATTTTTGTCTCTGGTTCTGTTTATGTGATAGATTACTTTTCTAGATTTGCATATGTTCAACCAGCCTTTCATCTCCAGGATGAAACCTACTCAATCATGATGGATAAGCTTTTTAGTGTGCTGTTGCATTTGGTTTGTCAGTATTTTATTGAAGATTTTTGTGTCGATGTTCATCATGGATATTGGACTGAAGTTTTCTTTTTTAGTTGAGTCTCTGCCTGGTTTGGGTATCAGGATGGTGTTGGTCTTGTAAAATGTGTTAGGGAGGATTTTCTCTTCTTGTATTGTTTGGAATAGTTTCAGCAGGAATGGTACCAGCTCCTCTTTGTACGTCTGGTAGAATTTGGCTGTGAACTCTTCTGGACCTGAACTTTTTTTGGTTGGTAGGCTACTAGTTGCAGCATCAACTTCAAACTTTGTTATTGGTCTATTCAGGGTTTCAACATCTTCCTGGTTTAGTTGGGAGGATGCAAGTGTCCAGGAATTTATCCATTCTTCCAGATTTACTGGTTTATGTGCACAGAGTTGTAGTAATAATCTTTGATGGTAGTTTGTGTTTCTGTGGAATCTGTGGTGATGTCCCCTTTATCATTTTTTATTGCATCCTTTTGATTCTTCACTCTTTTCTTTTTTTTTATTAGTCTGTCTAGAGGTCTATTTTGTTGGTCTTTTCAAAACACCAGCTCCTGGATTATTTGAAGGTTTGTTTTGTGTGTGTCTCTTTCTCCTTCAGTTCTGCTCTGATCTTAGTTTTTTCTTGTCTTCTGTTAGCTTTTGAGTTTTTTTAAAATCTTGTTCCTCTAGCTATTTCAATTTTGATGATAGGGTGTCAAATTTAGATCTTTCCTCACTTTTCATGTTGGTATTTATTGCTATAAATTTCCCTCTAGACATAAGCATAAGCAAGGACTTCATGACTAAAACACCAAAAGCAATGGCAACAAAAGCGGAAATACACAATTCGGATCTGGTTAAACTTAAGAGTTTCTGCACAGCAAAAGAAACAATTATTAGAGTGAACTGGCAACCAACAGAATGGGAAAATTTTTTTGGAAATACCCATCTGACAAAGGGCTAATATCCAGAATCTACAAAGACCTAAAGCAGATTTACGAGAAAAAAAAAAAAAGAAAAAAAAAAGAAAACATTCAAAAGTGGGTGAAGGATATGAACAGACATTTTTCAAAAGAAGACATTTATGAGACCAACAAACATATGAAAAAAATGCTCATCATCACTGATCATTAGAGAAATGCAAATCAAAACCACATTGAGATACCATCTCATGCCAGTTAGAATGGTGATCATTAAAAAATCTGGAGACAACAGGTGCTGGAGAGGATGTGGAGAAATAGGAACACTTTTACAGTGTTGGTGGGAGTATAAATTAGTTCAACCATTGTGGAAGACAGTGTGGTGATTTCTCAAGGATCTAGACATAGGTATTCCATTTGATCCAGCAACCCCATTACTGGGTATATACCCAAAGGATTATAAATCATTCCATTATAAAGGCACATGCACATGTAAGTTCATTGTGGCACTGTTTACAATAGTAAAGATCTAGAACCAGCCCAAATGCCCATCAATGATAGACTGGACAAAGAAAATGTGGCTCATATACACCGTGGAATAGTATGCAGCCATAAAAAACGATGAGTTTGTGTCCTTTGTAGGGACACGGATGAATGTGTAAACCATCATTCTCAGCAAACTGACACAAGAACAGAAAATCAAACACCGCATGTTCTCATTCACAGGTGGGTGTTGAACCATGAGAACATATGGACATAGGAAGGGGAGCATCACTTACTAGGGTCTGTTGTGGGGATGCTAGGTCAGGGACAGTAGGGGGTGAGGATGGTTGGGAGGGATATCATGGGGAGAAATGCCAGATAAAGGTGATTCGGGGATGAAGGCAGCAAACCTCCTTGCCATGCATGTACCTATGCAACAATCCTGCATGATCTGCACATGTATCCCAGAACCTAAAGTACAATAAAAAATAAAAATTAAAAAAAAAAAGAAATTCTTAGTGGAATAGCCCAGAAAGTGTCTCTGTTCTGAAGACCAAAATAATTTCTTCAACTCTGCCTGCTGTACATAAAATATATTCACTAAAAACTACTTAGTTACCTAAGGAATACCACATAAATATCTTTGACATTCAGAAAACAGACTTAACTTATTCATAATGAGAACTTACAGTGTTTTACAGGAAACCAATTTAGGGCTTTATTGGGGACTTTCAAAATCCAGAGCCATTCAAATAGGGAATTGGCTGTCCTGTTAGGTAGCAAATTCTCCATGATTGGAAGTGATGATCTATCAGAGGTATTGTGGAAAGTGTCCCTGTAACGGAAGGAAGATTGAACTAAATTGTTTTATTCTTATACATTTATTGAACAAGCATTTTTGAGCATCAAATATGAGTTGGTACTTTTGAATTTAAGGGTTAAAAATATAAAGGAGGCCAGGCAGGCTGGCTCACACCTGTAATCCAAACACTTTGAGAGGCCAAGGCCAGCAGATCATGAGGTCAAGAGATTGAGACCATACTGGCTAACATGGTGAAACTCCGTCTCTAGTAAAAATTCAAAAAGTTAGCCTGGCGTGGTGGCAGGCACTTGTAGTCCCAGCTACTAGGGAGGCTGAGGGAGGAGAATCGCTTGAATCTGGGAGGTGGAGGTTGCAGTGAGCCAAGATGACACCACTGCACTCCAGCCTGGGAGACAGAGTGAGACTCTGAAAAAAAAATAATAATATAAGAGAAAACATAATGATATTTTTGCCCTTAAAGGACTTATATATGAGATGGGAAGATAGACAGGATAGCCAATGAAGACTGTAGAGCACAGGTGCTACGCTAAAGAAATGCACAAAGGTAGAGCACCTGCCCTAGCAAGTAATGTGGCACAGAGATTCTGGTACGTTGTGTCTTCGTTCTCATTGGTTTTGAAGAACATCTTTATTTCTGCCTTCTTTTTATTGTTTATCCAGTCATCATTCAGGAACCAGTTGTTCAGTTTCCATGTAGTTGTGCGGCTTTGAGTGAGTTTCTTAATCCTGAGTTCTAATTTGATTGCACTGTGGTCTGAGAGACTGTTTGTTATGATTTCCGTTTCTTTGGATTTGCTGAGTGATTTACTTTCAATTATGTGGTCAATTTTAGAGTAAGTGCAATGTGGTGCTGAGAAGAATGTATATTCTGTGGGTTTAGGGTGGAGAGTTCTGTAGATGTCTGTTAGGTCTACTTGTTCCAGATCTGCGTTCAGGTCCTGGATATCCTTGTTGATTTTCTGTCGTGTTGATCTGTCTGATACTGACAGTGGAGTGTTAAAGTCTCCTACTATTATTGTGTGGGAGTCTAAGTCTCCTTGTAGGTCATTAAGAACTTGCTTTATGTATCTGGGTTCTCCTATATTAGCTGCATATATATTGAGGATAATTAGCTCTTCTTGTTGCATTGATCCTTTTACCATTATGTAATGCCCTTCTTTGTCTCTTTTTATCTTTGTTGTTTTAAAGTTCATTTTATCAGAGACAAGGATTGCAACCCCTGCTTTTTTTTGCTGTCCATTTGCTTGGTAAATCTTCTTCCCTACCTGTATTTTGAGTCTATGTGTGTCTTTGCACATGAGATGTGTCTCCTGAATACTATATTTTTTAAAGTTTCTTATCGTGTAAACAAAATTGAGAAATATACGCAGGTTCAAAACTTAAGTAAGATGAGCTGAAACTGATGAGAAAAGACTGTTGATTAACACGTGCAAATATAAATACGCGCATTTGGGTTCTGTGCCTCCCACCACTGCTGTTCTCCCATGCCACCTCCTTCAACCCACTTGGAAAAATTGACATGAAACTTCTCCTCTTGTTTAAAACTACTGCTCTATGCAGTTGCCACTAGCAGCATGAGGCAATTGAGCATTGAAATATGGCTGGTCCAAACTGAGATGTGCTGCAAGTAAAAAATCCACCCCACATTTCATAGACTGATTCTAAAAGAATATAAAATATAGTTAAAATTTTTGATTACATGTTGAAATGGTAATACTTTTAAGATATTAGGTTAAATAAAATATTATTTTACAACTAGTTTCACCTATTTCTTTTTAATTTCTTAATGTGATTACTGGAATTTTTAAATGACATGCATAACTTATGTTATATTTCTTTTTTTTTTTTTTTTTTT
>NW_016107500.1:367208-372073 GCF_001604975.1 Cebus imitator | reverse complement strand
CCTTATGTTATATTTCTAAGGAACAGGGCTGACTAAAGAGTTTCATAGAAACTCCAGGGAAGGGAGTTGATCTCTCTTTCTAGGGAAGAGAGATCAGCCTCTTACCATACTGCAGTCACTCTTCACCAAGTTAAAGGGGTCAGATTATCTACAGTTATAAACTGTACTTTAATCTGAACACCTGCTTTTCTCTATGAAGTTTTTATTTTTCTTATGCAATTCTAGATTAAAACAAACTTTGTTTAACAGTATTTCTCTGTGCTCATTAAAACCTTCGATACAATGTTAAAGCAGCTTGATGATAGTGAATATCCTTGTCTTTTCCACAATTTAACAAAAAATTATTGAATATTTCATATGTCTTTTAAAACATTTTATTGAGATATATAAAGCAAATATAATAATCTTAAGTGCGAAGCCCTTCATATTAAAAAGATAGATTTTCAGAACTCGGTAAGATCTTCTTGTGTGCCTTTCAGTTCTATGCCCCTAAAAGTAACCACTAATTTTGACTTCTATGATCATATATTTATTCTAGCTTTGTTTTTGTGCTGATTTCTTTGTTTGGTTTTGTTTTGAGTTTATAGAAATGAAATCACAGAATATGTGATTTTGTACATCAGGCTTTTTCACTCAACTAATATATCCGAGACCTTTTCAGATTGTTGCATTGACCAATAGTGTATTTTCACTGTTGTGTACTATTTCATTGGGTATTATTTTCTATCCACTCACCTGGTGTATCTGAGTTTTTTCCATTTCTTGACTGTTACAGATAGAGCTTCTATCAACATTCCCAAAAATGTTTCTTTAGGATATATTTACATTCATTTATATATTTTAGAGTAAGATTGCTGGGTCAATTAATTTTAATACTGTTTTTAGTGGAAACTGTCAAACTAGGTCTTCCAAAGTGCTTGTGTATTTCTGACTTCCAGGGTGTTGACAAGAGCTTGGATGCACCACATCCTTGCCAACACTTGGTTTGTAATCATGGCCTTCCGGAAGGTCTGTGCGGTGTCTCAGCATGCCTTTCATCTGCATTTCCTTATTGAGTATAGAAGCTCAGCACCTTTACTTTTTATTTATTTATTCACTCATTCATTTAGGTCTCCTTTAATTTCTCTAGATAATACTTTTTAGTTTTCAGTACAGAGATCTGACACATCTTTGTTAAATTAATTCCTAATTTTTTGAGTTTTTGATGTTATTGAAAATACTTGAAAACACTTTTATTGATTTTCAATTGTTTACTGCAGTAACCTCAAAATATGTTTTATTTTGCATATTGACTTTGAATCCTATGATTTTGCTAAATTCACTTATTAGTTCCACTGGTTTTCAGATTATATTTGGATTTCTGAGGGCACAGTCATATCATCTGAAAATAAAAGAGATATTATATTGTATTATATTATATTATATTATTATTGAGATGGAGTCTTGCTCTGTCACCCAGGCTGGAGTGCAGTGGTGCAATCTCGGCTCACTGCAACATCCCCCTCCCAGATTCAAGCAATTGCTGTCTCAGCCTTCTGAGTAGCTGGGATTGCAGACACCGACCGCCACATCCAGAAATTTTTTTTATTTTTAGTAGAGACTGGGTTTCACTATCTTGGCCAGGCTGGTCTTGAACTCCTGACCTTGTGATCTACCTGCCTAGGCCTACCAAAGTGCTGGGATTACAGGCATGAGCCACCACACCCGGCTACTTTTAACATATTTATACATTTTATAAATGTTTTCATGTTTCATTGCAGCATTCAATACAATCTTGAAGCAGCTCGATGATAGTGAATATCCTTGTCTTTTCCACAATTTCAAGAGAAATTATTGAATATTTTCTCATTAACTATGATGTTAGTTCTAGATTTCGTAAACATACCCTTTATCAGATTGATAAATTGGGTATTATTGTCTTTTGAGAGTTTTTATTATGGTTGGGTACTAACTTTTATCAACTCCTTTTTCTATATCTGTTGAGATGATGAATATAGGGATTTTCTCCCATAGCTATCCATGGAGTGAATTACATTGACTGGATTTCAAATGTGAAATCAGCCTCCTGTTCAAGAAATAAACCCTACTGGGTAACAGAGCATCATTCTTTTAACATAGCCTAGGCTTTGATTTGCTAATATTTTATTAAGAATTTTTACACCTGTTAATAAGACATTGGTCTAGATCTTCTTGACTTGTAATATTCTTGTCAGATTTTAGTATGAAAAATAATCTTGCATTTAAAAAGAAGTTGGGAAATGGTTTATGTTTTTCTATTTTCTGAAAATTTTTGTTTAAAATTGGTATGATTTTTTCCTTAAGTGTCTGTTAGAACATACAGGGAAGCCATCTGTGCCTGTTGCTTTCTTTCTAAGCATTTTTTAAATTATAGAAGCAATGTAAATATAGGAATATACAGATTTTTAATTTCTTCTTTGGATTGTTTTGAACACCACTATGAACCAACTAAACTTGTTATATTTACAGAATAACAATAGAACATACATTCTTCTCAGTTAAACATGAACATTTTCCAGGATAGACCATATTCTTGACCAGAAAACAAGTCTTAATAGATTTTTAAAAATTTGAGTCATATAAAATACATCCTTTGGTAACAATAAAAACAAATTAATAGTTAATAATAAGGGCTATAAAAACTTACGAAGGGGCATGAGGAGACTTTTTCTCTTATAGAGACACACATGGACATTTTCCAATGCTCTTCATTCCTTGCTGAAATTCTGTGTTTCTTTCAGGTTGTGGGATTTTCTTTATTTTCCATAGAATGTCGGCCTGCCAGTGACAATGTCTCTCAGCTTTGATTTACCTGATAATGTCTTTATTTTATCTTCATATCTAAAGACATTTTCTCAAGATAGAGAATTGTAGATGCGCTTCTTAAGTTTTCATGATGCTTCCCAACTTCCAATTTCTGTTGAAAATTCATCTATCATTCTGAGTGTCATTTCCTTGATAGTGATGTGGAGTTTTTTCCCCTTTTTAAGGTTGTCTCTCAATTTTTTTAAGTTTGTCTACAATGCACCTTGGTGAGGATTTTTTTCTTTTTGGTATTCATTTTTAATACCTGTTTCCTTAATAGTTTTGCATAATTTCTGTCTTCTCTTCAAATATCGTTTCCACTCCATTCTTTCTACTCTCTTTTCTGGGATTCCAATTATACAAGTGTCTTTAAGATATATTTATATGATATTTGTAACATATGGTTTTCCTTTAGTCACGATGGAAGACATAACCACTATTCTAATCCCTGAGTAAGCATGGCAATTTTTTTCATATAAAAGGCCAATATCCATGATGAACATAGATGCAAAAATCTTCAATAAAATACTGGCAAACCGATTGCAACAGCACATCAAAAAGCCTATCCACCATGATCAAGTAAGATTCATCCCGGGGATGCAAGGCTGGTTCAACATACACAAGTCTATAAATATCATTCACCACATAAACAGAACCAAAGACAAAAACCACATATTATCTCAATTGATGCAGAGAAGGCCTTTGACAAAATTCAACGGCTCTTTATGCTAAAAACCCTCAATAAATTAGGTATTGATGGAACGTATCTACAAATAATAAAAGCTATTTATGACAAACCAACAGCTAATATCATACTGAATGGGTAAAAACTGGAAGCATTCCCTTTGAAATCTGGCACTAGACAAGGATGCTCTCTCTCACCACTCCTATTTAATATAGTATTGGAAGTTCTAGCCAGAGCAATCAGGCAAGAAAAAGAAATAAGGAGTATTCAAATAGGAAAGGAGGAAGTCAGATTGTCTCTATTTGCAAATGACATGATAGTATATTTATAAGACCACATCTCCTCAGCCCAAAAATCACCTGAAACTGATAAGCAACTTCAGTAAAGTCTCAGGATGCAAAATCAATGTACAGAAATCACAAGCATTCCTATACACCAATAACAGATTTAAAGAGAGCCAATTCACATGTACCCCAAAACCTAAAATGCAATAAAATAAATAAATGGGAAAAAAAAAGAATGAACTGCCATTCACAATTGCTACAAAGAGGATAAAATACTTAGAAATACAGCTAACAAGGAATGTAAAGGACCTCTGCAAGGAGAACTACAAACCACTGCTCAAGGAACTAAGAGAGTGCACAAACAGATGGAGGAACATTCCATGCTCATGGTAGGAAGAATCAGTACCGTGAAAATGGCCATACTGCCCAAAGTAATTTACAGATTCAATGCTATCCCCATCAAGCTACCAATGACTTTCATCACAAAACCAAAAAAATCCACCTTAAACTTCATATGGAACCAAAGAGAGTCCGCATAGCCAAGTCAATTCTAAGCAAAAAGAACCAAGCTGGAGGCATCACACTACCAGACTTCAAACTGTACTGCAAGGCTACAGTAATCAAAACAGCATGGTACTGGTTCCAAAACAGAGATATAGACCAATGGAACAGAACAGAGGCCTCGGGAGCAACACTACACATCTACAACCATCTGATCTTTGACAAACCTGACAAAAACAAGCAATGGGGAAAGGATTCCCTGTTTAAAAAAATGGTGTTGGGAAACTGGCTAGCCATGTGCAGAAAGCAGAAGCTGTATCCCTTCCTGACACCTTACACTATAATTAACTCCAGATGGATTAAAGACTTAAACATAAGACCCAACACCATAAAAACCCTAGAAGAAAATCTAGGCAAAACCATTCAGGACACAGGCATAGGCAAGGACTTCATGACCAAAACACCAAAAGCATTGGCAACAAAAGCCAAAATAGACAAATGGGACCCAATGAAACTCCACAACTTCTGCACAGCAAAAGAAACAGTCATTAGAGTGAATCAGCAATCAACAG
>NW_016107500.1:232918-367073 GCF_001604975.1 Cebus imitator | reverse complement strand
ATGAAAAAATGCTCATTATCACTGGTCATTAGAGAAATGCAAATCAAAACTACATCGACATACCATCTGACACCAGTTAGAATGGCGATCATTAAAAAATCTGGAGACAACAGATGCTGGAGAAGATGTGGAGAAATAGGAACACTTTTACAGTGTTGGTGGGAGTGTAAATTAGTTCAACCATTGTGGAAGACAGTGTGGCGATCCCTCAAGGACCTAGAGATCAAATATAATGCTAGATGCCACATTTTTAAAATTCATCCGTTGATGAAAATGTAGATTGATTCTATATGTTGGCTGTTGTTAATAGTGCTTCAGAAAACATGGGAGTGCAGATATCCCTTTGATATACTGATCTCCTTTCCTTTGGATAAATACCTAGTATTGGGATTACTGAATTGTATGGTAGTTTCATTTTTCTTTTTTTTTTTTTTTGAGAAATTTCCATACCATTTTCCACAATGGTTGCACTAATTTACATTCCCACCAATTCTGCCTCTTACTACTGTTACAGTGGAAATTAAACTTTAATATGAATTTTGGAGGAGAGAGACATAATCGTAGTACCAACCTTTAGTGTTTTTCTTTATGGTACTTTGAGAAAATGTCTAAGGACAGCAGAATTATGCTAAGTGTTTATCTATTAGATATTCTTTGGAATATATTGAAAGAAAACAAACATACTTCTTTGGACATGTTTTTAAGTTTAGCACTATTCAAGTAATTCTGAAATGAACTTCACAATTCTAAGAAGGCTATAAAATATTAATGATAAGTTTTATGGTCACTAGACTTAGCATATTACTCCTATATTGTAATAGCACAGAGTTATTAAACAATAGGTCATCTTTTGCTGCAACTTGGATGATGGAAAAAGATAACTGCCTGCAAATAGTTCGAATACCCTGTAGTTATATTGTTTGGGAGATGACACTGTGTCTCTATTTCCTTAGTAGCAAATAGTCCATTATGTCATTGTTATTGAACTTCCTTGGTAAACAGAATGTTCAAGCAGCACTATCGAAGCAGAAAAAAATAATATATATTGCAAAGTCTCATCTTGAGGAAATAGTACTGATAAAATTCATCCATTTTCTCTCTGCATTTTAATGCAATTTTCTTTGTAATTATGTGTTGCCTTTATAGTCAGGGAGTCAGGGAACAATAGCAAGTTTTTTTGTTTTTTTTTTTTTCAGTTAAATCACATGCAAAGTTGATAGTCTCATAATATAAAAGCTAAGAATTCATTACTTTAAATTAGTAGTTTTGAGTTATTGGGTGATTACGTTGATGCATGTCTTTCTCAAAATGAAAATCCTTTGAGGTGTGTGCAGGTTGGTTGTGATTTGTAGGAATATAATGCTGATTTCAGTCATACTATTTCAGAACTAAGTAGACATTGAATACAAAGTACACAAAGTTCTGCAAATGTGATCATTTTATGGAACAGCATTTATGATTTGCTTTTTTTCTCATTGCCAATATAATATGCTTCTAAAGCATAAAGGTAAAGAACACAGAGAGGCACAAAGGAAATAAAAATTATAAAGAGTATATAAAATTCCATCTCAACACTGTGGTGTGTATCTTTGCAGTGTATACAAATATGGATACACATACACTGTAATGTCACACACTACACGTTCCTTTGTAGCTCTTTTTACTCACTTAGCAACATATCAGGAATATTTTTCTATGTAAATTGGTCTTTTTCTTATATATTTTCAATAAATATTTTGAAATTTTTCCTGTGTACATAGCACATCATTTGTTTAACCAATTTCTTATTTTGGAACATTTCATTTTTGCTATGATGGAAACAAATATTCCTTGATCCAAGTTCCAGAACTGAAACTGTTGATTGGAGAAAGTTAATAGTATATTTAAAATCATTAAACACAAAACTAATAGTCTTCTTTATAAAAATTTTCAATAACAATCATAATAATTAAAACAATAAAACTCTAACTTTGAAATCTAAATGAGAAGGACAATTTTGATCTCAAGGGGATATCTGGCTGTGTCTAAAGACAGTTTTGATTGTCACAACTAGAGAGGTGCTGCTGAACCTAGGGGCTGGGAGTCAGGATGCTGCTAACTATTGGGCTAAGCACAGGAAAGCCCCCACGACCAAGAATTATCAGGCTCAAAATGTCATTAGGCTGAGGAATTACACTTTGTCTGTTTCCAGAGAGAGTTTTTCAAATCTTTACAATGTCATGAAACTTACAGCATGTACTGTTCTTTTTTTTTTTAATTTATTTATTTAACTTTAGGTGCATACTATATCTGGCGTTTCTCCCCATGTTATCCCTCCCCTCTCTCCCCACCCCCCGCTCTCTCTTCCCTACCCCTGACAACTGCCCCCAGTGTGTGATGCTCCTCTCCCTGAGTCCACGTGTTCTCATTGTTCAACACTCACCTATGAGTGAGAATGTGTGGTGTTTGGCTTTCCGTTCTCGTGTCAGTTTGCTGAGAATGATGGTTTCCAGATTCATCCAAGTCCCTGCAAGGACACGGACTCATCATGTTTTATGGCTGCATAGTATTCCACGGTGTATATGTACCAAATTTTCTTTGTCCAGACTATCATTGATGGGCATTTGGGTTGGTTCCAGGTCTTTGCTATTGTACAGAGGGCTGCAATAAACATATGTGTGCATGTGTCTTTATAGTAGAATGATTTATAGTTCTTTGGGTATATGTCTAGTAATGGGATTGCTGGGTCAAATGGAATTTCTGTTTCTAGGTCCTTCACCACACTGTCTTCCACAATGGTTGAACTAATTTACACTCCCACCAACTGTGTAAGACTGTTCCTATTTCTCCGCAACCTCTCCAGCATCTATTGTCTCCAGATTTTTTAATGATCGCCATTCTAACTGGCATGAGATGATATCTCAATGTGGTTTTGATTTGCATTTCTCTAATGACCAGTGATGATGAGCATTTTTTCATATGTTTGTTGGCCTCATGTATGTCTTTGCCTGTACTATTCTTGAGTGCTCACAACTACTAGGAATTCTTCACCCATTCAATCTATCCTGCCCCCTACCAGTGGTAGCAGAGGGCAGTTAGTAGTATGATGCAAAAGGATAGATCTCTAAAAAGGCAGATAGGCAGGCTATCACGCTGTGGCTGACAGAGAGCTGTTTCTTGAAACACTCTTCCCAGAGCAGATGTTGCAGGGCTGTGCCTCCATCCAGCACAACACTCAAAATGAAAATGAAGTAGAAAGCCGAAGTTAAAATTCCTGCAATTCTAACACTGATTTAGGTTTAACAATATTTATTTCTCTGGCCTTTGATCTTAATGTGTAAATATTCACAATCTTCAATACATACCACTACATTTCTTTTAAATAGCTTGTTTCCTAAAGTGGAGGTAATCTCACCAAGACTTTTAAAGGTTCTAAATTTTATGTCTGACTACTGTCCCCCCAGCTTTCTGTTTATCCTACACTTCTGATTATATTCTCAATATCCAAAATGTTTTCTCCATCTGCATGGGTTTCAATCCTGTAATCACACAAACCCAGGTTACACTACTTCCTCTTTGTCTTTTAGAGCAGTTAATAAGTGAGGATTAGTGCTTCTCTTCCAATTTAAATCTCCACACAAAACCAGAAGAATGATTTTCCTACGAAAATAGTGTTCCCTCTCTATTTAAGTCACACAAATATTTCACTCATGGCTGTTGTGCAGTATCAGCCAAGGATTTCAGCGTGGCCTACAAGTCCTGGATGAGCTGCTCATCGCACACATTTGCAGTGCCAGATCTTATTACTTTCCCTCTGAATATCTTTCATGTAGGTCTTCATTCAGCTCATCAAAAAATGTGTCACTTATTCAATGTCACTAGACATTTGCTCACATTATTGCTCCTGCTGTGTTTGGCTTGGTGCTCGCTTAATTCCTGTATTTTGTCCTTTGGATAAGTCATTGTTGACATGCCATCCTGCCAGGTTATGATTCTTTGTTATCTGCACTCATATAACAGAGTTTATTTCTACAGGGCAGATATCAGCATTTGTAATGTACACTTATCAGAATGATGAGAACTGCTCATGTAATTTATAAAGTTAATGCCTCTGACTTGGAACAGGTAATGATGAAGTTTCCAAACAAAATAATTTCTTCATGCTATAAAATCATGGGGTATTTACAAAGAATTTATCTGTATTCCAAGTATACTAGAGTGGTGAATTTTGAATTGGCATTTTGCAGATCTTTTAAAGTACTTTTAACAAAAGTATAAGTAGGCTATTAGGGAGTAGTAATCTAGATGAACTGTGAGATATCAATATCTTTAGAATTTTATGCTTTAGGCCAGGTGCAGTGGCTCACGCTTGTAATCCCAGCATTCTGGGAGGCCGAGGCAGGCAAATCATGAGGTCAGGAGTATGAGATCAGCCTGGCCAACATGGTGAAATCCCATCTCTCCTAAAAATACAAAAACTTAGCTGGGCATGCTGTTGGGCGCCTGTCATTCCAGCTACTCAGGAGGCTGAGGCAGGAGAATCGCTGGAAGCTGGGAGGTAGAGGTGGCAGTGAGCTGAGAATGTGCTCCAGCTTGGGCAGTGGAGACTCTATCTAAAAAAAAAAAATAACAAAACAAAACAGATTTCAGGCTTTATTTCTATACTTATTTAGAGAATCAGAAAATACCCAGAGTTTTTTAACTACTACCTTACTAAAAACACTTAATGAGTTATACTTTAGTATTATCCCTGGGGCTTTTACTTAAGATATATTTAAGTGGTGATTACCAAAGACATTTATGAAGTTGAATTTTTAGTAATGGTACACCGGAAATAGTTTTGGACTAATTGTTTCAGTGGAAAAGAAAAAGGAAAAATTGAACAAAACAAAACAAGTCTGTCTAAAGGCACTAAAGAGCCACCAAGTACAGACAAATTTCAGGCCCAAGACCCATGAAAAGACACAGCCAAGAGGGGAGAAACTATCAAGAAGTAGAAGCCCCAGGAAACTTACCAGCTTTGGCTAAGGGTCTTGAGGTTCCGTGTATGCGATCAAAGATTAAATGGGAAAAGGTCAGCTCTTGTGTGGACTGAAGCCCACATTTTTTTCATATCAGTATTTAATTGGGGTTAAGTGCTCTGAGACTGATAATGATACTAGCCTAGTTGCCTGCCGACTGCAAGGGGAATGCTTTGGAGAAATATAAGATAATCTAAAGCTTTAAATTAGTTCTACAACTAATCAAAAAAATTATATGACACTCAATTACAGAAAATTAGCTATCCAAAAAAACCCCAAGGGACAAAGACAGAAAATAGAAAAAAAAGAAATCCCATTAATGTGCAGATGTTAAGATCACATTGTTAAAAATTGAATTTTTAAAAACAAAACAGAGAATTAGAGAGATAATTTTGGAAATACAAAATAAAAAAAAAGAAAATTCTAAAATTAAAAAATAAAATGACTAAAAAGAGCTTAACAGATAATAGTAAAGCAAGAGTAGATTTAGTTGAGGAGAGAATTAGTGAACTTGAAGACAAATTAGGTATAAATTAACTTGACTGAAAATCAAGAGACAGTGGACTCAAAGCCCAGGGAGGAAATAGCCGAAAAGGAATACAAGAACCTCATACAGGATAAATGCAACAAAAAACACACTTAGGTGCAAAGGGTTTATCAGGTAAAAAGTAAAAAGACAAGAATAACTTTAAAATTAGACAAAGATGAGAGAATGCTTTCTGTAATGACAGTGTAAAAGGATCTGTAGAAACAACTGTTAAATTTTTGATTTGTATAATTTTTTATATATATGTAGTGTGTGTGTGTGTGTGTGTGTGTGTGTGTGTGTGTCTGTCTGTCTGTCTTTGGAATGCCCTTGGGAATTGTCCTAAGGGAATATAGCAAATGAACACTTATTCAAGAAAATCTACTAATTCTCACCAAGGACAATGAGATTCTATGGCATTTGAACTTCAAATTGAACGTAAGTGACCTTAGCAATTCAAATCCCTCTCCCCAACACAAAATTGCATATTAGCAAAAGCCATCGTGTACATATAAAAGCTGGCATGATTGCATATTTTTTCTCTTTTCTTCTGTTAACTAACATAAAAAAGCAATATTATGAAATAACATTTATGTAACTGTATTATTGGGCTTATAACACATAGAAATATATTTGATAAAGGATGTGGTTGGGACCAAGGCTATATTGGGGTGAAGAAATGATACCAAACGGTAACTTGAAGCAGAAAGAAAACAATGGAGAAAGCCACAAAGGTAAATATGAAGTCTAATATGAAAACTCTTGCAGGGAATTTGAGGGTTTTGGGGCCTAGCAAGGAAAAATACATGAACACGAGGTGGCGGTAAAGCACAGCAAGCTTTATTCGAATGCTGCTTTGAGAGGATTGCCCAGGCGAGGAAGTCCCTCAGAGCCTGAGACCTAGAGACAATGCCAGGGAGCCACAGCCCAGGAGGAAAGGAGTACCCTGGGATTCCTGCAGGAGTGGGGACCTGGGGAGAGCGTTCACTTATCTCGAGGCTACTGCTCAGCAGGATGATGAGAGGGAGGGTTTCTGGGTCAGAGAAATCCAAGGCAGCAGTGGCTTGGGGATTTTATCATCCAGGGCTTACCTTATCTATTGCAAGCAGGTGTTGGGCACAGTTTTGTGGGTTATTCAGGAAAGGCAGATGCCAAATGCCCACATTTTTGCTTCCTTGGACTATAATTAAAACCTGTATAAAAGAGATTGTCCACTAACTGTCTCAGGCTGCCATGATAAAGTAAACACCACAGGGCCAACATACAAGAGCTACCTCTGACTCATTTATCTAAAACTTTTTAAGTAGAGCTTTTCTATTTTTTTTTCCCTAAACTTCTTTAAAAGTCATAATTATGTAGCAGGAACTGTAATACTGTTCTGTAACAGTAACGCCTATAGATATAATAGACATAACAGTAATAACACAGAAAAGGAAAAGAAATAATAGGCATATAGATAACATGTCTATATTTTTCTGCAATTAAGTTAGTATAAATCTGAAGTTAATTTTGACAAGTTAATACGTATGCTATTATCCATAGAACAACCAGAAAGAAATTAACTCAAAAAATATAGTGATAAGATTATCAAAAGAATTATATTATTGCCTTAGTCACTTAAAATATGGTAGTAAGGGTAAACTAGAGAAAAGAAAAGACTTGATGTGTAGAAAACAAAATGTAAAATGGCAGACATAAATCCAAAAGTATTAATAATAAGATTAAATGTGAATGAATAAAATAAGCAAATCAAAAGGCAGGGATTATAATGTCAGATTGGAGGAAAAAGTAAGATCCAATTAATGCTGTCTAGAGTAGCCATATTGTAATTCAAATATACAAATAAGATGAAAGCAAAACCATGGAAAAAATATATGTTACGCAAATAGTTATAATAGAAAGTTGTCATGGCTACACAGATATCAGACAAAATAAACATTAAAACAAAAAAGTTACTAGAGAAAAAGTGGGGCATTTTTTAATGAGCAATGAGTGAATCCATCAGGAGGATAGAATTATGGTGAAAGTATATGCATGTAACAGCAAAGCCATCACAATAACATAAAGCACAAACTGGCAGAATTGAAGGGAAAAATAGACAATTCAACAATAATAGTTGAAACTTTAATATTCCCACTTTCAATGATGGGTTGAAAAATCTTGACAGATGATCAACAAGGAAATAGAAGACTTCAACAACACCATAAACCAAATAGACCTAAAACATGTGTTGAAAAACTAACTCTACCAAAGCAAAATATATCCTTTCTCAAGGGCAGATGAAAAATTTTCCTGAATAGACTATTTTAAAGCTACAAAACAAGCCAGGTGCAGTGGCTCATGCCTATAATCCCAGCACTTTGGGAGGCCAAGGTGGGCGGATCACTTGAGGTCAGGAATTCGAGACCACCCTGAACAACATGGTAAAACCCATCTCCACTAAAAAGACAATAATTACCTAGGCATAGTGGCACACACCTGTGATCCCAGCTACTCGGGAGGCTGTGGCAGGAAACTTGGTTGAGCCTGGGAGGCCTAGTTTGCCACTACACTCCAGTCTGAATAACAGAGTGAGACTCCATCTGAAAATAAATAAATAAATAAATAAATAAAACAAAACAAATAAACAAATAAAAGCAAGCTAAATAAATTGATAAGATTAAAGTTATTCAAATATAGTCTACAACCACAATTGAATGATATAGAAATCAGTAACAGAAATATACTTGTGAAATTCACACTTACATGAACATTTAAATAACACATAGTTAAATAACAAATGGATCAAAGAAAAAAATCATGAAAGAAATTAGAAAATACTTTAATAAAAATGAACATGAGGACCCATATCAGAACATATGAGATGCTGCAAAAGCAGTGCTTATAAGGAAATTTATAGCTGAAAATCCTATGTTGAAAAAGAGAAGAAAGATCTCAGATCAGTAATAAAAATTCATGTCTATGACACAAAAAAGAAGAGCAAATACACCTAAAGCAAGCAGTAAGAAGACAACATTAAACATTAGAGCAGAAATTAATAAAATATAGAATATAAAAATAAACAGAGTAAGGGAGTTAATTGTTAGAAGAAATCAGCAAAATTGACAAGTCTTTAGCTAGACTGACCAGGAAAGAAAGAGGGACGAAAATAAAAAGAGAAGATTCATACCAATATTATAGGATTAAAGAAGGGATATAATTACCCCCACTTGCAGAGATAAAAAGATTTGAAAGGAAATACTGTGATTAAAAAATAGCCTACATGAAATAAGTAATTTCCTAGAATAAAACAAACCACCAAAAATGACTCAAAAATACTTACAAATGTGAATAGGCCCATAATAAAATATTAAATTAATAATTAAAAGAATTCCCACAAAGAAAAGCCCAAGCACCGATGGTTCCAATAGTGAATTTTTTCAGATTTTTAAAGAAGAATTAATACCAATTCTTCATAACTATTTCGGCGGTGGGGGGTGGGGAGCTGGGGAGAGGGAGAAATAGCAAGGGGAGAGATGCCAGATGTAGGTGATGGGGAGGAAGGCAGCAAATCACACTGCCACGTGTGTACCTATGCAACAATCTTGCATGTTCTTCACATGTACCCCAAAACCTAAAATGCAATAAAATAAATGGGAAAAGAAAAAAAAAGAAATAATTGTCTCAGAGAGTGGGAAAGTTAATTTGATAGATAAATATAATGGCCTTGTTTAGTGCTTATTTGAATTTTTCTTTATATATTTAAATTAAGATATGATCATGCAGATATGTAATTCCCTTCAGCATCCCTTCACTCCACACATAACTACTGAAAATCATCTCCTATGTTTCAGGCACTGTAAATAAAGCAGTAAAGAAAACAAACAAACAAAACAAACAAACAAACAAAACAAGAACACTTCCCAACTAATTTTATGAGGCCAATATCATCATGATATGCACACCTGATAATGAAATCACAGGAAACTACAGATAACTATCTCTTATTAATATAAATACATAATTCCTTGATAAAATGTTTGCAAACCTAATCCAGCAACACACAAAAGAATTATATGCAATGATCAAGTGGGATTTGTGTTAGAAATGCAAAGACGGTTTAACATCCAAAAGTCAGTTAATCTATGGATGGGAGCCATGAATTTAATCAGCCACCTTGGGGAAAACTGACAGTTTTAACTGAAGGGGAAAGATACAAGAATTAATGAAAGTAAAGTGCAGGGCTTCTTAGATTTTACAGGATGGGACTATAGAGTTATTCAGCTGTGAATGTGCACTGTTCTTCCAGACAAGGGCAGCATAATCCTGAAGACAACACAGGGAACATCATGGCTGCCCATTGAGTTTTGAAAAGCGGGATCATCACATTGCTTTCAATAAACCAGGCACCTTTAGCAGGCTGGATGGCACACTGATGTTTGTATTAGTCCATTCTTGCACCACTATAAAGAAATACCTGAGACTGGGAAATTTATAAAGAAAAGAGGTTTAATTGGCTCACAGTTCTGTGGGCTGTACAGGAGGCATAGCAGAATCTGCTTCTGTGGAGACCTCAGGGAGCTTTTATTCATGGTGGAAGGCAAAGGAAGAGCAGATGTCTTATGTGGCAGGAGCAAGAGGAACAGAGAGAGGAGGAGCTGCTACACACTTTTGAAACAATCACATCTCATGATCACTCATTCACTATCAGGAGAGTAGCATTGAGAGTATGATGCTAAACTATTTAGAGGAACTCCACCCCCATGATCCAAAACCTCCCACCAGGACCCTGCTCCAACATTGGGGATTACAATTCAATATGAGATTTGGGTGGGGGGATACAGATCACATATCAACATTGTCTATTAAATAAAGGGCAAAACCTGCATTATCTTCTCAATAGATACAAGAAAAAGCAATTTACAAGATCTAACACCTTTTTATGAATTAAAAAACCTCAACACATTAGAAATGGAAATTGCCTAACTTGATAGGACATCTATGAAAAATCCACCACTAATGTCATATTTAATGGTGAAAGAATAAATATTTCTCTCCTAAGATCAGGAAAAAGAAAAGGATGTCTATTCTTGCCACTTATAGTCAAAATTTTTCTTGAGGTCCTAGATAAGAAAAATACACAATAAAAGTAAATAAAAGCCAACCAGATTAGAAAGGAAGAAGAAAAGTTATTTCTATTTGCATATGACATAATTTTATATGGAGGGAATTCTAAGGAATCTACTGAAGGCTCTTAGACTGAATAAACAGACTCAGAAAGGCTTCAGAATACAATATCAATATGCAAAAATCATTTGAATTTCTACATACCAACTGCCTTAGTCTGGGCTGCTGTAACAAATTATCATAGGCTGAGTGGCGTAGCAACAAATATTTATTTCTCATTGTTCTGGAGGCTGAAAGTTTAACCTCAGAGCTCCAGCATGGTCAGATTCTGGTGAGGAAGCTCTTCCAGGCTGCAGACAGCTGACTTCTCCTTGAATCCTCACATACAGGACAAAAGGCAAGAGGGCACTCTGGGATTCCTTTTAAGGGTATTAATCCCATTCATGAAAGCTCCACCGTCCTGAGCTAATTACCTCCCAATGGTCCTACCTCCTAATACCATTACACTGGGGGTTAGAATGTCAACACAGAAAATTTGAAAAGACACAAACATTTTGGCCATTGTGCTAACCATGAACCTAAAAAACAATTTAAGTAACAATCTCATTTAAAACAATAGCAAAAAGAGTAGAACACTGCATTAGTCTGTTTTCATGCTGCTGATAAAGACATAACTGAGACTGGGATATTTATACAGGAAAAAGGGTTCATTAGGCTTACAGTTCCACATATCTGGGGAGTCCTTAGAATTATGGCAGAAGGCAAGGAGGGGCAAGTCACATCCTACATGGATGGTGGCAGTCAAGAGTTTGTGCAGGAGCCCCTTCCTCTTTACAATAGTCATCAGATCTCATGAGACTTACAAGAACAGCATGCCCCATGATTCAATTAACTCCCAATGGGTCCTTTCCACAACACATGGGGATTCAAGATGAGATTTGGGTGGAGTACAGCCAAATCAGATCAAACACTTGAGAGTAAATTTAATAAAATAAGTGTAGAACGTGTATACTAAAACCTGCAAAACACTGTTCAAAGAAATTATGGAAAATCTAAATAAATGGAAATAGATGAATCCTGTAATTGATATATTAATGACATGGCAGAACTTCTCAAATTCATCTACAGATTTAACATAGCCCTTACCTAAATAAATTCCAGTTGGTATTATTGCAGAAATTGACAAGTTGATTCCAAAATTCATGTAGAATGCAAGGCACCTAGAACAGCTAAATGTATAAATGCAAGGCACCTAGAACAGCTAAATTAATATTAAAAAGAAGCCTAGAATTAGGTTCCTAGCTATTCTAAAATTTACTACCAAACCATAGTACATAAGAAAGTGTTGTACTGGCATAAAAATAGATACATAGGTCAAAGAAATAGGACTGAGAGTTCATATAAACCTTTATATTTATGATAAATTCATTCTGACAAGAATATCAAAACAATGTAATGGTGAAAAAATACATTCTTTTGTCAGGGATGAGTGAATATACACATTCCAAAGGATGAAATGAACTCTTACCTCACACCAAAGAGTGAAAACGATAAGATTCTTGCAGGAAAATATGGTTTGGTATGTCCATACATTTGATAAATACTTCTTAAATATTAAATCAAGAACACAACTGACAAAATAATAGATAAATAAAAGGAGTATTCGACAGTAAAAAAGGATGAAGCTCTGATACATGTTACACAATGGATAAACCATGAAAAATAATAGATAAATTGTACTTCATTAAAATTAAAAGGTTTTATGTTTTAAGTAATACCAACAGGAAAAGAAACACGATTAAATAAAAAGAGAAAATACTTTCGAATAATAATTTTCCCATTGAAGGAATTGTTTATAGAATTATAAAGAGTCCTTGCATTAAAAACCATGCGAATTAAATGCAATTTATAGAAACACAACAAAAGATACTCAGACAAACGATGAAAAAATATATAGTTTGCAGCAATATGTTATAGCTCCACTTGTGAAACACAATGGACTTTAAAACAACAAGCCTTACTGGAAATAAAGAGGGACATTTCACAATGATAAAAGTTCAAAAATTAAGAATACATAAGAATTGTATGTGCTTGTATCTTGAAAACCGTAAGAAGCAAAATTTATCAGAACTAAAAAGATAAACAAAACCACCTGCTAGAATAAGAAGAAAAATACTTTTAACTCACCTGAAATAACAAGCAGAAAAGTCTAACATAATATTATAATTTCGAAAATGTTTAACACATTTGAGCTGATTGACTTTTACCCAACGACTTTAGAATACAACCTTTTCGTGTGCATGCAGACCGTTTACCAAAATTGTACATAGGCTAAGCCATAAAGGAAGTATTAGTAAATTTTTAAAGATAGAATTTACATGTTTTCAGACTCAAGTGGAATAAGCTAGAACCATGTTATCTGACTCCACTAGAGTTAAATTAAATATAACAAAAAAGATAACTCGAGTATCTTCACACTTGGAAATTAAGCAATATACTTCTAAATATCTAACGTGCCAGCCAAAATTACAATAGAAGGTTAAAGAAGCATTTTAAACTGAATGACAGTAAGTTGCCACATACCAAAATCTGGCTTGAAATTAAAGGCATGATTAGAGGGAAATTTAAAGCCTTAAATATTGCAAAATTATGAAGCAGGAAAGGCTGTAAATCAATGTTGTCAACATACCCACTGAAGAAATAAAAAAAAGGAAAGCAAATTAAATCTAAAAATGATAGGAGAGAAAGAAATATATAAACACAATGAGTAACATAAAAAGCATAGGAGTAGAAAACAGAAATATCTAAAACCAAAATCTAGTGTTTTGAAAATACTATAAAATGGACACACACTAAGAAAGGTAATCAAGAAAAAGGCAAGACACAAATAAGCAATGTTAGGAAGGCATGGAAGGCATAGCTGCACTTGGAGAGGAGAATATGAAAATCATAATTTAATACCATGTCAATACATCTGAAAGCATAGACAGTAGAATCGTACAATATAGAAAACCCGAGACTAAATGGATAATTCTCTAGACAGCTAAAAAATAACAAAATAGATTCAAGAGGATGTGATTACCTAGATAAACTAGCCATCATTGAAAAAACATTTATAATAGAGAGGAAAACATTTTATTTTAACCTTATCTCTCACCCTAAAATGATACTAGGGCCAGAAAGTTTCTGGCTGTGTGTAAATCTTTATTTCATGAGTCCTTCCCCATGTGAACTGTTTTACAAAGTAGACTAAACATTTCTTTTATGAAGCTAACATAACCTTGATAACATTTCTGAAAAAAAACTGAGTGAGAAAATTACGTGTCATATATACCATGAAGTAGATACAAAAAGTCTAAATATAAATGGGGAAATTGGATCCAGCAGTATAATTATGAAAAATGTCTTCAAGGCACACTAGGATTTGTCTCCTAAAAACAAAGAGTGACATAACAGTGGGAAGTCTATCAATTATAATTCACCACATTAGTGAAAGAACTTCAACCAAATGAACATACCAATGGTAAATGTTGGAATAAAATTCAAAACTCACTTTTGATTTTTAACAAATGTAGAACTTTAGCAAAGTAGAAGGGAATTACTTAATCAAAACACGTGCCAAAACCATCTGTAAATGGGAGAATTCTCATTAAGTAAAGAACATATTTTCTATCTTCACTAGTATTAAACATTTGAGTAATATGTGATATAATATATAATATGACTGAAAAAGAGTATGTAAGGAGTAAACAGAAGAACCCAATGTGTCATAATCGTAGACTGTTGAAAATAGTCTACAATTGAGAGACTTAACAGGTAAATTAAAGAGCAAGATGAGAATAGAAGCTGAACATATAAACATCAACAACAGCAGAAATTATTTGTTAAAAATATGCTATGAACAAATATTCACAATAGCAACAATAATATATTTAAGAATGAACCCAATAAACAGAATATGTACAAGAACTTGGTGGATGAGACTGCAAAATTTCACCAAAGGACAAAAGAACCAAACATAGGACCAGTAATGTTATTAAATGGGAAATCTCAGTATATGAGGTCATTAACTCCAAAAGTAAAATTATAAAATTCTTACAGAATCAACATCCCAGAATAATAATGGACATTTAAAAAAAATTTCAATAATGAGATGGAATTGACAAGTGTTAAGATGTACTATAAAATTATATTAATTCAATAAAGTATAATGTTGGTAAAGGCATAGAGAAATAATTATAAAAGCATATTTACTTCAATCTGTTTGTTCAACTATTCATATATCCCCTATCTAGCATTTGTATATGTGTATGGAAACATGAAATAATGTTTACCTAAAATTAATGATTGGTTTTCCCTGATGATGGGGTTTAGGGTCATATTTTGTTTTGCTATTTTGGTACTTTTCTTCACTGCTTAAATTCTTTATAATGCACTTTTTTCCTTTTTGCCAAAACAAGTTAGTGAGGGTGTTTTTTTTAAACAATTAAAGATGTTTTCTCTCTATTATTAAAGAGGATTTTTTCAAAGAAATATTAAAATGTATAAATTAGTTGATATTTAAATGACTGCTTTAGTTGATTTGTTTTCCACGAAAAGCCTGAACCATAAGGTGTGCGTACAGTGTATCAGGCATGACAACTGCATCCTGTCTCTCAGCACTAGGAATCAAGTCCCTGCCGCCTCACCAAGCAATTCGATGGGCAAGTCCAAGGCATTTTGCATATTTCCAGCTTCGGTTGTTGGGGACTGGGTGTCAGGGCTGTAAAAATAATGTGTCTACTCTCTTTTCAACCACATGGCTTAAAGAAACAATTTTCAGATCAGAAGGTGCTCTTCCCTGAAAAGTTAGGCATGAAGAGAAGGGAAATTTAATGATGTCCATTAGAATAACTCAATGCCCCACAGATAAAATGTGAATCCAGCAATAATTCCTCTTCTGGCTGCGGCTCAGCTTCCTTATGGTGCTCTCACGTCCATAAAACACCGAGCCCAGACAAAGGCTGCACTGGGTGCTGTTTGACTTGGCAGATTTAGAGGCAGAGGCCACAGTTGCTGGGGTAGCAGAAGACAGAATTGGCTGGTCACAGCTAAGTCAAAAGCTAAAGATATTGTCTGTATCCTAGTGATACAATTAGATGAACATAATGAAGGAAGGAAGAAAAGCCCCAGGAGAAAAGAGGCTGTAGTTTTGTACATTCTCCTCATAAAGTCACATTTATTGATCATGCAAAGTAGCAAGGGAAATTCTTAGACAATTTGATGGTGAACTAGGAGGCAGAATGAAGACTGCGGACCTCATCAGACTTACAGAAGCAGGTTTCTCCTGAGACAGCTTTACTTTCCATTGTGAAAATATATCAGCTAAAGGAGTTACTCACTGATAACCTTAGCAAGATGAAAGGTTTCAGGTCCATCAACCACAGTTCTGCTTGGCAAAGCGAAGTTCCCTTTGCTGCAGTCTGTTACGGATTGAATTGTGTCCCCTAAAATGATTTATTGAAGACCTTAATATAAAAGATTTATATTAAGCCCCAGTGCCTGTGAATGTGACTTCTTTGCAGCTGTCATGAAGTTAAGAATAAAACCATTAGAATGGGTCTTAATGCAACATGATCAATGTCCTTCTAAGAAGAAAATGTGGTCGCACACACATACACACACAGGAGAATGCTGTGTGGAGGCACAGGTGCACAGGAAGACAGTATGTGGGGTGCAGGTGGAGATTACAGTGGTGTCAACAGAAGCCAGGGAACATCTGGGGCTACTGGAAGATGGAAAGGCAAGAAAGGATCCTCTCCTAGAGGTTTCAGAGGAAGCAGGCCCTGAAAACATCTCCACTTTGGACTTCCAGGCTCCAGAAATGTGAGAGGATAATTATTGTTGTTGCTTTGAGCCATCCATTTAGCGGTGCTTTGTAATAGCAGCACAGTGGTGGGAATCTGTTTTTTAACACAGGCTCCCACGTTCAACTTATCTCCTTTTCCTTGCTTGGATGCCTGATGACTTCAAAGAGACTGTCTCTTTGGAGAAGGTGAAATATGCCTAAAGGTGAGAGCCAGGTTTTGGCATTCAGACAGGTGGTAGGCTTTATCCTAGATCCAGTCACGTAGGCTTATCCTTACTATGGTTCTGTTGTTGTTGACATGGCACTATTGGCTAACAAATTTCAACTTATCCTTCAGGACAACCTTATTGGACTTTTTCATTGTACTAAAAGCAACCTGGGGCAGTGACTGCCAATGATCACAGAATCCTTGTCCTCATTTTCTTCCAGAGCACACATTTAGACGACATCTCCTAGCCTACCTTGCAGTTAAGTCTGGCTTTGTGATGAGGCTCTAGATGGCATAGCTGGAAAAGAAGTGATGTGTGCCACTTCCAGTCCTCAGCCCTGGTCCCCAAAACCTCCCACAGGTGCTAATCATGCTTTTTTACCCTTCTAGCAGATTGGATAAAGACAACCAAACCATCCTAGAAGCTTTATGTGGAACATGGAAGACCTCTCTCCACCAAAATCCTGAAATGACCACAGAGAATGACTATCCTTATGGGCCAGCTTTGGACTGTCATGTGACTAACATATAAAATCCTACTGTGATTAAGTATTGTACATGTTTGGAGTTTGCTTAATAGAGCATCTAGTATTACCCTAGCCAATGCAGTATTTCATGTCTTAAAGTGGGGGCTAACTTAGCACAAGCTTGGAATGTATGTCATTGCTTTGGTGAGGAGAAAGCGTCGAGGATACTGATATAGGAAACTGGGAAGCTAAAGAGCCCTACTGTGCTACAGCAGAAAATGTGTTAAAAACTGTTAAATATAGTAACTTGACAGGCAAAGCACTAACCAAAGTGTTTACTGAGGCTGTAGCTCTGGGAGAAGAGGTTGAAAATTGTTATTCAATAATAATATTCAAGGTGGTCTCCGTAGTTCAGAAATAATAGCTTTGGGCTGTTCTATTGCATCAGAAAGGGGGAAAAAATTTCACATGCCTTTACATCCTTACACATTTTACTTCCTGTTTGTTATAACCGATTCAGTGTGTTGTACATGTGTGGAGGATATTCAATGAATATGTGATAGATTATCAGCTCAAATATGGCAGATGGAGAGGGATTCTTCTTGACCATTCACTGATTCTTCCAAATCAGTTGAAATTACATTGTCCCTGAATATCCTTCTTTTCATAAATTTGCTATGCATTTGAAATATCAAATCTTAAACCTTCTTTGATTCACCTTAATGCTTTCTTTACATGTGAACAACAGCTATGCTCCAACAGTTAAGAAATCCTAATATGAATAAAGTCAGGGCATGGACGCTCCAAGTTTCTCTTGTCCCCTGGGTATTTTGTTTGTTCACGTTACTTTTATCTAGCAGCAGTAGAGCTATCCATACTGCAATGGAGCTTCTCATACTCCAAGTTTCTAGAAATTATTGAAAGTTAAAAAAAAAATCCAAAACCAGACGGAAAACAAGAAAGCGTCCACTGACTCTAAAAACTATGAGAAACCCTTGAAAGGTTTCAAGGCAGACATCAATTGTTTTGAAATAGAAAACTCAACATTTATGAAATTGTGTGAAAAGCACCAAATCGCACCTTGATTAGAGGCGGTGGCAGGAGGGGCCCCGGAAACCTGGGAAATGACACCAGAAGGGGCTTCCAGCTGCTCCTGCCCCTGCTCCACATCCTGCCAGATGCACACCTTGTTGGTCCAGGTTGTTGTAAAGATACCGTCTGGATGATGTGAGAGCTTCGGTCTGAAAGCAAGGAAGTGCCCCGAATGGTTAGAGGGCCCCAGGCTGAAAGAGAGATTGAAACATCACCAAGATGGCACATCACCAAGATGGCATGGCTCACAGCAGGTCAAGGCCTCTCCTGCTCTCACGGAAACAACCAACAACAATAGGACCCAGAAGCCCTCCTTTCCTTTCCTAGGAAGCCTATAAAAGGAGGCAACAGGGCTTCTCATACAGATGAGAGCCAAATTTTAAAGTAGTGGGCAGACTGAGAACTAACAACCCTGAGAACTGAGGGGAGGATGCTCACCTAGTGAAACACAGATAACTGAACAATCAGATGGAAGCCGTGAGAAATCCACATGCTGGACCTTCAGAAACATTGAAAGCAGATCTTGTGTGAATAAAAAGTGTGAGAATTGAAAACTTGCTCATGCAAATTAAAAGTACAACAGATTGGCTGAATAACATAATGGACACAATTGGAGAAAAAATTACCCGACCAGAACATTTGGGTGAAGAATTCTTCCAGAAGGTGACCTGGGAGGATAAAGACAAAGTAAAAAAGAAATGTTAAGGAGCATCATGAACAGATTCACATATTCCAGTGTTCAACTTCTGTGCTCTCAGAAGAGGGGATACAAGGTACACGGAACAAGGGAGGTGAAGAGAAGTAATAGGGAAAAATCTCCTAGAGGGGAAGAGAAGACAGAAATTTCAAAGGACTCTCATAATTTATCAGAAAGGACTTTTAAAAAAATGATCAAGTAGGTATATGTAATTGAATTTCAGAAAACCAAGTATAGAATATAAACCTTTTCAACTTCTAGAAAAATAGACAAAGCACAATAATATAAATGTACCAAATGTGCATTAGAATTCACAAATGCAGCAACATATATAAGAAGACAATAAAAAACATTTTGAAATCTCCGAGAGAAATAGATTGGATTGGAATTCCATACTTGAAATGTAATTTCAGTATTAGAGTGGAATATTAAGGTTTTCTGATCCCCAAGGGCTCAAAGTTCCCAATCACTGATATCATACAGCCCATGTTTACCAACCATAATAAATTCCAGAGAAATAATATTGCACCAAAGTGCAATAAAATCGAAAATTAAAAACAAAATATATGTGTGTATGTGTGTGTGCATACATATATGAATAAATTACAATATCTTTTTGAAACTGTGAGATGAAGCTGGTGTTTAAAGGCAAATTTACAGTTCTGCATGTATTCATAAAAAAATTAATAAGTATGTGTATGTATGAAATAGATTTTCCAGCTAAGAAATTGAAAAAGAGCAATAAATCAATCACTAAGAAAGCAAACAGTGGGAATAATGAAGACAAAAACAAACATTAACAAAATGAATAACCATAAAATAGTACATTTGATCAATACAGAAAAGCTGCTTTTTGAGACTAAGAACATAGACAAAACTTTGTTACATGAGGTAAAGGAGAAAGAGAGGGAAGTAGGAAGGTCACAGAGTTTTAAATTGAATACGACATTGACTGTTTTCTTTTATATTAGATTGGTCTTGCCTTTAAAACAGCGTTTTAAAAGAGACCATTTGTTAGTGCCTGAAATTTGTAACTGGCCTAAAATCTGTGTCAGCTGGAAAGAGACTTGTCAGTTTGATAATGGAAAAGAAGATACATCAGAGAGAAGTAAAAATGCTGGTAAAATAAAATGTTTTTTACTTGTACTGTGCTGATTACCTTTCTCTTAATGAACTGGTTTTTGTAGTTTACTCAACAGTGAAAATATGACCAAAGTTGCCAATGATAGAAACTTTTCTGTATCCATCAGATGCTCTCATCCCCTTTTCAACAGGAAAGTAGACTTGTAGATGGGACAGACTGCCCAGCGTTCCTCAACTTGTCTTGCATTGAAATGTGGCTGTGGCTCTGAGTTCATTTAAATGGAATGAGAGCAAGAGGCATGAATGTTCCTTCTAGTTCAGGGCAGTGAGATTGAATCTTGTCTCCTACATTCTCCTTTTCCACTTTCCAACCAGACGGAGGACTAAAAAAACAAGGATAGAGCAAGTCTGACAAACTCACATTGAATGACAAGATCTTCATGGGCCTGGATCCCTGAAAGACTGTGTGGAACAGAGCCCCTTGACAACATGAAACACCACCGTCATTCAGATTCGTTTGTGAGGTTCCCATAATATGATTCATTTTTAAGACACCAAGGGGATGTATTTGTTATAGCAGCTTAACATATCTCAATTAACAGCCATATAATAAAATATGTGTATATTTAAGAGCAGCAAAAAAACTTGAGATTGGGATTATTTCCACCAAATATATTAGAAGTTTTTTTTAAAATGATGTATTTATAGGTGATTATTTTCTTTTCTATAATTATTTTTTCTTTTTGTTAATATATATAATTAAGTAACAGTATTCTTAATGAGAATAAAAGTTATTTTTTGAAGTATAGGCATGCATCATATATAACACTGAGGATCTTAATAGGAAGAGTTAAAGAGAAAATGGCCAGTCTGAAGGAAAAAAGTATAAAAAATGATTCCCAAATGTGAGCACATAGAAACGATATGGTAGTTCTTCTTAAATAATAGACAGTACTTTTCTAAAATGTTATTAATAAAACTAATAAAAAATGAAAGAATTAAAGGATATATTTTATACGAAGCATATGTATACCCTTTGAATACTCATGTATATATAGATGTAGATATAGATATAATATCATCTGCTCTATGTGATGTGATACATTGCATGAAATTATAATTCAGCTTGGCATGGTGGCTCATGCCTGTAATCCCAGCACTTTGGGAAGCGGAAATGGGAGGATTACCTGAGGTCAAGAGTTTGAGACCAGCCTGGCCAACATGATGAAACCCCACCTCTACTAAAAGCACAAAAATTAGCCAGGCATGGTGATGCCTGCCTGTAGTCTCAGCTACTCGGGAGGTTGAGTCAGGAGAATCGCTTGAACTTGGAAGGTGGACGTTGCAGTGAGTGGAAACCACACCATTGCAATCCAGCCCAGGTGACAGAGTGAGACTCCATCTCAAAAAATAAAAAATAAAAATAAATAAAACTTTAAAATCCTATAATTCATATGTCATTGTAATATATATAATCAAACTCATCCAACTGGATATTTTGTCAGCTAGTAATTTAAACATTCAACTTCATTCTTGCCCCCAAAATTCTAAATTACTAAAATTCAATTGAAGTGTCTCCAGTTCTTAAGTGAAATAAGTTATAAACTTAGAAGATTATATTAGAATTTACCATTTAAATAAATTATAGGCCATAAGCCCGAATTTCATATATTGCTGGGAGATGCCCACTTTAAGTGTAACACTGCGAGATGCTGGAGGAAAGTCCCCACAGCTAGCAGTCTGCAAGACCTAGGCCAAAATCTGACTCTGCCATGACCTGGCTGGGTGACCTTGAGCAAGGTATTACATCGAGCTACACCTCAGATATCTCACCTGTGAAGTAGGAATAATGATGCCTCCTTTCAGAACTGTGGAGAGAATTCACCACAGAGAATGAATCTAAACTATTCTATTTGCCCTGGGGGAGGATGGTTATTGGAAAATGATAGATCTTAAATTATGTTAGTAACAGTTTCTCCCAATAAAACTTGGAAGGTGGAGGTTGCGGTGAGTGGAAACCACGCCATTGCAATCCAGCCCAGGTGACAGAGTGAGACTCTGACTCTCTCTTTCTGACTCTCTATCCTATGCTTTTGCACGATCCCAGTATCCCTTTCCCCTTCATTCTGAATAAAAGTAGGACAGTTTGACCCTGAACTAATGATAAATATTGGAGAGTTTTGCTATTCCTTTGTGTATATTATCTCACCAAGATTCTGAAAAAATACAGCCCTCAAATTTTCTGACCTAAGATTGGTTAGAGGTTTTAAATGCATCCTTTATTTATGTCAATTTCCTTTATCTGAGAAAGCAACTTATTCCCTGCCTGCCCACATGTTATTCATCCAGTCTCTGGGCTTTTACAAATTGGATGCACGTGACAGTGTACTGCTATCTCTGTTGGGCACGGGTGCAATAAGTCACATTTTATTTTGTCTTTCACTGTCCACTGCTTGGAGACCCAGATGAAGGGCAAACAAGATTTCTGTACTTCAACAGACTCTAATGAAAATTCCCACAAACTCTAGAGAAAAGTAGCTTTTGTTGACTCCCATGTTTTTCAAAACAATAGACATAATTTAGAGTATGACTAAGGATAAAAATCAAAACTCCAAACTTTAATTAATAGAAAACTTTAGTGCTTTCTTTGATAGCTAAGACTTTAGAATAAATCTTAGTCTATAGACAACAATTTATTTTTAATTGAACAGGAGTGTTTGCCATGATTTTGAGAATAACTCAAAAAAATTGCCGTCTGAGGTAAAACAGAAAAGGGGGAAACTATAAAATAGAATCTGTGAAACCAAGACACGAAGATTCAAAAATTGTTAGGAAAAAATTATTTATTTATATGATGATCCTTATGTTTCCACAATTATTCCTATGCTCCAACAATGACTAATTGTTACCTTATTTAAGGGACTTTTCCTGTTGTAATATGTGTTTTTGCTTATGACTCAAATGTTGATTTATGTTCTATTTTCTTGACAAGCTCTCGTTCACCCTCTGATTGCTCTTGAAGCTTGAAATCTACACATTATTATGTAATTTCACATCCTGTAGAATTGTTCTTTACACCAATGATGAATGGTTCAGCACTTACATTTTGAAAGTAGGAAGTTTGCTGAACAAGCCTAGTAAAATCAGGGATTTTTCCTGGGGAGACAGGAGGGTAGGTTTATCTGCAGAGGATACACTGTTACCTGGCAATAACTTGGTGGGGGAGTCAGGCTACACTAGCAGATCGCAATGACTACGTGTCCTGGCTGATATGGTAAAATGGCAAAGCAGATATCAATGCCGCCAGCACCTTCCATAAAGCATAAAGTAATCACAGATTAGTCATCAATGTGCCATATGTTTTGCAGGATCTGTGGTAATTAATTGGCATCGCAGATTTAGGTAGCAGTGGAGTAAAGAGTGTAAGTTTTGGAGGGGGAAAGCTACGTGTTCCCATACATAATCTCATTCATTCCCTGTGCTTTAATTTTTTCATGTGTCAAGTTCAGGTGAGAACACTTCCTTGCCCTAGCCCAGGAAATAGACCTGCAGATGCTTCATAAAGCTGGAATTGACTCCACTAATGTGAGTTTCATTTTCCTTTTTCCCTCTGACCTGGAGAAGTGACTTCTGTGTGCTTCTGTGTTGGGGAAAACAGAGGCACTGAAGTTTCACTGTCACATGCTAATATTCCGAGGGCCAAATGACAGGCAGGTGTTTCAGGATGGTCACTAGCAACTGATAGCAGAGAAGCTGCTTTCACATGCAATCACCAGTGTTTTTCACTGGTCAAAAGATCACTTTTCTTGATATTGATTTTATTTCAAAACAGAAACCAAGAGGAAAATTGGGTTTGCAGTTATATTTCTCAATACTTTGAGTAAAACTATTCGAAAGGAAACCTTAGTTTTGTTTATGGACAATTTTATTGACTTGTTCTAATAAAAGGAATGTATAACCAGAGAAGTACAGGTTGAGAGAGATAGAATGCATGTAAGAGGGCCACTCCTGCCCTTCTATTGCTCCAGGACATGCCCATGTGAACATCAGATCAGTGGGTATTTGTCCTATTTTTCAACACACAAATGGAAAGAAGAGATTCTACCATGTTTCAGTTTAATGTAACGTCTAGTCAGCCTCAGAATAAAGGTGGAGGGTTTTTACTTCCTTTTATATTTATATTTATATATAATATATTAATATATAACACATATATATTTATAATATATGCATGAGAACATGTAGCTTTCCACCTCCAAAACATATAATATACTCCAATGACATGTTTTAATATATTATATATTTATGTTTAATATATAAATTTATATTTAATATATAAATATATATTCATTTATTTTTAAAATTTATTTATTACACTTTAAGTTCTGGGGTACATGTGCAGATCGTGCAGGTTTGTTACATAGGTATACATGTGCCATGGTGGTGGTTTGCTGCATCCATTGCCCTGTCATCTACATTAGGTATTTCTCCTAATGTTATTCCTTCCCAATCCCCTCATCCCCTGCCATTTCTCCGTTAGTCCCACACTCCCCAGGCCCCAGTGTGTGATGTTCCCCTTTCTGTGTCGTGCGTTCTCATTATTCAACACCCACTTATGAGTGAGAATATGCGGTGTTTGGTTTTCTGTTCTTGTGTCAGTTTGCTGAGAATGATGGTTTCCAGTTTCATCCATGTCCCTGCAAAGGACATGAACTCATATATTTTTATAGCTGCATAGTATTCCATGGTGCATATGTGCCACATTTTCTTTATCCAATCTATCATTGATGGGCATCTGGGTTGCTTCCAAGTTTTTGCAGAGACTTCTGCCAAGATGGACACATAGGAACAGCTCTGGAGTGCTGTTCCCAGTGAGAGAGACACAGAAGACAAGTGATCTCTGCATTTCCAACTGAGGCACCAGGCTCATTTCACTGGGACTGGTTGGACAGTGGGTGTAACCCAAGGAGGGTGAATCCAAGGTGCACTGCCCCACCCGAGAAGTGCAACTGGCCTGAGGATCGAGGACTTTACCCCCTTGGCACTCCAGTTCAGATATTGCACTTCTCCCATGGCCTTTGCAACCCACAGTCCAGGAGAACGATGGCAGGCTGAAAAGCACTGTGAGTTACCAACACAGATCTGTGTCACAGCTCTAGCCAGCCTGGTGCCACGAGTTGTTGGCACAGGTTGGGCAGAAGTTTTGACTAGCACCGAGAGGCCTGCAGGATGGATCTACCTGCCCCCTAGAAAGAGGGAGAGCTGAAAGCAGGGAGACAGGTGATATGGCTTAGCTGGTCCTACCCCCACAGTGACCAGCAAACTGAAGCCCTCTCGCTTGAGAGTTTTGCAGCCAGCACATCAGTTTGAGCTCAACCTAGGACGATCGAGCTTGGTCAGGGTAAAGGCGTCTGCCATTATGAAGGTAGTTCTAGTCTCACCTGTGTAAACAAAAGCCAGAGGAAGCCTACACATCAGCCTGGCTGAGTCTGAGGCAGCCCAGCAGTGCCTCTGCAGGCAGTCAAGGAACAGATTGCCTCCTCAAGTGGCTACCTGACCCCTGAATAACCAAACAACACCTAATACAGGAGAGTTTTGGCTGACACCTGGTGGGTACTCTTCTGGGACGATGCTACCAGAGGAAAGATCAGGCAGCAATCCTCGCTGCTCTGCAGCCCCCACGGGTGATTCCCAGGCAAGCAAGTTCTGGAGTGGATCTCCAGCAGTCCTACAGCAGAGGGGCTGTTAGAAGGAAAACTAAGAAACAAAAAGAAATAGCTTCAACATCAACAGAAAGGACATCCACTCAGAGACCCCATCTGAAATCACCAACTTCAAAGATCAAAGGTAGATAAATCCATGAAGATGGGAAGAAATCAGCACAAAAAGGGTGAAACTATCAAAGACCAGAATACTTCTCCTCCAAGGGATCACAACTCCTCACCAGTAAGAAAACAAAACAGGATGGAGAATGAGTTTGATGAATTGACAGAAGCAGGCTTCAGAAGGTGGGTAATAACAAACTTCTCTGAGCTAAAGGAACATGTTCTAACCCAATGCAAGGAAACTAAAAACCTTGAAAAAAGGTTAGATGAAATGCTAATAGAATAACCAGTTTAGAGAAGAACATAAACGACTAGATGGAGCTGAAAAACACAGCACAAGAACTTCATGAACCAAGTCTTTGCTATTGTGAACAGTGTCACAATAAACATACCTGTTCATGTGTCTTTATAGCAGAATGATTTATAATTCATTGGGTATATACCCAGTAATGAGATTGCTGGGTCAAATAGTATTTCTATTTCTAGATCCTTAAGGAATCACCACACTGTTATATAAATGTATATTTATACTTATCCCCACCTTTATATTTATATATAAATTATTCATATTGTTTATATACACTGTAAAAATATGTGCAGACAAAGCGTATATATAAAATTGAGATGGAGATATGTAAGGTACTAATTGTATATTACTGTATCTTCAGTTCTTTTTCTTAAGGCTAAACAATTATTTCCTTCTATGGGAATCTGTTTTGTTTTGTTTTCTAAATCCATAAATAATTTTTGGATCTTTCCATGCAAACTTTTCAAGTTCTTCTTGCCATCTATAAGCTGAGGAACCCTGATTTGCTTCCATCTCTCAAAATCTAACTATAGAGATATGATCATTTTACCTGATGCTAGTGAAGCAATCCTAACACCCTTGCTGGGATGAGCTCCGTGTTATCAGGAGGAGAGCTTGCCGTCACACTATAGGATCCCAGTTTTCAGTCACAAATGCCCTATTTGTGGCTAGTCTGATTCTTAGTTCTCTTTTTTAAAGCGTCCTCTCATTCCTAGATGCTTTTCTGCCTTCTGTGTGCAAAATTATTTCTTTCTGTACTTAAATGAGTCTGTGGCTATAAAGAGCATCTGAGTATGGCAGGCTCCTGATGAGTGGATGTGAATTCTAACTCAACACTTACGCTGTGCTTGGATTTAGCAATCCTTCCCAACTTTCATCTGTGGTTCCCATCCTTCTTTTGTCCTTTAATGATTTACTTCTTGATCATCAATCCCTTTTATTCCTCCCATACACAATAAAATGAACTAAATAGGTGTGACTTGATCATACTATTTATATTCCATCAAGATAGATATAAATAGTATGATCAAGTCACACCTATTTATATTCCACCTTCACAATGTATCCAAGTTAGAACCCTTTTGAATGCCATTTAAATTCCTCGTACAACTCTTCAACCAACTATACACATTTACTTTATTTTTTTGTTTATTTCTTTAAATTCTAGCACATTCTGATTTGTGAGAATAGATGCATTGATCTCAAACTACAAATTATTAATTTTAGATACTATAATATATATTATTCATAAAATATTTTTCTTCAAATTACAGACACCTTAAACAGCTAAAATTAATAATAAATAATTGAGTTGATTTTCAAATAAATACCATATGTTTGTGAGATTTTGACTTTTTTAAATGTTTGGAAGAAGTTTCAGAGCTATTAATGTAAGAGGCTTAACTGTGAATGTTACTCTTGGTTACTCTATCACCTTTGCTTTATAATGAATATATTTGATACTATTTATGCAATAATGAGCACTTTTTTTGAGACAAGGTCTCACTCAGTCACCCAGTCTGGAGTGCAGTGGCATGATCTCAGCTCACTACAGCCTTTATCTCCCAGGCTTAAGCGATCGTCCTACCTCAGCCTCCCAAGCAGCTGGGAATACAGGCATAGGCCATCATGCCCAGAAAATTTTATGTTTTTTGTAGAGATGGGGTTTCACCATGTTTCCCAGGCTAGTCTCAAACTCCTGATCTCAAGCTATCTGCCCACCTCAGCCTTCCGAAGTGCTGGGATTACAGATATAAGCCACCATGCATGGCCATGAGCACTTTTTAACATATCATTCTTTATCCACCAGTTAGTCATTGAATGTATTAATTAGAAAATTTCTTTTGGGGAATAAAATATCCTTTTATAAATATAAAATTTATAGTATACATAGAGTACCCCAAATATTTTAATCAGTTGTTATCAATTATTTTAAGAGTCGTTAATACAATTTTTGTTGCATTTAAATACAACTGTCACTTCAAGTTATGTGTGGCTCATGTACTAACAAGTTTAGCTATATCGGTGAGAGAAGTGTCTATCAATATTAATATCAGTTCGTAAGCCTTCTTTGGATTCACATAATGTAACCCTGTATAGATGATGAGGATATCACGTGTGTCAGTTTGATTAGAATAAAAGTATTTAACTAGCTACAGTAAGAAAACATGGAAACTCTGCTCTTCACCTGTAACTGAAGGCTGTACCTCTTTCATGATCCTCTAAGCACAGCATCTGTGCATGTAGCCTGGGGAGAATCTGATGGTGCAGCTTGGTGTCTTGTATGTGACTTCAGAGTGACCAGGGGCATTCTTGTTAAATATACTCAATCTCAGAATATTTTTCTCTATTAGGTCAAGGTTGGCAGAGTTGGCTGGGTGCAGTGGCTCATGCCTGCAATCCCGAAGCTTTGGGAGACTGAGGTCAGAGGATTGCTTGAAGCCAGGAGTCCAAGAATAGCCTGAGCAACATAGCAAGACCCCTTTAAAAAAAAAACCCACACCTGGTAGTGCATATCTGTAGTCCCAGTTACTCAAGAGGCTGAGTTTGGAGGGTCACTTGAGCCCAGTTCGAGGCTGCAGTTAGCTATGATCACACCACTACACTCCAGTCTGTGCGACAGAGTGAGATCCATCTATAAAAACAACAACAACAAAAAGTTTGGCAGAGCTAATTAGAAAGTGACAGAAACAAAACTGGTTTGCACTAAATAACTGCTGACTTTAAGTGTGAAAAGGGCATTATTAGGGTGGGGAGCTAAGAGCCAGTAATTACTCTATCAGCTTCACCGCAAGGGCATTGCCATCCTGCACTTGCTGGTGAGAGGCTCAGGCAGAGACACGGCAGAGCCAGGGTGCTGGAATCAGGAGCACCAAGGCCCTTGGGGAAGTCCACACTGAGAGACCACAATGCCAAAGGCCCAGGGGCCTCAAAAATGTAAAATCAGGGCCCCATCAGGGTCGTCAGCCAGAGAAAGTAGCCTTGAGGGTCACTCGTAGTCCAAGGTCTAGACAGTGCCCTCAGGAGTGTTGTCTGTGGATCACAGGTGCTGACCATATAAGAAGGGGCCAGCAGCCACAAATGGGACCAGGGCCATCTTTGTGGACATTGACACAGTAGCAGGAATCCTACACTGACAATTTAGGAAACCTCCAGGAGCAATTTTTCACCAATCGAAAGGCTGCCTGACAGCCCCACAATGTCCATGATAGCTGCCTTTTGAAAAGCACACCAGAAAGGTCTCTGTGAACCCCAGTGGTAACCCCATATCAGCAAGAGTCCGCATTTGTAAGTACTCACCTTATGCCACTTGCCAATCCCAGAGGTCCTCCATGCATTCATACATTTCATCCTCAAACATGCTTATGAACCAAATACTAGTATTACCCATAGTTCTTCAGGTGAGGAAACTGGAACCACAAATAACTTGTGAATTTACACATACAGCTAGGTGACAGAGCCCTGAAGGGGACAGAACCCATGCTTATAACTAATAGAAGCCCTGGCGTTCCCTGGACATGAAGCACAATGTGCCCATTCAGCAAGAATTACTCAGCCCCTATCTGCCAACCCAGGGGCCCAGTGATGAACAGGACCAAACCAGTTCTTGCCCCCATGAGGCCTTCATTTTGATGGGACAATCAGGTAAATGCATGAATCACACTGTTGTTATAGCTGGATATTTACATTTGTGCCTAAGGATTTAGTCACTGAATTATCATTAGTTCATTCTGTGCTGTATCTTCAGTTGCTCAAAGGCAATTCCTTATAGTGTTGTTATACAGGCTCAAGAACCTCTTAAGGAGTTTCTAAGAAGTTTCTGAATGAATGGGCCCAATTAACTGCAGTCAAGTCTGTGGTGCTGAGGCCTGGCAAATCAGGTAAGTGGTAGTCCCTAACCAGATGACGTACACTGCATACAAAATTGATTCCCACTGCATGTGTATAGGGCACTGAAGCATGTTCAAGGTGACCAGGCACCTCTTTACCTCTGCTGCCACCCCAATCTCTTGGCTAGCAACGGAGGCTGCAAATGGTGATATTGACATCCATGCATATCAGGTGGTCAGATGGGAAAGGGTGTTGAATGTAAGTTGTGCACAACTTGGACACAATAGTCATGATGAAGTGAGAATGGGCCTTGTCAGCACTATACATCATGTGAGAAACAGAGAGTGAGTGATTGATGTGCTGCTTGAGAGACAGCAGCTAAGGAAATAGAAAGCTAATCAGCATCTGAAAGCAAGGGTTTCTGAGGATGTTGACATTCGTTCCAAAAGAAGCAGGCTGTCTCCCAGAAAATAAGGCAGCCCTGCACAGACTCTGAACTCCACTGTATTTCTTTAGAGCTCAACCTTAGACACCCTCAGTATGCCCATCAGATGTAAAGAAGAGTTAAATTAATGAGTCAACTCAGTAGACAAATATTTGATGTATACATGTGCTTGTCTCTGATGTAGCACTGTGCAAATCAGGAAAGATCACTTTGTTTCAGGAGGTGGAGACCAAGAGTAAATTAAGAACATCAAAAGCAAATTGATGTCATTTTGGGGTGATCAGTGCTCCAGGGTGGGGTAGGGAGAAAGAAAAACCTAGAGCAGAACTGGGAGAAGACAGGATAGGCTGGCTGTCATTTTCAAGAGGGTGATTGTGGAGGGGGGGGTTCAAGAAGGGACATTTGAGCAAAGACTTGAAGGAGGTGATGGTGAGAGCCAGGTAGGCAACAGGAGAAGAGAATTCCAAGATGAGGCAACAGGCTAGGTCCAGATCTTGGAGAGAATGTGTTTTAGTGACATGATGAGGCTGGCGCAGACAGTAATGAGAAGAAGAAGTAGACAAACTCAGAGAGGTGACAGGTCCCATAAGGTAGGGCTGTGGTGGCCACTCCAAAAACTTCAGCTGTGACTACGAAAGGCACAGGAAGCCATTGGTGGGATTTGAGGATGGAACCGTTTCTGACCTGTCTTTTTTAAGGATCACAGGATGGTGTGTTGAAAAAGAACAGAGGGAAGGGGTTATAGGAAGACTAGTAAGTTCAACTCAAAATTTCCAAGTCATTGTAAAATGGACCATCATAATTAAATATTCTAATAGAATTAGGCATTTTAAATTTATGTATTCAAATACTAAACAAAACCTAATACTGCACTAATTAGAGTTACCTGGTCATGCGAGAACTGTATTAAGACTACCAGAGTCTAGGCTCTGTGTAGACAGAGCCTTCCTGACCTTCTAGCATCAGTGGGCCCTGCTTCCTTTGACATCTTCCTAAAGCAGCATTCACTCTCCTCTGTCATGTGGTCTCAAATGCTGGAGCTCAGTCTCACTAAGCAGGCTCTCAGCTCCTTGAGGCCTGAGACTCAGCCTCCTCCTCTTTCAAAGACAGGCTCTACTGGGGCCTTGTCTTCAGAGGTGGATCTGACAGCTCCTGTCACCTGGGTAGCTCCCATCCTCCCACTCCCCTCTCGGGGCTGGCATAGCAGACATTTCAACTCATTCCAGCTTCTCCCTCTCTAAACCCCTTGGTTTGATAAAATTTTCTTTTCCCAGTTTTTGATCCCTGCCTCCTGCTAATCTATTGCCTGTGATTCTACCAATAGTGCATTGAAAGAATGTAGTGAGAAGCTTTTGGTAAAAGGAATGAAGATGTCCCCCTCGCAGGTAGACTGTTAGAACTTTGGAACCCAGAAGCCTGGAAAGGGATGGATTTGGGCTGCATGCCCTTTCCTGTGAGCTATAGCAGCACACAAGCTGGAGCTACAGGAGATCAGTAAAAACTATTCATCTCCACCTACTCATTTTTGTTAAACATAAATTTTGAACGTGACTTTGAGACATTGAAAATGCAATCAGTCTCTACAAACTAAAGGCATGAAAGTTGGTTCTCATTGATAGATTTAATAAGTTATTTAAAAACCTACTGGCCATGTTCAATATGCACCCATCTTTCTTTTTATTTAGAGGAATTTGCACTTGTTTTTCCTTTGCTTTATTGAAGGTACACTAAAGTGATTGTCATCTCAAATTTCTTGCAACCTGAATAAGCTCTGATTTCATTCTTTTGAATGATTATTTATAAATTGTACTTACTCTTGTGAAATTATATTCATGGTATACAATTCTCCTTTTTGTCATTAAGAAACATTTCAAATGAGGTCAATCAATTCATCTTCTCAGAGATTTGGAAGGTCAAAGTGATGAACAATTAAATCGCTATAAAGTCTTCCCAGGAAATGAAATATATATTCTTTGATATGAAGCATTCTCTGTGGATATGATACTTCTGGGAAAAAGAACAAGAAACTGAATTCAAGAGGTGGTCTGTTACCCTGAGTGGTCCTCCACTGGGGATGGTCTCCCCCGCAATGGGACATTTGGGAAGGTGCCAGGGAAGTGCCAGCAAGCGGTAGAAATGGATCTGATACTGGCTTTGTGTGCCCTGAAACAAAAGATGCCCACTTCTTACTCCAGGGCCTGCTCACTCAAAATACGCTGAAAGGGCCTGCAGCATGCTGGAGACTAGATGCCACTATAGGATTCAGTCTCCTTTATGGCAGGGTATTGGATTTTACTATGATTACTAGAAGAAAAAAAGAAACCCTAGTCATTACTCGTCAGATTATGGGAATTTGTTTCGTGATTTCCCCAGTATTACTACTTAAGAGGAATAATTTATGAAAAACGTTCCCCAAACCCAAAGAAAATGCCGATTATTCTGTTTCAGTTTTATGTTGTTTCATATCTTTATTACCACAACATCTGCTGCCATTCTTCCATTTTCAATCCACCTAGCATGTTTTCTAATGTGCTTTGAATTCCATAATGTTTACAGTACTCTCTAGCTCAAAAACCTTGATGGCTCTCTATCTGAGAGCCAAATTTCTCTGCCTGGATTTCAAATCATTCAAGAAAATCAATCCTGCCAGCCAGCTGCATAGTCATGTACTCCCAAAATGAGTCAGCAACTCCGCCAGGACAGGCTCTTCACAGCTCCAGACACCCCCTTCACTTCTGATGCCTTATCTCGATAATGGTTCTTCCCTTATTATGTAAAATATCTTTTCCTTCTCTATACTTTTTGAATTATACCAAATCTTTCAAAAACAAATTCTATTCCTCCTTTCTCTAAGATAGTACGTAACATGCTGAAAGTCATGCACTTCGAAAGCAGATGAACTTGAGTTAAAATGAAAGCTTTACTCTTGATGAAGATTACATTACCCCTTTAAAGCTCAGTTTCTTATCTACAAAATAAGGTGATAATATCTATCACAGAGTAAGATTAAGATTATTAAATAAAATATTATAAACTATTTAGCACCATGCCTGGCATATGGTAAGCTCCTAAACAAGGAATTGAAATGGGTGAGAATTAACCCCAGACAACTAACATTTCACTGCCCCCTCTGACCTTCTCAATCATTTTTCTCTTTTAGAGTTTATAGTTTCTATCTAATAAATTAACACATTAATATATATCACTGTTACTATGGTGTAATCTACCAGTAGGTTGTCCCAAGTGGACAAAAAAAAATTGATGAGAAAGAAAATCTTTATACTTCTTCTGAATCTTCATAATATTGGGCACAATGATGAGCTCATTGAAGACATTTAATGAGAATTTTATTCATCCATCTTTCAGCCAGCCAAAGGTATCACCTACTCTTCTAGTACTGGGAAGAGAACAGACTATTGAGTAAATGCATTTACTATGCTCAAAGAGCTCGCAGATGAATAGAGGAGCAGACACATAACTGCATAGGTATAAAACAATGAGACAGTTTAGTAATAGACATAGTTGCTTCTTTAGTATTTCTTTAATTAATTTTAGTGCTATATCCATATATTACTTATATTAGAATCAAATGAACAATTCCTTATGTAAGTGGTATGCTGGCAAATGATTAACAACGGGCCCTTGGTGTGTAGCATTTCCTGGTTCCCACAGTATACACATTCCCACCTTGTCCAATTACAACCAGCATGCCATCATTAGACATGGAGTCAGGAAGACATGCCCTACCCTACCCACAGTGCTGTGGCACTGCCACCAACACTTACACAGTAGAAGTAAGTAACCCTGAGAGCACAGATAGCGGGAAAGTCCTGTAAAGCAATTCAGAAGTGAGGCGCTTTCAATACTGTCCTTACTATCTTTAAACCTATGGAATGTATTTCACTATAACTGTATAATTTAATTTTAGTCATGACTGTTTGACACTAAAAAATGTAATCTCAGATTCTCCTGAATTTCTATGAGCTGATTCCAATGCACCACTGTTATATCCCACCTGAAACTCTTAGGTGGAAAGTTAGCTTCATTACTGGCTATAAAGTTGAATTTTTATAAAGAAAGTCCATTTTAGACTACATTTAGATAGTCAAAGACGTTCAATTTTCATTTGGCTTTATACATACAGAATGGACTTTGGAGATAGTGCGTTCTATTTAATTTTCTTCCTTTGCTGGTATCTACTTATATTTTAATTATTTGCTGTGAGAAATTCCAAACATATACATAGACAGATCTAGAAATAAACCTCCCTGTGTCTGTCACCTACCTTTAACCATTTCAGCTCCTGGCCATTTCAGTCTCACCTCTGCCCCCAAATTTTACTCCCTCACCTGCACCATTTCTGCATCTATGTGCTTAGTGCTTTACCTTCCACTCCACATTATTATGAAGGAAGTCTGTCAGTTCATCTGCAAGTGTGTCGGACTGTCTCTCAAAGATAATACCCTCTTTCCCTTAGCACAATTATCATCTTTCCCTTAGCACAATTATCATATCACCATTATATCTTTAACATTATTTCTTAATATTATCAATATTACGATACTATCTAGTCAGTATTCAAAGCCCTAATTGTCTCAAAAATGTCACAAGTGTTATTATTTACATTTTTTGCAGTTTGCTTAAGTCTGGACACAAAAAGGATTTTTTTGTGTCCGTACATTATGATTAATTGATCCATCTCTTATGTCTCCTTTAGTCAGTTGAGTTTTCTCTTCATATAATATTTTCCTTATATTAACAAAACAAAGATCGATTTGTCCTCTAGAATTTTTTGCAGACTGAATTTTGCTGTTTCCTTCTACATGCTGTTATTTATAACTTTCCTCTCCCTCTGTGTTTTCTTTGTACAGGGAAGTGGATCTAGATGAGTTTAATTAGATTCAGACTCAACTTTTACACCAAAAGGACTTTAATGAAGGCATCATGACCTCCACGAGGAGGTGCACAGGATCAGGCCATCCTTCATTCTATGATGTTAGCAGCTTTTGGTAGTCACTATCTAGGTCCTTAATTCACTGGGCTCACAGAATGATCCTCTTCTAACTCTGCCCTTCCTTCTTCATTTTTTAGCTGGCATACTATAAACAAAAACCTGGTTGTCCACTGTTCAGTTAGCTATTGGTACCGCCCACCTGAGAAAAACACAGTAAGTGTTTGATTCTGCCCCTTACCTTACTTGTTTTCAAAATAAGTCAGTCACTAGCATCCCTCAACAGTTACCAGTTCCCATTAAAGAAGGACTTCCTGCCACTTTCCACTGTGATTTGCCAGCAGCAGCAAAATCATGTGTCTCAATAAACCTGGTTTGGCTTAGATACTATCAGTTTTTCCTAAATGATACGAAAAAGTTAGGGGCATATTTTTAAAAATCTTTTCTGCTTTACTGAGTGATTTTCTCCATGACATGATTGTTTAGAAAAAGATGAATAGCATAGAATTTTATCAGATGTGGCCTTGGAAATTGCCTCATCCATGTGCCTCTTTCATTGTAAACTTGCAAAAAATGAGGCCAATTGAAATCAAGCCACCTGCCCAGAATGACCCCCACAATTGGTAGCAGGCCTGTTTCCAGAATTCTGTTTTGTATTCCAGGAATATTGCCTGCACTCTAACTAAAATAATGGTTCTGTCATGAGTTCTAGTTAAAATCATGAATAAGTACAGGAAGCAAATCGAACTCTCACAGGCTGTCCCCAAATTAACAGAAGCCATTATTCAAAAGCTCATTCCAAGCCAGACACTTTGGAACTCAGAGCATTTCTCCCAAAATAACTCAGAATTCACTGCTGGTGAGAGCCCGGGCTAGCCTGATAGCTCAGACAGCGCTTAGCTGCCGTTTAACACAAACGCTGAGCCCTGTATATAAAACGTCATTAACAACTATTCCCTTACAGAAATCAATTATAGTAAGAAAACTTCCTTTTCATATTTTCTACCATGTCCTGGGACCTTTCTATGCATTTCTTCATTTCATTGCCACCATAATCCTAAGAGGTAGGTGGTATTAGCCACAAGCTAAAAAAAAAAAAAAAAAAAAAGGCTAAGGGTCAGAAAAGCCAGATGAGGGGCCTGAGGAGGCACAGTGAGCGATGGAACTTGGGCTGGAATCGGGGCTGCACCCAAGGCCGTTGAGAGCCATCTCTTTGTCTACCGCCCCCCGCCCACAAGGAAAAGGAGAATCTCTCCCATTGCTGGGCCCCTGACGGCGATTGCTGCAGGTCACTGGATGTTCTGATGGGAAGAGTTCTGATGGGCCTTAATGAGGATGCAGAAGGGGACTGCACTCCACCATGCCTCAGGAGACTCCCTTGCTGGGTTGAGCACAACTCATGGCCCTCGAAAGCAGTGCTGGCTCATCTGAGCCCTGGCTGTTGAGAAGAGGTCCCAGCAACGCAAAGGAGGGTTCTGACCCTCATTGCTCCAGGAAGTGAATTGTTTTTATAAAGGAGCCCATCTTAGGCAGGCTCTCTGGCAGCCCGCACACTAATCATGTGCTTGTGTGATCCCCCCAATAAGTGTATGCTGGTCACAGTGATCACTTCTAAGAGACGGACTATCACAGAAATGATGGAATATCATTCTCCAGACCAGATGATGAAAAACACATGGCTTCCATCTGGGATGGGCGTTCTCCCACTCTCAGATGGCACATGCTGAAAAAAGCCCGTCACCATGCTGCAGCGGCAGCCCTGTGGAGAAGCCAGCATGACCTGGTGAGGCTCTGAGGCCTCCCTCCAGCAGCCCAGGAGGGGCTGGCATTTTCCAGTGCCCACAGGCATGTGCTTAGAAGAGACTCCATCAGCCTCAGGTGAGCCTTGAGACAACTGGGTCCCTGACTAGTATCTGGACCAGAACCATGCACCAATCATGCCACTCCAGATTTCCTGACTCACAGAGGCTGAGATCATACATATGTGTTAGATTGCTACCTTTGGAGATAATTCAGTAAACAACACCAATTAACACAGTATCATTAAATCAAGGACTGTCTTTTTCCTATTAATGTGTTTCTTGTATATGTATGTAGTGATTTTATTTAGGGATGCTAGCCTTTTACCTTAAAAGAGAAGATTTTTTTTTCTAATTACAATTTATTATTCCTGGAAAATATTAAAGTCAAAAAAAGATGTGCATATGTGTGTGTGTGTGTGTGTGTGCATGTGCGCACGTGTGTGTGTGTTTGTTAATTGGGGGAGATTTTTCCCCCACCCAGGGCCATTGGCAATGTCTGGAGACACTCCTGTTGTTTCAACTGGGACTTGGTGGGATGCCGCCGAACACCCTGTAATGCACAGGCAGCCCCTGTGACGGAGAATTAACCAGCCCCAAATATCAGCATGTGCTCAAGAATTCTATGAATGAACTCCTAACCAATGAAATACATCTATTCAGAAAATAATTTTATTTACATAATTGAAGCTTTAAGGTATTATATGGAAACCACAAAACACAAATATGTATTTTCTTTGTTTTTTTTTTCATTTATTCTTTCTCTATTAACTTTTTTGGTCACACGGAAAGGAAAATCTTTTAATTAAATAAAAGCAATGTTTTTCCATTTCCACAAATCTTATTTGTTTTGATGCATAAGGCAATGGCTAACATCATGGCATCTTTAAGTTCTTAATTGTTATTGCTATCAGAAACATACAGATTGATATTTTGGAAAATTAATTGTTTGACATTAAATTTGGGACATTGGCCAGGTGCAGTGGCTCACACCTATAATCCCAGTACCTTGGGAGGCCAAGGTAGGTGGATCACCTGAGGTCAGGAGATCGAGACCAGCCTGGCCAATATGGTGAAACCCCATCTCTACTAAAAATACAAAAATTAGCCAGGTGTGATGATGCATGCCTGTAGTCCCAGCTCCCCGGGAGGCTGAAGCAGGAAAATCACTTGAACCTGGAAGATAGTGGTTTCAGTGAGCTGAGATTGCACCACTGCACTCCAGCCTGGGCAACAGAGGGTGATTTATCTCAAAAAAAAAAAAAAAAAAAAAGAAACTGGGGACATCATGGATCACAAAACTCAAAAGTGATGAAAGTAACAATCAGTATCCAAATGTGTGGGTGATGTTCAAAAAGTAAACTGAGAACAGATATTTATAGAGAACCTACAGATGAGGCACAATTATTAGAGGCAGGTGCCCCCACCACCCTCTCCTGAGTGATGGATTGCCCTGCAGTCCTGAGGATGCAGTCGACGCTAACAGAGATGGAAACAGCACACATTTCCTCACCACTCTTACAACTGTGAAACAGACCAGTTACAAATGCCAAGGGACGGAGGTTGCTAGGGATGAGAACCATGTAAAGTCTGTGCTGTGGGGTTCACCCCAGCAGAAAGAGGCTTTCAGAGAAATCTACACAACTTATGTATGAAGAACAGAGTTTCTTAGAAAAATAAGTGCATCAAGTAAAGTCACCAAATTATACAGAACCTTTGCAATCTATGGAATAAGCTGAAAGAAAAACAATTTAAAGCAATATTGATATTTGAGGTGTGCTTATCAAGTAATACTACTGAATTTCCCTTTGTCTGAAGCAATGTTGACATCACACCTTGTCTGTAACATCCCAAATAAGGACTCTGGAGAGAATTGTAGGATTAATTGCAAAGAAAGTGGCAGCGTAGTGTAGTTGTTAAAGCCTTGAACTGACAAATCAAAGACTTGTGTTCAAATCCTGGCCCTGATATCTTCTGTTGGTAAAATTAAGCACAGTGCTTAACTTTTGAAAGCCTACTTGGTTAAAAACAGGAATTAAATGAGATACAGCAACAATGATTAGTTAGCACTCAGACATTGAAAGAGATTAATATCTTGTCAGCTAATATTATTTTTATAAATTAAAAATCTGGTATATGGTGGCATTGTTCTTGCTTATACAATATCTTCCTCCATTGAAACAAACACTGCTCAACACACAGCCCTCTGCAGTTGCTGGGTGCTCAGTTCTGTTTCTGTGCATGGGCTGACATCAGATGTGAGGTGGGTGGAGGCCATGCCAAACTTTCGCCCACTCATGGAAAGTTGCTAAAAGACACAGAGCCTATTTGCCGAACCTAAAAGTGATAACACCATGGATGACCCTAGAAGCCCACACACAAATACTTTTCCACTTCTATAACACATAAAATAATTTTTACAAGATGACACTTTTGGAATTCATGTACTTTTAGAATTCATAAACTTGAACAGCCAATTCCTTGGCTACTGAATTTCTAAGAGCTGAGATTTAACATTCTAGTCCAGATAATTCACTTCAGTTTTGCTAGGCCCACCCCACTCTTATTTTTCACTTCAGTAGTTTTATGCTTCGTGCTGATAGATTCAGTGGTAACATTAGTGGGCTTGGATTATTTTGCCGAACTGTGGTAGCACATTTTCTTCAACAAAAAGTGTCTTGGCAAACTAAAATAAAACCTCGACCATCTTCACATCAGTGCTCTGGATTTTTCTCTAGAAATAGAATGGGTTTAACAAAGAAAGAAGAGTCCATAGACTTAAATATTCCCCCTCCCTCATATTTTACTTGGGTTATTGACTTTCTTTTCTTTAGAGGCATATTTCTTTCACTTTAAAAACTTGCAGAAAAAATGATATTCTTGTAGATAATTATTTTTTATACAATAAAATAAATCCATGCTTCAGATATGCTGAGCAATGAACAAAATATTAAAGATGTTAGGTTTACCATTATTTTCCTCCTTGAAGCCCTAACAAAATACTAGAAAAAAAATGATAAAGCCTACAGAAATAGTGAGATCTGTTCATCATAGATTACATCATCAACAACGTTTAGTGGAAATAACCTCTCACCACAGACAACAAATACTTCTCTATATAAAAAGAAGACTTAAAGTAATTGGGCTGTGTTGAAATTTTTTACTTAAAGATGTATTAGAAAAAATTCATCATTCATTCATTGATTCAGTAAAAAATACTGTGAGCATTTAGTAAACAACTAGTAAGCATTTCTTGAGTAAATTACTCTCCCATGTCCATACTGGTTGTAATGAAAATCCCAGGCATTTAATTTTCAGGGACAGGTTTCATTTCTTTCTTGTTTTCTTTTATTATTTTATGGGGGAGTGGATGGAGTCTTGCTCTGTTGCCCAAGCTGGAGTGCAATGGCGAGATCTCGCCTTACTGCAACCTCTGCCTCGTGGACTCAAGTGATTCTCCTGCCTCAGCCTCCCGAGCAGCGTAGGTTACAGGCACCAGCCACCGCTCCTGGCTAAATTTTGTCTTTTTAGTAGAGATGGAGTTTCACACTATTGGCCAGGCTGGTCTCAAACTCCTGGCCTCAAGTGATCTGCCCACCTTGGCCTACCAAAGTGCTGGGATTACAGGCATGAGCCACTCCGTCCAACTGGGTTTAATTTCAATACAGCTAGTGCTTGACTTAAAACCACGATTGGTTCCAACAGACACGTCATAACACGATTTGGTTGTAAGTTGAGTAGGCTATATGTACAGTACTGTGAAATGTTATAACAATCTTTAAGTCATATTTTATCATAATTTTCTTTCATTATTGTTATATATCATAATTTTCTTTGTTCATTTTATGCCATTTGTATCATCTCTACACCATTTTGTTTCTTATTTTTATATTCGTCAGGTGTAAGTAAAACACTGCATTACCAGTACAACTGGTTTAATATTTGCAAAACATACAAAATTACAAAATACAGGTGCCTACAAAAATACAAAATACAAGTGTAAAAAATACCATAGGAAACATTTTCCCAATTGCAAAACATATCAAAATATATAAACATGTACGAAACATTTTATTGGCCGTTTTTGAATTTGATCTTCCATCCAAATATATAGCAATTTCTCCATTTTGTGGATGGGCCCGCTTCGTTGCTTTGTTATAACCGTTGATCGCATGGGTGCAGAACCTTTCACAGCTTCACGAATTCTTTCTTTATCTTTCAAAATCGTCGACATAGTCGAGTGTGATAACTTCATATCACGTGCGATCACATTCACTTTCTTTCCTCCTTCATACTGCTTAAATACCTTTCTTTCCTTCTTGGCAGGCTGAGGCGTAGACAAAGACAATTTCCTCTTGGTAGACATCTTGGGAGGGGTTTGATGAAAAATATCCAAGACACAAAACACAAATTGCTGTACCGAGTCTGGGATAACAGTTGAAATGGTGCACGTGGAGATGGTAGTGCTGCCGGAAGCTGGTCCGCACTGTCGTATGCCCAGCTGGGCAACGTTTGCGCTGCCAGACGCGGAGCAGTCGTTGCTAGTGATTGTGGTTGTAAAGTCTAATGGTCGTAGGTTGCATAGGTCATAAGTCGATCGATACCAGTACTTTTTTAAAAAAAATCACATTTATTGCAAATAATTCAACTACTAAAATACAATAAAAGTTAATGCACATTGGCACAAGGATAGATTATTTATCTCAACATAAATGAACCTGACTTTATTTGTTTCTGGGATGGGAGGAATTAAGCTGCACATGGGGTGCAAATACGAGGCGGTTGGCACCCAAGCACAAGTCATCAGATCGTCTCTGCTTCTGAGCAGGGGTCGGGTGAGAGATTAGCCCAGGACATGTCTCTAAAGTTTTCTAAATTTTTTAATCCTTTAGCCTCTGTGGAATCCTTGCCAACTCTGTGATTCACTTTAAAATAATTTTTTGTAGAATGCCTCGATCGATTTGGGAACTACGACTAAAAAAGATCTATGTTTCATCATCTGGAACCCAGAGATAAGGTGAGGAACTTGGAATTTCTTTATGCTGAAGCAGCAAGCATGAATGGATGCTGAGAAGCCTCACACACTCCTGGGCTACCAAGAGCTGTTGTGTAAGTTGGCCAAAGAGGATGCTATATTGTTTACTTCTTCACAATAGGACAATTAATGCAAAATCTGCCAGAACCAAACTCAAAATTTTATACATTCAATCACCCACATATAGCTCAAATGTGTACATTTTTAAGCTATTTAGAGGCTGTCTGCTTTGCATACCCCATGAGAGTGCAGTCAACACCCGCTAGCCATAGAGAAGACAAACTATGTGGCCATAAAAGACCCAAACCTCTGCTGTTCTAAGAGCTCCATGACCCGGAGATACCTCACCTCACTGCTGACCAACATCCCTACCCAAGTGCCCACTCAATAAAGCTTGTGCAATACTGTCATCTCCTGTCCTGTCTTTTCTTTAATCAGCTCCAAAATTCTTGAAACATCCAGAGACCGATAAATATGAGGGAATTAGTACAAGACCTGGGGTATTTAAAATTTGCTGACTTTGCAATTTGCATGTAAAACGTATTAAATGAAACAATAATTTCCATAATACTGCTTCAGCTGGTTTGAATCACCACCATTAATCAGTCTTATATGTGGAAAAGTAGCCCCTACTATAAGTACTCTGACAGTATAAAAATTGGAAAGTACAGTTTATCAAGACAGCATTCATGACCTTGGCTTTGGGCAGCCCTTTGTAGCAGGAAGAACCAAACTGGTCATGGATTTATTTGTAAAGAACACCCTACCAACAGCTCCATATACAACTTCTGGCCAAAATATCTCAGCATCTTTAAACCAGCCTTTTGTAATCCTCAAAGATTCCAATGTCACACAATTGACAGGAACATCTCTTCAGAGCAAGGCCTCCTGGATCTGCAGAGGACCTTCTGAAGAAAGGCTGGAGTGCTCTTCCCCAACAGCTTGCTTCCTGTGCACATGGATCCTGGACTTTCCTGGCTGCTGGTCCTCAGTATCTGCTCACCTCCAGGAAACGTTTTCCCCAAGCGCTGAGCACCCACACTACTCCAGGAAACCAAGCCATTCTCAGAGAAACCTGAAGACATCTGCCTTTGTCCAACTGTGATAATAACCACTGAGGACTGACCGAGAGATGTATAGAAAATGTGCCCTGATGGATGCATGCAAGGTCCTTTTGCATGATTTGCTTTCTCTGCACAAAGAAACATGTGTGTACATCTCCAGGCTGGCATAGCTTTGGTCTTTTGGAATTCATTTTTGGCCAATCCTTCACTTAAACATTTGTTAGGGTGTGGTTGCAGATGCTATTGTTCACTTTTGTAGGTTTAAGTACAAAGATACTTAATATAAGAAAGTATACATAGACAAAATCGTTGGAAAGGCTGGAGAAAAAGGCTCCAGAGGTGCTCTCAGGAGCAACTCTGTCACGAGACTCTTCTCTTCTGCAGTAAACCAAAGAATTGTTAGGATTACTTCTGCTAGCAGAACTGCATTTGTCAAAATCAAGAAAGTTCTCCCTACTATTTCCGAAGTGTCTAGAAGCATCCAGAAGCTACCTTGTGAATTCAGAAGCTGCAGCTATAATTGCAAGTTACAGATTCTTAACACTCTGTCACCAGCTACACCAACAAATGGGAACCAACTTTTTTTCTTGCAACTCAGCTCCAATTCAAAGTCTCCTGTGAAAGCATCCCATCGGTGGGACTGAATCTTATTGGAACTTTAGGGACAGAAAAGTCAAGGAAATAAAGAGTAAATTCATTTTTACAAAACTCTCCATTGATTCTTTTTGTTTCTTTGTTTTTATTGTTTATTTTTTATATTTTTTATTGTACTTTAGGTTCTGGGGTACATGTGCAGATCATGTGTTTGGTTTTCTGTTCTTGTGTCAGTTTGCTGACAATCATGGTTTCCAGATTCATCCATGTCCCTATGAAGGACACAGACTCATCTGTTTTTATGGCTGTGTAGTATTCCATGGTGTACATGTGCCATATTTTCTTTATCCAGCCTATCGTTGATGAACATTTGGGCTGGTTCCAGGTCTTTGCTATTGTAAATGGTGTCACTATGAACACATGTGTGCATGTGTCTTTAAAATAGAATGATTTATAATCCTTTGGGTATATACCCAGTAATGGGGTTGCTGGGTCAAATGGAATTTCTGTTTCTAGATCCTTGAGGAATTGTCACACTGTCTTCCACAATGGTTGAACTAATTTGCATCCTACCAGCAGCGTAAGTGTTCCTATTTCTCTACATCCTCTCCAGCATCTGCTGTCTCCAGATTTTTTAATGATTGCCATTCTAACTGGTGTGAGATGGTATCTCAATCTGGTTTTGATTTGCATTTCTCGAATGACCAGTGATGATGAGCATTTTTTCATGTTTGTTGGCCTCATAGATGTCTTCTTTTGTAAAGTATCTGTTCATATCCTTCTCCCACTTTTAGATGGGTTTGTTTTTTTCTTGTAAATCTCTTTTAGCTCTTTGTAGATTCTGGATATTAGCCCTTTGTCAGATGGGCCGATTGCAAAAATTTTTTCCCATTCTATTGGTTGCCAGTTCACTCTAATGATTGTTTCCTTTGCTGTACAGAAGCTCTGGAGTTTAATTAGATCCCATTTGTCTATTTTGGGTTTTGTTGCCATTGCTTTTGGTGGTTTAGCCATGAAGTCCTTGCCTATGCCTATGTCCTGAATGGTTTTGTCTAGGATTTTTATGGTATTAGCTCTTATGTTTAGATTTTTAATCCATCTGGATTTAATTTTAGTTTAAGGTTTCAGAAAGGGGTCCAGTTTCTGCTTTCTGCACATGGCTAGCCAGTTTTCCCAACACCATTTACTAAACAGGAAATCCTTTCTCCATTGCTTGTTTTTCTCAGTTTTGTCAAAGATCCTATGGTTGTAGATGTGTGGCATCACTTCTGAGGCCTCTGTTCTGTTCCACTGGTCTATGTCTCTGTTTCAGTACCAGTACCATGCTGTTTTGATTACAGTAACCTTGTAGTATAGTTTGAAGTCAGGCAGCATAATGCCTCCAGCTTTGTTCTTTTTGCTTAGGATTGTTTTGACTATGCAGGCTCTCTTTTGGTTCCACATGAAATTTGAAGTGTTTTTTTCCAGTTCTGTGAAGAAGGTCATTGGTAGCTTGTTGGGGATAGCATTGAATCTATAAATTACTTTGGCAGTGTGATCATTTTCATGATGTTGATTCTTCCCAACCATGAGCATGGAATGTTTTTCAATCTGTTTGTGTCCTCTCTTATTTTATTGAGCAGTGGTTTGTAGTTCTCCTTGAAGAGGTCCTTTACATTCCTTGTTAGTTGTATTCCTAGGTATTTTATTTTCTTTGTGGCAATTTTGAATGGCAGTTTGTTCTTGATTTGGTTCTCTTTAAGTCTTTTATTGGTATATGGGAATGCTTGTGATTTCTGCACATTGATTATGTATCCTGAGACTTTGCTGAAGTTGCTTATCAGTTTCAGGGGATTTGGGGTTGAGACAATGGGGTCTTCTAGATATACAGTCATGTCATCTGCAAATAGAGGCAGTTTGACTTCCTCTTTTCCTAACTGAATCCTCTTTATTTCTTTTTCTCGCCTGATTACTCTGGCTAGACCTTCCAATGCTATATTGAATAGGAGTGGTGAGAGAGGGCATCCTTGTCTAGTGCCAGATTTCAAAGGGAAAGCTTCCAGTTTCTGTTGTGGGTTTGTCATAAATAGCTTTCATTATTTTGAGATACTTTCCATTGATACCTAGTTTATTGAGGGTTTTTAGCATAAAGGGCTGTTGAATTTTATCGAAGGTGTTCTCTCCATCAATTGAGATAATCACGTGGTTTTTGCCTTTGGTTCTGTTTATGTAAGGATTATGCTTATGGACTTGTCTATGTTGAACCAGCCTTGCATCCCCAGGATGAAGCCTACTTGATCATGATGAATAAACATTTTGATTTGCTGTTGCATTCTGTTTGCCAGTACTTTATTGAAAATTTTTGTGTTGATGTTCTTTATGGATATTGGCCTGAAGTTTTCTTTTTTTTGTTGGATTTCTGCCCAGTTTTGGTATTAGGATGACATTGGTCTCATAAAATGAGTTAGGGAGGATTCCTTCCTTTTGTATTGTTTGATGCAGTTTCAGAAGGAATGGAACCAGCTCCTCTTTGTACGTCTAATTGAATTTGGCTATAAACCTGTCTGGACCTGTGCTTTTTTCAGTTGGTAGGCTATTAATTGCTGCCTCAACTTCAGCCCTTGTTATTGGTCTATTCCGGGTTTCCACTTCTTCTTGGTTTAGTCTTGGGAGAGTGCAAGTGTCCAGGAATTTAACCATTTCTTCCAGGTTTACTGGTTTGTGTGCATAGAGTTGTTTGTAATGATCTCTGATGGTAGTTTGTATTTCTGTGGAATCGGTGGTGATGTCACCTTTATCATTTTTTATTGCATCTATTTGATTCTTCCCTCTTTTCTTTTTTATTAGTCTGGCTAGTGGTCTATCTATTTTGCTGATTTTCAAAAAACTAGCTCCTGGATTTGTTGATTTTTTTGAAGGGTTTTTTGTGTCTCTATCTCCTTCAGTTCTGTCCTGATCTTAGTTATTTCTTGTCTTCTGCTTCATTGATTTTTTAGCTACATCTTCATAGCATAAAGCACCATAGATTGTTACACATCTTTTTTTTTTTTTTTTTTATTGAGATGGAGTCTCACCCTGTCACCCAGGCTGGAGTGTAGTGGTGAGATCTTGGCTTACTGCAATCTCTACCTCCCGAGTTCAAGCAATTCTCCTGCCTCAGCCTCCCAAGTAGCTGGGAGCCAGGCGCATGCCACCACACCTGGCTACTTTTTTATATTTTTAGCAGAGATGGGGTTTCACCATGTTAGCCAGAATGGTGTTAATTCCTGACCTTGTGATCCGCTCACTTCGGGCTCCCAAGGTGCTGGGATTATAGGCCTGAGCTACCATGACCAGCCTACCTGTGTATTTTACTTGCACATTGCTGATAAAAGTGAAAGCTAAAACTGCAACTTATTTCTCTTCTAATTTCCTGGAATAGAAAATGTCTTCTGTTCTTACTCTCCTTAACTGTTTTATTCAACTGCCTTTCAAAAAAAGTTTTTAAACAAATATTTTTATGAGGCTAATTATTGTGGCTCTATGTCTTATATGAGTTGAGCATCTCTAATCAAAAATTCAAAATCTAAAATGCTCCAAAATCCAAAAATTTTTGAGGGCCAACATGGTGTCACAAGTGAACAGTTCCATACCTGACACCATGCGATGGGTTGCAGTCAAAACACAGTGTACAACAGTTTATTCAGTGTCCCTATGAGGAAAAAAGGCCCTCCTAGCCCCCTTCATCTGTGATAATCCTTTTCTACACAAATCCAGACTTCCCCACTCAGGCACACCCACAAAGGATACTAAAATGGCATGTGTGCAGGCCAGAGATAGCAGGCTCCCTGCCATGCACTGTGTGGAGCCAAGACCTATGTGCATTATTCACTGTGGTTTTTGTTGCTTATTCTTCACTCTAAGGTGTAAATATATTGTTGAAGATGTCAAAAAGGCCTGAAGATACTCCTACTGGTAACAGTGGAAAAAGAAGAAATATTTATGTTTATTTGAAGCACAGAAAGTCAAGCTGTTGGTGAAATTGGACAGCAGCATTACTGGAAAGGTCTTACAGATGAGTATGATGTTTGAATGACCACCACATGTATCCTTCTGAGGAAACAGAGAAATAAACTATTGAATTTCTGTGCTGAAAGCAATCAAGAAGTTAATGTAAAGTAGAAAAACACTGCTAATCAAGCTACAGATGAAAACCTCTATCGTGTATTAAAAGAATGGATGCCTCAGCACTTCACTGAACACATGCCCTTAATGGAATGCTGATCATGAAAAGCAAATATTCATCATGATGAACTAGAAATTGAAGGGAATTGTGAATATTCAATAGGCTGGTTGCAGAAATTTAAGAAAAGACACAGCATAAAATTATCGAAGATTTGTGCTAATAAAACATCTGCTCCAAAAAAAAAAAAAAAGATCATGAAGTGGAGAAATTCATTGAGGAGTTTGCCAAGGTCGAGATCTGATGCCAGCACAAATCTGTAACGCAGAGGGAACATCACTGCTTGGGTGTTACCGTTCCCAGAAGGATACTGACTACAGTTGATGAGGCAGCTCCGACAGGAATTAAAAATGCCAAGGACGGAATAACTCTGCTAAGATGTGCCAATGCAGCAGGCAGGCACCAGTGCAAATTTGCTGTGATGAGCAAACACTTGTGGCCTCACTATTTTCAAGAAGTGACTATCCTACCATCCATTATGACGTGACAAAAGGCACGGACCACCAGGGGCATGTTTTCTGATTGGTTTCACAAACATATCACACCAGTGGCTCCACAAACATATCACACCAGTGGCTCATGCTCACTGCAGAGAAGCTGGACTCGACAAGGACTGAAAGATTTTGTTATTCCTTGACAACTGCTCTGCTCATCCTTCAGCTGAAATTTTTATCAAAAATAATATCTATGCCATGTGCTCTCTCCCAAATATGCCTTAATTAATTCAGCCACGTGACCAGGGTATCCTTAGATCAAAGAAGAATACATATAAACACACTTTCCTGAGTAGAATGCTGGCAGCAGTGAACAGAGGCACAGGTGTGGAAGATTTTTTTTTACCATTTATTTATTTTATTGCATTTTAGGTTTTGGGGTACATGTGAAGAACATGCAAAATTGTTGCATAGGAACACTCGTGGCAGTGTGATTTGCTGCCTTCCTCCCCATCACCTACATCTGGCATTTCTCCCCTTGCTATCTCTCCCCACCTCCCCACCCCCCACCGTCCCTCCCCTATTTCCCCACAACTGAGGAGTTTAGCATTGAAGGCTGCTGTATATGCTGTCACCAACACCTGGAACGCAGTGATTAAAGACATAGTTGTGCATGCCTGGCACAACCTCTGCCCTGTAACTATGCTCAGTGATGATGAGGAACAAGGTGGTGACTTTGAACGATTCCATATGTCAAGTGAGAAAAAAGATGATGTCTGACCTCCTTAACATTTGCAAAACATACACTTTCAGAGCCTGTCAGTGAACTGACAAAAGTGGATATTACAGAAGTTTTTAACATCGATAATGAAGACCTGTTGTTTATTTACTGACCAGTGGTGAAATGGTTCTGAATTAAGGTGATTATGATAACAGTGACGATGAAGATGATGTTGTTAACACTGCCTAAAGGTGGCATGGTGAAAATGTGTGATGGGCTTATTGAGGAACTAGAGAAGTGCGCATTCTTAAAATACCAAGAAATCATGTCAGCTTACAAAACCAGAGCCTTTTAAGAAAAAAACAGTTGTTAATGAGGCTGAGATGACTCTGGAGGAAACATTTTAAAAAGCCACTCAGTAGAATGCCTCCTCATCCCTAGAGGACTCACTTCCCAGCCCCTCAACTGCTTCAGATGCTTTTTTCTCACCTAAAAACATAAACTTAGTGTGCAGGAAGCTTTTAATCAAAACACGGCAATGTAGGTGGAGACTGGAAACCTGCATTGTTTGCCGCTGAGGTTGCTTAACAGCTGATACAAGTGTCCCGGGGACGCTCCCGTTCTGCTTAGTTACCCTGAACACACGATTTTCTCACTGTATTAAAGGTGTGCCATTTTTTTTTTACTGATAACTACTTATGTATGAATAAGTTTAAGAAAATGATTGCTTTTCAGTAGTAACATATAAATTCAGAGTACGGAATAATGGCGATGCCAAACAACAAGATTGTCCCAACAGGTGGCTGAGAGAGGGACACCTTTACTTTCTGATGCTTCAATGTACCCACACTTTGTTTTATGCAAAAGATGATTTTAAAATATTGTGTAAAATGGCCTTCAAGCTATGTGAATAAGATATATATGAAACAATGAATTTTGTGTTGAAGTTTGGGTTCCCTCCCAAAGATCTCTCATTTTGCATATGCAAACATACCCAAACCTGAAACAATCCAAAATCTGAAACACTCTGGTCCTAAGCATTTCATAGACGTAATATTCTATCTGTAATACAGGAATCCTTGTTGTTTTAATGTAGAAAATATTTTTTAGACATTTAAGTGTCTAAAATGTTTTGTGTTTACCTTGAATTTGAGAATTGGTGATGTTTCATTCTGACCCCTAAAAAGGTCAGTATGCAGTCTTGGCTTTTCTTTAATGGGAGAAACAAGGAACAATCTCTTCAATACTTGAAGGCATTTTCCTTCATTTTCACAGGGAACACGCAGCATAGTGCTTGCACTCTCTCTTTGCTGGGCTGAAGTGTTTCAAGAGCCTTTGCTGTGTCCCCTGGGGGCCCTGAGGTGAACTCAGGCTGCCCTGGAATGAGTTACTGCTGACGAGCAAAAAGCGCCTTCAGACAATAGCTCTGCTGAGTCTCGCTGACCTCATTATGAAGCACAGTGTAGACTCATCGTCAAAGTTATTATGCTTTGTTTCACGGGGGCTCTATTGCAATAACTCCTCCAAAGACGGTGGGAGAGCAGAGCCATGAAGCATGCACTGTCAATCTCTGTTTCAGATGTTCTCTGCCTTAGGTGGCTAACTAGTGTCATTGTGTCAGGAAAAGGAGTGACTTAATCAAAGCAACCCAGTGGGAAAACAGGTCTGAGAACTAGAACTTGAGATTGCATGATTCTTGCTACTACTGATTTTGTAGCATTCAGCATAAACTGCCCTGAGCAGGGGGAAAACTCTGATGTGTGTTCATATTAAGGCTCAAGTTATAAAAGAGAAATCTGTAATATCTAAAATATAGAATCCATATAAACCAACTCACATTTTATTAACTATATACAGTCTCAAGTGTATCCTTTTTTTCTTTTTCCTTCTTCCTTTATCTTGTGATCTGTCTTACTTTGCCATGAATGTTTTACTGGTGGCCCCAGAGCACTGAGTTCCTGTCCCAACAGCACTGGTGGAAGCACGGCTGCAGGAGTGCAGTTAGGTGGCCACAGCCCAGCAGGCAAAGTGCACTCAGCTCCATCAGACCTCCTGTCTGATCCGTGTGCCCGCTAAACCCCTCTCCACAGTGCTGAGTTTGTTTCCATGCTAGTTTGCTTCCTTTGATAAGTTGTCTGCCTGGTCTTTCCTGACTACCCTGGAAATATCTTCAAGGAAGTGGCCATGTTTTCCTTTTTAATAAGGCCTTTAGCAGTCCACACTGTGTAGACACCAGGCACTTAATTAATGCTAGTAGGATGATACTTGCAGTACTGGGAAAAAAGAAGTTTTAAATGGCAAACCCTAGTGCACAAAATTGGCAACAGCAGAATGGGGGAAGCAGGAGGGGTCATGATTGTCACAGAGGAAGAGACTGGGAAAGCCTGCTCTATCAGGTCTGCGGGGCTGCCCAGGTCAGGATGTTAAGGGCTTTAGAGAAAAACTGCAGGATGCTGAGCTGCACCAGCCATAGACCCAGATTCTGGTTGCTAACTTAAGAATCCCAGCAGAAAAGGGACTTCTTGTGCATAGTACCCGTAAAGCTACCTGTATAAGTCTGGGTTCTCTAGACAAACAGAGCAAATACAGGCTGGCTAGATAGAGAGTGGACAGACAGACAGGCAGCGAGGTAGATAGAAGATAAATACATAGATAGATAAAAAGGATAGTAGATAAAAAAAAAGTAAATAGAAGATAGATAGAAGATAGATAATATAGATGATAGATTAGATAGATGGATAGATAGATAATAGATAAAGATAGATGATAGAAAAAATAGGTAGGTAGATAGAAAAAATAGACAGTAGATACAAGATAGATGATAGGTAGATACATAGATAGATACAAAGGTAGATAATAGGTAGCTAGATAGATTAGAGAGGTAGATAGATGATAGATGATAGACAGATGGTAGATGAATAGATGGATGGATGGATAGATGATAGATAGATAGATAGATAGATAGATAGATAGATAGATAGATAGTTTATTATAAGGGGTTGGCTGAAGTGATTATGGCAGCTGAGAAACCCCAAGAACTGACATCAGCAAGCTGGAAACCCAGGAGAGCTGATGGTCTTGTTCCTGTGAGACCATCCCTTCAACTGGACCCCAAAACCCCCGCTTCAGATCACAGGGAGCATTGAATTCCAGAATGCACCCTGTGAAGTGAGAAGTCTTCCAAGTTCCTTCCTCATCACCCATCCATGCTCACTTCGGCTCCTGTGCTTTGCTCACTTTTCGCCTTGTCCAGGTGTGACAGCCCCATATACAAATCATATCCGGGATCCAAGGCCCATACCTTGGATCTCTTGCTGGGCTCCTTTAGGAGACTCATCACTGTTTTCAACGATGGATGCTATCGAGTGACCTTTTATCTGACAACTTGCTTCATCACAGTGCAACATTGCTCTTCAAAACGGAGGTGTAATAGTCCTCAACTCTCAGGTATGGGGAAAAATAAACAAATACTGGTTCCACAGGTTCCTGGTGCCTACGCTGTACCAGTCAACCGAATGGTTGAGTGTTTGCTTTGAGTCCATTTTTTGAGCCTAAAAACAATATTCATAATCTTTTGTGTTTTTAGAAGAATTCAAATCATTTGTTAATTTTGCTCTGTCTTTTGGAAATAAGTTTTGTGATGATTCATTCTGTTCTTCATTTACTTTTTAAAATCTTTATTAAGTATCCACTGTGCAAGATAAGAACACAGGGAGTCTCACTAAACATCAGATGAAGTTGCTGCTTTAATCCTTAATTTTCAATTAAGAAAGGATTGCCTTCGATGGCTTAAATATTAAAAAAAAATTTTTTTATGTTCTTCCTTGTATTGAAATAAAATAAGAAGCTTGGGTCCTGGTTTATAAATTGCAGTTTTGAGTTTTGATAGCTTCCATCAATGAAAGCAAAGTTGAGTCTTCTAAAGAGGCTGGGAAAAAATGTGTGTTGGTACAGGCCTTGGATACCAGGTGTGATTTGTATACTGGGATGTAATACCAGGGTTGAAATAAGGAGTAATGTAAGAAAGAAATGCCTGCAAATTCACATTGGATTAGTGGTCAGCCACATGCAAACTAGTCCCTTGACTACCTAAAATGAGGGTTGTCACTGACCATAGATTCAGGGCAGAACCCAGATTGACTACCAGTATGCGTAAGCAACTCTCTTATACTTTCAAAGAACAAAAGCACCTCTTATGTTAGCTTCTCACACACAGGAGCCTGTCAGATTGAGCCTGTCAATTCCACATAATAACTTCATGCTTTAACATAGAGACAGCAGCTTGGATTCAATGTAGCAAACATTTCTGAACATCTTATGTGTGTCACATTTGTTTTTCCAGTTCCTAACCCCTAGGACTTGTGAATGTGACTTTAAGTGGCAAAGTGGACTTTGCAGATGTGATTAAGGATCATAAGAGAGGAAGAATATCCTGGACTTTCCAGGAGGCCCAAAGTGCAGTCATGAGTGTCTTTGTAAATGGAAGACAGACATAGAGTTGACTATAGAAGAGAAGGCCACATGATGCAGGGCCATGAGCCAAGGAATAAGGTCAGGCTTCAGACAAGAGGAAAGAGTTAGATTCTCCCTGGGACCCTCCAGAAGGAACCAGCCCAACTGAAACTTTGACTTTAGCCCTCTAAGACTCACTTTGGGCTCAATTTATATGCTTTCAGAAGTGTGAAAGAATTCCGTGTGTTCTCTTATGCCTGTAAGTTTGTGGTAATTTGTAATCGTAGCCATAAGAAACTAATACAGTGATTAGACATAAAGAGCAAATTACATCTGAAAAGGAAAAGGGTCAGAAAATATTACTGGGAATTGAACTTTAGTACTTGTGTCTTAGAATGTTTTCTATTGCTGTAACTGCATACCACAGACTGGGTAATTTATTAAAAAATAGAGGTTTATTTAACCAATGGGTTCGGAGGCTGAGAAGTCCAAGTGCATGGCACCAATCTCTGGTAAGGGTCTTCCTGCTGTGTTCTGACATGGCAGGAGGCATCACATGACAAGACAGAGCAAGTGTGCTAGCTCTGGTCTCTATTCCTGCCCTTTTAAAGCCACTAATCTCATAATAGGGGGCCCAGCCTGATGACCTTATCTAATACTAATTACCTTCCAAAGGCCCCATCTTCGATCAACATATGAATCAGGTATTAAGTTCCCAACACCTGAGATTTGGGAGACACATTCAAACCACAGCAACATGGCAAGGTTTTGGTAGTTCAAGAAGTAATTTATGTTTAAAAGTCTGTCCCATAATGGGAAAGTTTGTAGCAGCTATATTAGAATGAAACATTCTTTAAATAATGATGTGTGTTCTTTCATTTTCCAGGGTCAATACTGGGGGGCAATTCTATACTTATACGTACTGAGCTGAACATTTCGCCATTGTTCTGTTACTTAGGATTCCTTTCTACCACCTTACAAGGGAGACGTTATGATCATCTAGTTATTGATAAAGAAACTAAGACTGTGGGAGTGGACACAGAACTTCCACATGGTTTAGGGGATGCTGCCAAGTGCCATCCAGACTTCTCTTGGGTGATGACCTCCTCCAACCCCTAGGCATACTGCCATAGAGACAGCCCACCATTTTCAGTGCTCTTTGGGGATTGCCTGAGTTGAAAGTTTGCCTCCTTCCTAGGACAGCCAAATCCCATGACTGGTCAGTATGGATGGGTAAATGTATGACCCTCTTCCCCCCAACTTGAGACAACTTGAAGGACCATCTCATCTTTAGAGCACCCTATAGGGTTTGCCAAGAATCTTTGTGGGATTGTGTCACCACTCAGCTTCTCCCTTTGTCCAGTCTGGCCTCCTCCCTCTCCCTCCTGTTGGTGTCAATTCCTAGACATCCTTATAAATGTCCTACATACACATCTCCATAACAGATTCTACTTCCAGGAGAACTGAACCTGAAAACAGACAATGCATGCTTGTTGCATGAATAATGAAGTTGGGGTTTTGCTTCATTACCTATAGCCTTTCTGCTTTAAATTATGCTTCCTGGTGGAGTGCAATACATACATTTAGAAGATAATGTTTATTTTTCCCAAGGGAGGTGGATGTTGGTGATTGAGAGTCTGTACTAGAAAAGAATTCTGCAAACATAAGTTCCCCTAGAATATGGACAACATGCCTTCCAGCTTCACTTCTGTGCTTATGAGTTCTTGTTACTGGAGCTTGGCTATACCGCTTATTTAAACTTATGCAGAATAAACAGCACATGCTGTCAGAAAAGAAGCACTCAGCTATTCCAATAACTTCTCTATTTGCCTGCTGGTGAAGGGATGAGAGAGGATTCAATAGCTCAGTTATCGATAGCAGCAAATGACCTCAAGAATTATTCATCAGGAGACAGTGACTTTTTGGAGCTCACAGCACACTTTATAGGAGCTGGAAAATGGCTCTAAAGCCATTCACATTTAAAGAAGCGTACCTTTTAATTCTGGGCTTGTTCATTGGCATGACTGCAGTGCACTGCAGGACTGGCTTCTGGGGTGTGAAACCTTCAGTACTCACCAATCATTATCAATGATTAGCAATTAATTTTAATATTATTTTCCAAAAAGTTGCAGCATGTCTTTCTTTTGCTCTACTGCAGATGATTACTTCTGAAAAGACTAAAACTTCATTACAAATCTTCTTCCCTTATAAGATTGTTCCATTATGTGGAGGACAGACACATGATCAAAGCATCTCCCTTGGCTTACCCACAGCAAAGAAATATGTCATAAATTTTTTAAAGCATGAGAAAGCCTTTATCTTGTTTCACTAATACAAAGATATGCTTTACATTTTGAAATGGAGTTTACGGAACTTTCTACTTATAACACATTGCTACCTAGCAACCCTCAATACCTCCTCTCTAAACTTTTCCCTCAATACCTTTAAGGACACTGGGGCATGTATAACAAGATGAAAAGAAAATCTCACAACACTGAAAGTGAAGACAGATGGCCTAACCCGCAAGTCTTGGCAGACATCACATTGACTTTAAGGCCTCATGTTAACGCAACCCCCGGACACACTCTGTGAAACAGAAACTGCCTGGAAAGTCATAGAGAGGCATTCACAGCCTCTGTCACCTGCACACACGGAGAGGTATTGCAGGTCTCACTCTCTGCAGGAGACCAGAGTGGACATTGTGACAGGAAGTAAGGGAGAGGAGCCCAGAGTGAAGGACAGTAGGCAGGAGCAGGGACAAAAACAGGACATTGTTGAGATGTCAGAAACTGTCTCAGGGAGGCGCCTCCTCTGTGCACAGAGCTACAGGAGATCAGCACATACTGGGCAGGTGATGGGCATGCTCCAGCAGCTTTGATCTGCAAATTGTAATATCTCACATGGAGACAGAAAGCAGAACCAAATGCATCCCATCTAGTAACAAATACTAAATGCTGTCTGCAGAGTTAGGGGGAGGGCCCATGAAAAAGTGCCCAGTGAAAGAGCCTCCCTCTAAAAATGGCCCACTGCAGCATCTAGAGGAGCATCTGAAATAACAGTTAACATCCTAAGTTAGATGCTCAACATACAGACAGCTGGTCCTGGAGAGCACAGCAGAACAAATTAAATACAGCCAGTAACTTTAAAAATATAGCCGAGATTATAGAAAGATAACCAACTCAGTTTTTTAAATGGGCAATGTATTAGGCAGTTCTCACACTGCTATGAAGAAATACTCAAGACTGGAAAATTTATAAAGGAGAGAGGTTTAGTTGACTGACCGTTCTGCATTGCTGGGGAGGCCTCAGGAAACTTACAATCACAGTGGAAGGCAAAGGAGAAGCAGGCACCTTCTTCACAGGGTGGCAGGACAGAGTGAGTGCAAGCAAGGAAAATGCCAGATGCTTATAGAACCACCAGTTCTCAGATCTCCTGAGAACTCACTCACCATCACAAGAACTGCATGAGGAAAACCACTCCATGATCCAATTATCTCCACCTGCTCCCACCCTTGACACATGGGGATTATGGGGATTGTAAGTGTTACAATTCAAGATGAAGTTTTGAGTGCTGACACAACCAAACCATATCAGCCAATGAGCTTGGGTAGACATTTCTCCAAAGAAGACATAAAGTGGACAATAAACAAATGAAGAGTTTCTCAATATCTTTAGTCATTGGAGAAATTTAAATCAAAACTCCATTGTGATGCCACTGCATACTTATTGTATGGCTGTATTAAAAATACAGATAATCACAAGGGCTGACTAGTTTGTGGAGAATTTGGAGCCCTGTGCATTGCTTGTAGGAATATAAAATGGTGTGGTTGTTGTGGAAAACGCTCTTGACAGCTCTTCAAACTATTAAATATAGAGTTACTATATGACCCAGCAACTTGCTCTTAGGTGTCGACACAAAAGAAATGAAAATTTGTACACAAATGCTCATCATAGTATTTTTCAGAATAGCCAAAAAAGCAGAAATTACACAAATATTCCCCAACTGATGAATGGATAAATATCATATGGTATAGTCATAGACCAAAATGCTACTTGGCAATATAGATGAATGAAGTACTGACGAACAGTATGCTACAACAGGGACAAACCTTGGAAATGTCAGGGTAAATAAAAGGAACAGTCACAAAAGGTCACAAATTCTATTATTCCATTCATATGAAATGTCTAGAATAGGCAAATCTTTGGAAACGGAAAGTAGTGACTGTCTAAGGGAGAGGTTTGATGGGAGGGATAAGGAGTGACACTGATAGGCATGGGATTTATTTCCAGGGTTATAAAAATGCACTGAAACTAGATTGCTGTGATGGTTGCATAACTCTGTTAATGTGCTTAGAGCCAGTAAATTTTATACTTTAAATAGATGGATTCTATGGTAGTGAATTATATCTCAACATTCTAGAGAGAAAGAAAGAAAGAGAGAGGGAGAGGGGGGAGAGAGAGGGGGAGGGCGGGGGGAGAGAGAGAGAGAGAGAGAGAGAAAGATATTCCTCAATTGGAGAAACATCTATGTGTGTATCGTTAAAGGAGATCACAAAATTCTAAGAGAAAAATGAAGAAGGAGCGTATTCATGGCCAGGCAGATCTTGTGTTGTTTTTTTGAATTACAAAGATGAAGAAAATATTGTACAAAAATGTTTCAAGGGAAACAAAAGCCAGAATGACCTTGGGTCTTTGCCTCGCCTCTATAAACTCTTAACATATAATAAAAGTGTAATACATATAATATGATTTGAGAAGAGAGGTTATACAGCAAATATTTTGCATTCTCTTCTTTGAACAAAAATTATGCTGTTGAATACTTTTTAAGTCTAAGAACATTTATCGATACAAGTAGGTCTTTTTAAATAAAGGCAACTCCTTTCTTATGACAGTAATTTGGGTTCATCAGCAATTTGGGTTCATCACAGGTGAGGAAACAGGAGAGATGTCATCTCTCAAAGATGGAACTCTGTGGCATTCTGAGGATCCTCCCAGGGCAGAGTGCCCACACCACTTGGAACCTGCTGTACAGTGTGTGAGGCCCAGCACACAAAATGAAAACACAGGGCCCCAAGTTCAACAGTATTGAAGATGGCCACAGCAGAGCATTCAGTCAAGCTTGGTGCCTTTCTAAATTCAGGGCCTTGTGGTTGCACAGTTCTCACACCTGGGAGCTCATGCCCTGCACCTAATGAGCACGTAGTAAGTGTTTGCTTAAATTGATTAATGATGGATACAGTCTAAGAAAACTTAGTCCATTTGTCCTGTATTCCTAGTCAAGTCAAAAGTTAACCATCCCTAAAATAAAACTATGTTCTATCTCACTACTTTCCTCCTCTTTAAAAATGAAACAAAACACCTCTTTAAATATAGTGAGTGGGAATTTAAATTTATCCTCATCCAGTGTCTTTCCTAAATATCCTTTTATCAGGACTTTGACCCACACAGGACCCGCAGACCTAACGCCTGCTGATGATCTGCCCACAGTGGCCCAGTGAGTGCCTGCCCATATGCATGGGTCCTTTAGGCAGAAACTAACTCCTCATTGTCCCAAATAGCAAAGTTTCCTTTCTTTTGGTGACTGCATAATATTCCCTTGCATGTATGTATTAATATATTTGCCATATTTTCATTATCCCTTATCTGTGGATGGACACCATTTCTATATCTCATTTACTGTGAATACCACTGTATTGTTTACTTGAAATTTGGTAAGACAGCAGATTTTATGTGTCCTCATCACACACATACGTATAATGCATACAAATCATCACATTGTGCATCCTGAATATATACAATTTTCATCAATTAAATATTTTACAATAAAAAAGTTTAATAAATAAATTAAAACCATCTCCTGCATTGTAATGTCTCTGGGACCAGCACAGAGTGTAGCTTAGGGAGAAGCTCATGTAAAACACTCATGTGTTGAAACAGAATTCATCAGGTGCAACATAAAACTGGTGACAAGATAAACAGTAAAGCTTTCTTTCACCTGCTCTCACTTGGAAAACACTAGTGGGAGGGCCAGACATTGACATGAAACATAGAAACTGCCCTAGTGGAAAAGGGGCCTCAAATAATCATTCATTTATCATCCATTCCATTTACCATTTTATCCATTCCATTGCCATTTCATAGTAGGCAATTCTGTAGAAACAGAAAGTAAATTACTGGGTGCTTAGGGCTGGAGGAGGGAAACATTGAAGGAGAATGGAGTTTCCACTCATGGGGAAACCCAGCTTTCAGACGTCTCTTCACTCCAGCTGTATGGTGGGGCCTCAACTTCCCTATTAGTAAATTTCATATTTTGGATCATCTCTGATGCATCTGTGCTTTCTGGGAGACAGTGTCCCTCCCTGCTGGCAGCAATGAGCTCTGTGGCCTCATTCCTTCCTTTGGTCTGACAGTGCAGGAGAAAGATGCCTGCTCAAAACAGAATAGCCATGGAGATACAACTCTGCTAGGAGGTTGGGCTGACCATTTCTCAGTGGACAGAACTTGGCTCAATTCCTTCCCTCCCAGATATCATTAACAATGCTCCACAATATCTTCAACATAGAATTGTAGGGAAGAAAGCTTTCAGCATTGAATTTTTTTAAGTAATTACTGTGAACTAATTATACAATTGTTTAGTACCTTAGTTTTTCCCTCCTCGGCATGTGTGGATTTATATTGGTGCTAATTGCATCCAGGTGTTCTAAACACCGCAGTCAAGCACAAGCAAAGAGAAACTAAAAACACATCAAAATGTGAAGCTGTGTTGAAGCAGAATTCATTGAACATTTTCTATTGTTGGCTTACATGACTCTATCTTCAGACTTGAGTGTTTTTTAGTGTTAATAGCTGAAAAATGTTTCCTTTTTCCAGTGTAATCTTGAAATTTCTAAATATTGGGTTATTATCTTGCAGTTCTTGATAAAGAATTAAGTTGAGTCAGAAAAACATAAACTAAGTGATATGGTCTGGCTCTGTGTTCCCATCCAAATCTCCTCTTGAAGTGTACTTCCATAATTCCCACATGTTGTGGGAGGGACCCAGTGGGGGACAATTTAAATCATGGGGGCAATTTCTCACAAACTGTTCTCATGGTAGTGAATAAGTCTCATGATATCTGATGGATTTATCAGGGATTTCTGCTTTTGTATCTTCCTCATTTTCTTTGTCACTGCCGTGTAAGAAGTACTTTTCACCTCCCACCGTGACTATGAGGCCTCCCTAGCCATGTGGAAATGTAAATGCAATTAAATCTCCTTTTCTTCCTAGTCTCTGGTATGTCTTTATCAGCAGTGTGAAAATGGACTAATACAGTAAATTGGTACCAGGAGTGAGGTGTTGCTGAAGAAATACCTGAAAATGTGGAAGCAATTTTGGAACTGGGTAATAGGCAGAGGTTGGAAGAGTTTGGAGGGCTCAGAAAAAGATAGGAAAACCTGGGAAAGTTTGGAATTTCCTAGAGACTTGTTAAATGGCTTTGACAAAAATACTGATAATGATATGGACAATGAAATCCAGGCTGAGGTGGTCTCAGACGGACATGAGGAACTTGTTGAGAACTGGACCAAAGGTAATTCTTGTTATGTTTTAGAAAAGAGATTGGTGACATTTTGCCCTGCCCTAGAGATTTGTGGAACTTTGAACTTGAGAGAGATGGATTTAGGGTACCTGGCAGATGAAATTTCTAAGTAGCAAAGCCTTCAAGAGGTGACTTGTGTGCTATTAAAGGCATTCAATTTTAAAAGGGAAACAGCATAAATATTCAAAAAATATGCAGACTGACAATGCAATAGAAAAGAAAATCCCATTTTCTGAGGAGAAATTCAAGCTGACGGCAGATATTTGCATAAGTAATGAGGAGCTGAAAGTTAATTCCCAAAACAAGATGGAAAATGTCTCCAGGGCATGTCAGAGACCTTTGATGCAGCCCCTCCCATCACAGACCCAGGGGTCTAGGAAGAAAAAATGGCTTTGTTGGCAAGGCCCAGGGTTCCTATGCTGTGTGCAGTGTAGGGACTTGGTGCCCTGAGTCTCTGCTGTGGCAGAAAGTGGACAACATAGAGCTCAGGCTGTGGCTTCAGAAGGTAGAAGCCCTAAGCTTTGGCAGCTTGCACGTGGTGTTGAGCCTGTGGGTACACAGAAGTCAAGAACTGGGATTTGGGAACCTCTGCCTAGACTTCAGATGATTTATGGAAACTCCTGAATGCCCAGGCAGAAGTTTACTGTGGGGGTGGAGCTCTCATGGAAAACCTCTGCTAGGGCAGTGCAGAAGGGAAATGTGGGTTTAGAGCCCCCACACAGAGTCCCAACTGGGGCACCACCTAGTGGAGCTGAGAAGAGAGCCACTGTCCTCCAAACACCAGAACGGTAGATCCACTTTGCCCTGTGCACCTGGAAAAGCCACAGACATTCAACATCAACCTGTGAAAGTAGCCAGGAGGGAGGCTGTATCCTGCAAAGTCATAGGGGTGGAGCTGCCCAAGACCATGGGAACCCACCTCTTGCATCAGTGTGACCTGGATGTGAGACCTGAAATCAAAGGAGATCACTTTGGAGCTTTAAAATTTGACTGTCCCACTGGATTTCAGATTTAAATGGACCCTGTAACCCTTTGTTTTGGTCCGTTTCTCCCGATATGAACTGCTGTATTTACTCAATGCCTGTACCCCATTGTATCACTAGCTTGCTTTTGATCTTACAGGCTCATAGGTGGAAGGGACTTGCCTTGTCTCAGATGAGGCTTTGGATTGTGGACTTTTGGGTTAATACTGAAATGAGTTAAGACTTTGGGAGACTGTTGGGAAGACATGACTGGTTTTGAAATGTGAGGACATTAGATTTGGAGGGACCAGGGGCAGAATGATATGGTTTGGCTCTGTGTCCCCACCCAAATCTCACCATCTTGATTTGTAACTCCCATCATTCCTTTATGTTGTGGGAGGGACCTGGTGGGAGATAATTCGAATCATGGGGGCAGTCATGAGATCTGAGAGTTTTATCAGGCATTTCCACTTTTGCACCTTGCTCACTTTCTCTTGCCACTGCCATGTAAGAAGTGCCTTTCACCTCCCGCCATGATTCTGAGGCTTCCTGGGCCATGTGGAACTACAAGTATAATTAACTTCTTTTTCTTCCTAGTCTCTGGCATGTCTTTATCAGCAGCATGAAACAGACTAATACACTACGTGAAGACTGGCACTACTCAGAGCCAACAGAAGAGCTTAGTTTCTAGAATCATATCGCCTTCCTCCTCAGGGACAGGTCTCTTAACTGATCTGCAGGGCATCTGTTAAGGGTTGAAGTGTGTCCCTTACAAAAGTATGCTGAAGCCCTAACCCTTGAACCTTCTGAAGGTGGTCTTTTTGGAAATAGGGTCTATGCAGATATAATCAGGTTAAAATAAGGTCATTGGAATATCTCTAACCCAATATGTCTGGTGTCCTTTCAAGAGAAAGGAAAGAGACACAGACATATGGAGAGAACACCCCATGATGGCAAGGGCAGAGATGGGAGTGATACGTCCACAAGCCAACAGCACCAGAGGCTGAGAGAAAGTCCTGGAACAGACTCTCCTGTAGAGCCTCAGGAGAGGGCATGCCTTGCTGATGCCTTGATTTCTGACTTACCTCCAGACTGGGTGCGAACGAATTTCTGTTGTGGAGACTGTGGCCCTGTGTCACAGGAGCCCCAGGGAATTAACACTAAGAGCCCCTTCCTGGCACCATTATTAGAAGCTGCTCAGGGGAAAATTGGGTTTTAGGTAAACTTGAAATAGCAATTTCCGCTTGATCTTTTTTTAGGACATTCCAGATAGCAATAATAATGCCTTTCATTGATTGATCATCTTGTGGCAGGAATCCTTTGAGCACTTCCCTACTTCCCTAGAGTTCTTTCATGAAGCACATCAGCAGCTCTGGGTATTGCCATTTGCAGAAGTGAGGAAGGTATGGGAAGCTGAAGTTCGGGGATGTTACTTTGCTGTGAACTTGCCACCGGAAATGGTGGTGTCCAGGAATGTATCAAAGCCATATGGCTATGAAGGTTTTGCTTTGGGTAAAATTGGGATAACTTTTAGAGTTCTGTAAGATGGGGGTGTGAGTTGGACCTTCCTCTTAGAACGAGGCTGAATGAGTTCCCACATCTCAGGAAGCACATCAGGCTTGGCACAGCCACTGCTGGGTAAAGGGTAGCACTGATGTTATTTGTATTATTTTGTTGTTATTATAGTTGTCTTCCTATTGCCTGTCTGTGCTTCTGAAATGACAGAAAAGTGAGCATCCAAAGGCTTTTCTCAATCCCAAAGCCCAGCCCTCTTCTTCTGCCCCTCAGGTGGTAACAGTGGAGCACTGCGTGGTTAGGATTTTCAGCCTAAGAGACAATTAATGAAAGTTCATAAACACTTCTTTGCTATACAACACAGCTAATGTCAATGGCATTTAAACCTAAGTGAAAGGTTTTTCCATAGAAAATAAAATCAGCAATGCCTAATACACTTGGATTTAAATGAAGTCATAATTGTTTTTTCCTGAAACTACTCCAGTTACTTAATACCCTGCACCAATACTGAATAAATAAATGTATGGGCTTAAATTGGGGAATTAGTAATGGGCTTTTCTTTGGCCAAAAAATTGTACAAACAATCCCTAGGATGTTAATGAAACAAATTAACAGTTATGAGCCCAGGCTCAGAACCTGGTGTACCTTGGATTCAGTATTTGCTGTGCCACTTGGCTTCAGATCTTGAACAATTCACTGAATGTTCCATGTGCCTTAGTTTGTTACTCCCTAAAATGGGGATGATGATAGTGTCTGTTTCATTGGATTGTTGGGCAGATTGTGTGAGTGAATGCATATAAAATGCTTAGAACAGTGTCTGCCATGTAAAAAGCAGTCAAAACAGAGTTGACATTATTATTATTATGTAGATGTTTTGCAAATCACTAGTTTTATTTTTTTTCACATGCCTATTCTTCTAAACATGTTTTTCTGGACAGGCACAGTGGCTCATGCCTGTAATTCCAGTACTTTGGGATGCCAAGGCAAGTGGACCCCTTGATGTCAGGAGTTCAAAACCTGCCTGGCCAACATGGTGAAAACCATCCCAACTAAAAATACAAAAAATTAGCCAGGTGTGGTGGTGGGTGCCTGTAATCTCAGCTACTCTGGAGGCTGAGGTAGGAGAATTGCTTGAACCCAGGAGGTGGAGGTTGCAGTGAGCTGACATTCACCACTGCACTCAAGCCTGGGTGACAGAATGAGACTCTGCTCAATAAATAAATAAATAAATATAAATAAAATAAACAAACACATGTTTCTGCACATTCCTTAGAGATAATTGAGTTATGAACTGGGTAAGACCCCGGGGGAGCCCGGTTGCACCTTTGCTTCATCTATATTCCCCTTTTCACACTCCGCCCCGGTTCCTCTGCTAGGGTGACTGAGCAGGACAGAGAGACATGACTTCCCCATGCCTGTGCTTCAGGAAGCTAGCTCATCCACTTCCTCCATAATCCCACTGAACCCTGGGCTGAGTAATTACACTGGGGGATGGGCGAATAAAGCCCAGAAGTGGGCACCCAGTAACAGAGAGGGGACTTTCTGGTGCATTCCCTTCCATCAATTTTCTAATGCAAAGTCTATCAGAAAATCTATGTATCTCTGATGAGTGTTCATTCAATTTACCAAAAATAATATAAAACGTACAGTAAGTTCTTTGTAAAATATAAAGTGTTTCCATCATCTTTGATGTATGAGTGAGTAAAACGTTGATTTAGACAATGAGGAATATGCCTAGGAAATGGAAATATACTTTTGGTCTGGGGAAGGGATTAATATTTATTGATCACTACTATGTGCCAGGCATTTTATATATACCTTACTTTGATTTCAATTTCACATTAACCCAGTATAGTAGCTTTGCCCATGTTTTTTTTTTCCCCCATTTATTTATTTTATTGCATTTTAGGTTTGGGGGTACATGTGAAGAACATACAAAATTGTTGCATAGGTACACACGTGGCAGTGTGATTTGCTGCCTTCCTCCCCATCACCTACATCTGGCATTTCTCCCCCTGCTATCTCTCCCCAGCTCCCCACCCCCCCCCCTCCCTCCCCTCTTTCCCCCCAACTGACCCCAGTGTGTAGTGCTCCCCTCCCTGTGTCCATGTGTTCTCATTGTTCAACACCCGCCTATGAGTGAGAACATGCAGTGTTTGATCTTCTGCTTTTCTGTCAGTTTGCTGAGAATGATGGCTTTGCCCATGTTTTTAAGAAGGGCATTTATTCTCAGAGTTGTTGAACAATCTGGACTGTATTGCATGACTGAGTAGTGGGTCAGAGTGTCCATCACCCCATCCGGGACCCTCTTGCCCTCCCAAAACCCAGCCCCCCACAGCCCGTCCCAATGAGCAGCTGGAGTCCATCCTGTAAGACAGTAGGCTTTTCACACGATCATCCTGCACATCATTTACTTTGACTCTCTTAAATTGCACCAGATTAACAGCCAGTTAGTCTCCCCAGGGCCTCCCCAAATTCCAAGTAGATTCCTCTAGCAGCTCTGTTGTGCTTGGCAATATGAGCTCTCTCTGAGCTGAGTATCAACATCTTAACTTGTGCAGCCAAAGTTCCCTGCACACCTCATCAGCAGCTTCATCTTCCCAGGGAATCACATAGAGATGAGAAACAAGTAGATACAAAATCACATATGAATTTAGTTTTTTTTTTTTCCTAAAGCAATAGGAAAATTTACTCATCCATTTTTCCCATTCAACGCTCACTTTCATCTTGTTTTCCAAGTTTACACAATAAGCAGCTAACCCACTTGCCCTCTCTTTTGAACTTGGAGTTCCTTAGAGCAGCTCTTTCATCCCATGAAGGAGCCAGGCATCCTCTGGCTGCCTCCTTCCCAAGCTTGGAGGGTGCATTGGCCTGCTTTTCTTTCTACGTAGATGCTGAAATCTTCTCAGCTGTATCATGTTTGAAAGCTTCATTATTCCTCTTGGCTGTAAGAAGAGCCTTAGATTGAAACAGAATATCCAATTACATTGGAAGGAAAAATATCAACATTCATTTATAAAATATCATCCCGGTAGCTTCTCAGACATATACTCCATTTAATGAACTAGAGCGCTACCAGCTTCTCTCCCATCACTGCAGAAGTCATTTAGATCAGATGTTAGGGCTAGCAAAGTTAAGAGGCAGTGGTTACGCAACTCTAGTTTCCCAACATACTCAGGCTATGTTAGAATAAAAAAGTCTTTGAGGGCTGGTGCTGGCTGGGGCAAGGGCCAGCTCCGATGAAAGCATGCTGCAAGGTTCAACAGAGACACAACAGGGGACAAGCACAACTTCACAAAGCAGCTGCAAGGACTACAGATATTTACTTTTTCTCCCCCCAAGTTTGAGGATTGAAGCTGGAGCATCTGAACTTCAAGAAAAGAAGAATCAAAGCAAGGAAGATGAGGATGATGTCAGATGATCATCAGAGCAAAGGAAGCGCCAGGCAGTGAATGATGAGGCTGTCTTAATTCTCCCACTTGAGCTTGTAAGCAGCAGTCAGGAGCTGGCTGCCTTGCCTTTCATTCAACATTATGTAACAGTCCCTTTCAAAGGAAACCCTCCGCCTAGCTACTGAATTAATTGATGTCCTTGAAGCCCTAGGGGAACCTCTGTGGGCAGCCATATTGCTGCCTCAAAATGGGAAAAAGGAGAAATCACTCAGGGGAATATAATTTTGTATTGTTCTTTATGAGACAAGAGAGAAGAAGGGAGTTTTGGGAGTTGTGGACTGGAAGAAATGTGTGTAACTAAATACAGTAATTGCATTATTCAGAACAGGCTTGTGCTGCAGTTGTATTTATTACTGCTTGAATTTTTTTTTTCTATAAGATTCAGAGCTTATATTTATAGGATCAAAGTCAATAATTTTTCTTATCACAAAAGTATTTGGAATGCCATTGAACTTGTTATAGTTTTAAAAGTGTAAAATTGCATTTTGAGTCTGACTGAAATTAATGGGCTTAGGCACTCATTGGGTGCTTTGGAAAAATACATACAAGCTTCCATATAATTTTTTAAACAAGCTCAGTATTGAAAGTGAGACTGCTTCACTAGACAATACAACCAAAAATACGGATGTGATAAAATATTCAGATATTTGGGCCAGTCCTCAGGCAAGACAGAAGAGTAGGTTCTTCCTGGGATCCATTTTAAGAATCTAGCAGAAAAAGAAAATGGTAGAACCATTTGGGTATTCTTCATGAACAGTTGGTTGTGAGAAAATAGTGCTGTCAAGGCTGTGCTTTGCTAAACAGGCAGGCTACCATCCATGTGTGCTCCACACCCTGATGAAAATGACCAGAGTTCTGCCTTGACAAAGGACAACTGTTCCCTTTCCATCCCAGTGAAAGGCAGCCCAAAATGGCATATATTGAAGAAATCAATGAAAGAGTGGTTGTTTTTTAGTTGAACTGTTTATTGAGATAATCGAACATTCACATGCATTTGTAAGTAATAATACAGAGACATCCTCTCTACCCTATGCTCATTTTCACCCAATGGTAACATCTTGGAAAATTATAGTGCAATATCACAACCAGGGTATAGACATATAGACATTGATACAATCCACCAATCTGACCCCGATTTCCTGATTTGCTTGTACTCCTTCGTATGGGGTGTGTGTGTGTGTTTAGTCCTGTATAATTTTATCATGCATGTAGTTTCCTGCTTCCTGTATGCACCACCACAATCTCATATTTAGATACAGAACAATTCTGTATGGCTTTTCTTTCTTTTAAAAGCACACCCACCTTCTGTCTGGCCCACTCCTCACCTCCCAGGCCCTAAGCCCTGGCAACCACTAATCTATTCCGCTGTATTTCTATGATTTAGCTATTTCAAAAATATTATGCAAGTGGAATCATACAGTATGTAAACTTTTGGGGATTAGCTTTTTTCACTCAATGTATTTCCTTAGAGATTCATCCAGGTTGTGAGGTGTGACCAATAGTTTGTTCCTTTTATTGCTTTCTATCCAGTGGTCTGTGATCTGGATGTACCATGATTTGTTTAACATTTACCTTCGAAGAACATCTGTGCTGTTTCCAGTTTGGGGCTACTATAAATAAAGCTGTGATGAACATTTGTGTCTAGTTTTTTGGTGTGAACATAAGTTTTCATTTCTCTGGGACAAATGCCTATGGGTGCAATTACTGGATTGTTTTGTATTTTCTTGTTGAGTTTTATAAGAAATTGCCAAACTGCTTTCCAGATTGACTGTACAATTTCACATCCCCACCAGCAATGTGTGAGTGATCTGGCTTCTGTGAATCCTTGCCAGAATTTGGTGTTGTTGCTATTTTTTATTTTAACCATTTTAACAGGTGTGTAGTGATAACTGCTGGTGGTTTTAATTTGCATTTCCCTGATGGCTAATGGTTTTGAGCATCTTTTCATGTGGTTATTCACCGTCTGCACATTTTCCTTGGCAGAAAGTCTGTAGGTGTCTTGCCCATTTTCAATTTGGATTGTTCATTTTTTTTTAAACTGTTGAGTTGGAAAGTTATTTTTATATGCTACATATTAGTCCCTTGTTGGATACGTGGTTTGCAAAGATTGCCCCCAGTCTGCCACTTGTCTTTTTATCCTCTTCACATGGACCCTCTCAGAGAAAAAGTTTTTACATTTCAAAAGGCCTCATCTACCATTTTTTTTTTTCATGGATTGTACTTTGGCAGCAAGTTTAAGAGCTCTTTGCCTAGATCCCAAAGTCTCCTATTTTTTTTTTAATTATTTTTTACTAAAAGTTTTATCTTTTTAGGGTCTACATTTAAGTCCATGATTTACCTTGACTCAGTGCTTGTCTGAGATAGGAGATTTCACTGCAGTTCCTGTTGTTGCCTGTGGATGCCCAGTTTCTCCAGCACCGTTCTCTGAAAAGGCTCCCCCTCCTCCCTCCTCCCTCCTCCTCTCAATTGTTTTCACACCTTTGTCAAAAGCCAGTTGAGCACGTTTGTGTCTATTTCTGGGATCTGTATTCTGTTTTTTCAGTCTATGAAAGGAAGTTTTAAGAGTTGTTCTGAGACATGAAAAGCCCACTCAGTTTGTTGTTTGTGTCCCTTGAATAAGCATGCTCTGCGCTTTAATTTTCTCATATGTATGCAGTGGTTATGTGTGTTTGGAAATGAGATAATATAGGTGTTGAGAAGAAAGTACTTAGGCAGATAGTGAGGGTACGGAGTCCTTGGTAAGGTTTCCCTTTCAACAAAAAGCAGCCCCCAAATCACTTTCTTTTCTAACAGCCTGTAAAATGGAGCTGCAGACATAGACAAGCAAGCTGGAAGCTTGCCCAGATGAAGGCTGGCAGATGTGCCGGTAGGAGCATACTACCTGGTTCTAGGCATGTTCAAAATGATGGCTCCATCTTCTCTTTTCCAGCCACATGTGTTGTAAGGAGCAGGCAAGATGGCACTGACCAAGCAGAAAGCCCATTTGCATAATGTTAGGCTGGGGTGACCAGCCTTCCCAGATCACCAAGTAAATATCACACCTGCTGGAATCAATCTGTGGGCCTTATGTAAATCAGACACTGTCTCCTCAAGCCCGCCTATAAAATCTGCTGTCGTCTGCCACTTTTTTCTTCAGATGCCTCTCTCTGGCAAGAGGGACAGAGAGCTGCTCTCCTCTCTCCTTTCCTCTGCCTTTTAAACTTTCCACTCCTTAACCCACTCCACGTGTGTGTGTGTGTCATTGATCTTCTCAGCACGAGATGACAAACCCCAGGTATTTACCCCGGACAACAATGCCACTTAAAAGACGCACACATCTACCGCTTTATATATATACATACATATAAATACACACATATATATTCAGGTGTGTATGACATACACGCAGCCGTGCACATACATCACACACATATATATGTATATATAGAAAATTAAAAATATAAAACTCTAGTGTAAATGAATTAGAGTAAAAACTCACCACATCATGAGTTGTTGTCAATTAAAGATTTATAATTTTCTTATTTAGAAATAAATTTTCCAGGCCAGGTGCAGTAGCTTACTCCTGCAAGCCCAGAACTTTGGGAGGCTGCAGTAGCCAGATTGCTTAAGCCCAGGAGTTCAAGATCAGCCTGGACAGCATAGTCAGATACCATCTCTACGAAAGTAATAAAAAATTAGCTGGGTGAGGTGGTGCATTCCTGTAGTCCCAGCTACTTGAGAGGCTGAGGCAGAAGGAAAGCTTGTTCCTGGGAGGTCGGGCAGTAGTGATCTATGATCACACCACTGTACTCCAGCCTGGAAAACAAAGTGAGATGCTGTCTTGGAAAAAATTAATAACAAATTTTCTTACATTATAGTTAGCATAACAAAACTTGAATTGTAATTTACTTGTACCCAACATCAATTTTATAATTGCACTGTCACTATTTCCTTATTTTTTACTGTCATAATAATAATGGCTAGCAGTTGGGGAATAAGAGTTTTCTTAATTTACACATTTTGAAACTTAAGTGAAACTTAAATTGAGCACCTATTAATCATATTTTATGCCGAAGGAATGAAATTTCTCTTTCTTTTTTCAAAATCAAGTTGAAATTTAAAACCTGTTAACAAATTAATTATGAGCAGTGAGAAATTAGATCCATATTTTGTGCTGAAAATTATACGGATATGTGTGATCATGAACTATAAGGGCATAGACATGGCCACACACATTTACTTAAGGAAAAAGTGGTGCATGATGCAAATACTTGTGAAGACAGCAAAAAAAAAAAAAAAAAAAGATTGTCCCTTGAGAGCTGAATTAGTGAAATTCATGTAGAGATTAGTTCTCAGAACAATTCTGTTAAATGAGGGAATATTTTTCAAGTCAAAGTAGAATTCTTAGTACATTTTGGACTAAATATGAAAGACAAATATAACCAACCAAATGTCATTAATAAATACTAAAATTGGGTTATATGTATGGGATTCCAAAAAAGTGAGGGTTTGAATACCATCATATCGGTATTTCCAATGGAGTAACCAACCCGATGAACAAAATTACATATGTACATATCCGTTATATTATATGAGGAAAGAGAGAAAGAGACAGAGAGACAGAGAAAGAAAGGGAAATATTAATGCATTAAATTTTTAGGTTGATCACACTGGTCATTCAAATAACATTTTATTTTCTAATTATCTCATATTACACTCATAAAATAATCTTACAATTTCTGTTGATTTCTCTGTAGCATCTATGTCATGGAGAAAATGTGTCTACCCCCCACCCCACTAACAAATATGGTCATTTATTGGTCAGTTTAGTTCCCATTTTCAATTAATAACTTGGCTTTCCAGTCTACACTTCAGACCCTGGTGAAGGTGGTATAGTTGTTGCTGTGAACGGATGCCCTTTAACCCTAACTACATGCACAGAAATCAATTTCTGCACCTGCAAAGGTGAGGCTCAGACCCTGGGCTCTAGCCCCCTCCAAGGGTGGGTATCTCAGGAGACCTGTCCTGGCCTCAGCTGACCATGTTGGAATTGTTACCGAATCTCATGCCTCTTGGTCACTGCCACACAGAGTATACTCTGAAGTGGAGGAGAAAATAAAAGGCTGTAGAGAATCAGAGCCCAAGCTGTCTGGTACGTATTAAAGGATATTCAGAGTTAACGCACTTGTACACCTGATTTCTGCCTCTTGTTGACACATCAGCTTCATCTTGTGTATTTATCTGTTCTCTAAAACAACTTCTCACAAGAAAGGTTGGCAGTCTGCTGTAGGCTTCTGGGGCCACTTCCTTTTGCATTGGTAGACTTTGTTCAGACTGAATGGAACGTACCGCCTAGAACATTTTGCCTTGATTACTGCCGAATATCTATGTCTCTTACAGAGTCACAACTATTTCCACTTTGTCTGCAAATACTTCTTTACTAAAGCTTTAGTGTTAGTGGATGTAATTTTTATTTTTTTTATCTTACTTATTTTGTTTATTTTTGAGATGGAGTCTCGCTCTGTTGCCCAGGCTGGAGTGCAGTGCTGCAATCTCAGCTCACTGCAACCTCTGTCTCCTGGGTTCGAGCAATTCTTTGCCTCAGCCTCCCGAGTAGCTGAGATTACAGGCTCCCACCACCATGCCAGGCTAATATTTTTTTTTTTTTGTATTTTCAGTTTAGATGGGGTTTCACCATCTTAGCCAGGCTGGTCTTGAACTCCTGACCTCGTGATCCACCCACCTCAGCCTCCCAAAGTGCTGGGATTACAGGCGTAAGCCACCGCACCCGGCCTGGATATAATTTTTAATAGACTTGTTTCTTAGCACATCTTTCGATTTCCTGCAAAACTGATGGAAAGGTACAGAGATTTCCCATGTACTCACTCTGCCCCACACTTCCACAGCCTCCCTCATCGTAACAGTCCCCCACCAGAGTGTATACTTGTGGTGAATGGTGAACTTACATCGACACATCATTAAAAGATTATCGTTTACATTATGGTTCAATTTTGGTGTTGTACATTCTCAATGTTCGAAAAATTTTATAATGATATATATCTGAAAAAATTTATAACAACTCATACAGAGTCATTTCACATTGCTCTGGTATTCACGAGCATGGTTTTGCATTTTACAAAACCATCGGTCTATGGCCTAAAAGTGCTTTGTGCTCTGCCTAGTCATCCCTCCCTACCTGCAACCCCTGGCAGCCACTGACCTTTTCATGTCTCCGTAGTTGTATTTTTCAGAATGTCACATATTTGAAATTGTACAGTAACCAGCCTTTTCAGATTGGATATTTTTCTCTCAGTAACATGCCTTTAAGTTTCCTACATGTCTTTTATAGCTTAGCTTGATAGCTCATTTCTTTTTCATGTTGAATAATATTTCATTGTCTGAATGCATCACAGTTTATTTATCCAGTTGCCTACTGCAGGACATTTTGGTTGCATCCAAGTTTTGTCGGTTATGAATAAGGCTGTTGTAAACGTCTTTGTACATGTTTTTGTGTGAGCATAAGGCTTCAGCTCCTTTGGGTGAATGCCAAGGAGCATGACTGCTAGATCATATGGTAAGAGTATATTTGACTGTGTAGGACACAGCCAAGCTGTCTTCCTAATGGGCTGTACCATTTTGCATTTCTCCAGCAGTGTCTGAGAGTTTCTGCTGCTCATGTCCTTTTCAGCATTTGGTGTTGTCAGTGTTCTGGGTTTTGGCCATGCTAATAGGTATGCAGTGGTATCTCATTGTTGTATTAACTTCAATTTCCCTGATGACATGGGATGTGGAACATCTTTTTATAAGCTTGTTTGCTACCTGTATATCTTCTTTCATGAGCTGTCTGTTAAGGTCATTGGTCCTTTTTAAAATCAAACCTTTTTTTTTTTTACAGTTAGGTTGTAAGAGTTCTTTATATATTTTGGTTAATAGTTTTTAACCATAACCATAGTTATCAGCTATGTCTTTTGAAAATTTTTTCTTAGTCTGTAGCTTGTCTTTTCATTCTCTTGTAGTGTCATTCACAAAGATTATTTTAATTTTAATAAAGTCACATTTATCAATTCTTTCTTTAATGGACCATCCCTTTGGAATTGTGTATAGAAAGTCATAACCGAAGCACTGGTTTTCTGGATTTCCCCTTGTGGTATTTTCCAGGATTATTATAGTTTCACATTTTCCATCTATACCTGTGATCCATTTTGAGTGAATTTTTGTGAAGACTAGAAGGTCTTTGTTTAGATCTGTTTTTTTGCATGTGGACAACCAGTTGTTCCAGCACCATTGGTTGACAGAGGGTACTTTTCCTCCATTCTATTGCCTTTGCTTCTTTATCACAGATCAGCAGATCAAATGTATGTGTGTCTATTTCTGGAATCTCTGTTCTATTCTATTGGTCCATTTGTTCTTTCACCAGTACCACACTGTCTTGGTTACTGTGGCTTTAAGTCAGGCAGTGCCAGCCTTCCAACTCTGTTCTTATTCTTCAATACAGCGTAGGCTATTCTGGGTCTTTTGCCTCTGCTTATAAATTTTAGAATCTGCTTGTCTGGGTAAAATTCTTTCAAATTTCCTTCTTTTACAAAAACTTAGCTGGTCCTTCTTTCTTTGATGTGATCTTTTCGTTATAATGAAGTGCATGGCTCCGCTATTCAAAATGTGGTTTACAGATTGCTAGCTCCCTTGAAGCATTGGTTGCCGCTCCATTAAGTGCAAAAAGTGAGAGTAAGCACATGGAAGATTCCATAGCAATTTAACATTGCTGTGGCATCCATAAACACAGTTTTGTATTTTACCAAAGTATCAGTCTGTGATCCATAGGAAGTTAAAATTTTGGCCTTTGTGTACAGATAGTTAACAAGCGTGGTTCTACGAGACTATTTTTAAATTTGTTATTTGAAGACTTTCTCAAGCAGCAGTGAATCTGCTTTTGCTAACATTTAAAATATAAATTGCTATTTTAATGTTTTAAAGTTTTATATCCAGTGAAATCCCTTTGACTTAAACCATCCATCAATATGTAGATGTTTGGATGAAAATAATGATTAAGATACCAGAGATTTAAATGGAAAGTCTTATTTGTCCCAGTCATAAATATTTCTATTAAATGCATTAATTTCTTTTTTATCAATGCTACTGAATAACCATATTTGGATAAAGATTTTGCATCACCTTCTGGAATGTGATTCTCTCCACCGAATATAAGTAGCACAGGGGAGAGGAACATATCTGTGTGCATACCAGATGCCTTCCTCAAAACTATACTTCTTATAAATCATCTTTATTATTTTGCTCATTTTTAGATTAGTACTAAAATTTCAGTAGAAAAAATCTTACTAGTACTAAGATTTCAGTAGAAAAATCTTACGTTGGGGGAGTCATAATAGGTTAATAAAATGTCATTCACCAGACAATATTTTTTCATTGCACAATAAAAATCAATTCAGTAAGAATGTTATGAACTCTTCGTGTACCAGAGAATCATACAATGTGCTATAAGAGATTACAAAGAAGTAGATGATACTACCCTTTTCTGGGGAAATACACAGACAAAATGCTAGCTACCAATTAAGAGACCAATATGAAAATGCAGAAAAGCAACGGTGGCATAGAGGATATATTTCCATGCTGCAAGACCTTGGAGCAAAGGAAAGAGCTTCCGAAACAGACATAATTATGATAGTTTACTTCTATGTCCAGAACGTTCATCTTGGACTTAAGAGCACCTGCAGGATTCGAATTGGCAGGGGGGCGGAATAGTTTACAGCCATCCAAAATGGATTTTAGAAGTAGGAGATGAGGCATTTGAATAATGCCTAATAGAATAAAAGCTATTTATTTAGAACTAAAGGAGGATGGCAGGGTATTAGGAGGAAAAAGGAACACTGGATTGTCATGAGACGTGTTTAATGACAGCTTGGATGTCAAGATGGGAGATTTTGACTTTGAACCAAAAAGCAAACAGGAAACCTCTTTACTAGGAAAGCAGCAGAATAAAGGCAGTAGGTAATACACACTGTATACACTCTCTATACACATTCTGTACTCACTGTGTGTTTTCACTTTCCAGCCATATCTTCAGACAAAGTTGGGGTTACCACAGATTTAAAATTCTAAAGCTCTTGAGCATGAGTCAAGAGACAGTGTTAAAGACCCATTTCTTCATTTCAATTGCCCAGAAACAGTGTGAGAAGGGTAGTTAGAACTCTGGGGAAGTCTATTTGTTTGCCATCAAAAGAAGTCAACTATGCTATTGTCACTCTACATTTTCTAATTTGAGCTTAAAGGTATGTATAGTTGATATTACTTCCTGTAAAACTAGAGAAGGAAATAAGGGGAAAATGGAGAAAGAAAAATGAAAAGAGAGAGAAAGAGAGAAAGAAAAAGAAAAAGAAAGAAAGAAAGAGAGAGAGAGAAAGAAAGAAAGAAAGAAAAAGAAGGAAGGAAGGAAGGAAGGAAGGAAGGAAGGAAGGAAGGAAGGAAGGAAGGAAGGAAAGAAAGAAGAAAGAAAAAAAGGAAGGAAGGAAGGAAGAAAAAGAAAGAAGGAAAGAAAGAAAGGGAGAAAGAGAGAGAGAGGGAGGGAGGGGGAGGCAGAAACTATTTTGGAAGTAAAAAGATATTGCTAAACATGTTCAATGGAGAGTTCAGGGAGCCTGAGTTTTGCCAAAGAATATGGCTATTGGCCTACTGAAAATTACTCATAATTCCACTGCTTCAATAAGACATTATCCAATGCACACACTATGTCATTTGCTTGGGTTTTTTTGTTTTAATTAGAAATGATGGAATAAAGCCCCTCCATTTTCTAGAAAAGAAATTGCAACAATCCTTGTGATATTTTATTGCATATATTCCTATCACTAATAGCATGTGTAAAATTTTTTATTATGCTAGCTTTTGTGTGTGTGTGACTTTCATTACCAATAGAAGAGAGAAATTGGTTTATCTTTATAAGAAATAGTTTAATATGACAAATATATACAATATTTAAAATAGAAATTCCCAGACTCAGACATAAGTGTTAAGGCATAGGCCTTGGTTCTGGGAGTACAGTCAGAATTCTGCATCTGTGCATTCCACATATGAGGACTCAAGCAATTGCAGATTGAAAATATTTGGGAAAAAAAACTGTAAAAAATAATACGATAATAAAAAGCACAAATAAAAAGCAATACAGTATAGCAACTATGTACATAGCATTTACATTGTATTAAGTATTACACATAATTTAAAGATTATTTAAAGTATGCAGGAGGATGGATGTAGGCTATGTGCAGATACTGTGCCAAATCCACAGGCATCCTGGAGCCCATTCCTGTGATACCAGGAGATGACTGTATACCGAAATGTTGTCAGCATGGCATACAGCCTATCATTGAAAAGTTTACCAAAGTTCCCAGCACCATGAGGAAATATTAAATGTAAATACAAACACATTATTTGATGTAGGAATTATAGTCAAGAGTAAGAATTTGTCCACTTTCATGCCGTTTACAAAGAAGCCTGGAGAAAGCTCAGGCCCTAAATTCTTTGCCTTAGAGAAGGCAGCTCTTTGACAGGTCATGCTTGGGTATCTGAAGAAAGAGTGGGAAATGGGACAGAACTGTTAGCTGCTGCCCGAAGACTCGGGGAGGCCAAGGTCTCACACATCAGATGCCACCAATACAAGAGGGAGTGACCCACAAGCGGAGGTAGGACAGTCACCATATTTGAAGAATTAAAAACCCTGGTTCCAACTGTGGTTCTGCTACAATATTTCCTTGGATAAATAATACTTGAGACATCCAGTTTAATTATTGCTTCTTGAGCCATTCATCAGAATAAGTATATACCTAGATTTTATTACATCCTACAGTGTATCTGCCTGTAGAGTCAGAATTTTATATCCTTAATACAAACTAAGGTTGTAAACTTAGTGCAAAGCACCCTGTACCACTAATCAGGGTCTGACCACAAAGTTGTCCACACTAGGATGTTGCTCTATAAATTCAACCTTTCTGCATAAACTCTATTCCTGTGCAACTGAAAAGGTTTTAAAAATCTCAAAGCATCTGTTGAGTGTTTTCTGTCTAAAAAAAAAAAAAAAAAAAGTGAATTTTTACACTTCCTCCTCAAATCACACAATTTATCTGTAGAAAACTACGTAATTCTTGCTGTTGCCTTATACCTGCTTTTAACTGAGGCCATTTTTAACACACTGCTTTGTGATTTATAGATCTCACTAGCTCAGCAGTTTTAGGAGAATATACAACAATGAAGTAGCAAGGGTTTAATACATTTACTTCTCTCCAAATATTTTCCATATTGGTGACAAAAATGCTGTATGCTTTAGTTAATGAACATAAATTGAATAAAATAAAACCACTGAAACACTTTGACAAGTATAGGGACACCAACATAGGAAATCTTGCAATTTTCCTACTGTCTTTTCAATAAGGTTTTTACAATAGGAGGACATTTTCTCATCTGATTGGAGGCTCCTCTAAAGTATCCACTGATTAAGTTACTGTTGGGACAGTTTTGTTCTGCCTCCTGGTAATTGCCATATCATGCAAGATGCAAACAAGGTGCTGTTCTGCTTTCCCAAGGAGGCAGGGAATGCTGTTGTGGAGGACACAGCTCATCCTCCAGGCACATTGCAGGCTCTCCGCCTTTCTCTGTGACCTTGGAGAACAAAGAATATACAGTATTGGCATTTTCTAAGGCACTGGAAATGCCTTAGAAAACAAAACGCCTTTGTAAAACAAAGAGAAAACACAATGTGTGTCTTTTAACTCAATAAGGATAGGTAGATTTTTTAAATTAATTTAAACATGTTATTTTATCTGTACTATTTGAAAAGACATTCTACTACATAATAATTCAAGACAAAACATTAAATCTATAGAGTTTTCTAAAAGGGATTCCTAGGAGTCTTCTAAGAGTAAAAGAAAAATAAAAAGCATGCAAGAAGCACCACATGACACATTAGTTATTGGCCAATAAAATGAACATGATAAAACTTCAGTCTACCATTTCAATGTTGGGGCAGTCAGTTTCTAAGAAATTCCATGAATCTGTAGCCATATTGTTTTTGGCAACAAAAGAATCCTGTCAAAAAGGAGGACATGAACAAATACCACATTCATTGGTAGAGTGGCTCATACATCTTCCATTCCTATTCTTATTTCTTCCTGGGATCTGATAATTAAACTAAATTCTTTCTATAAACTTGAGTTAGTAGCTGGTCTTGAGAGAAAAAAAAAATGCATTACATTACTTTATAACACATAGTTTTGGCCAGTCACAGTGGCTCACACCTGTAATTCCAGCATGTTGGGAGGCCAAGGTGGGCAGATCACAGGGTCAGGAGTTCAAGACCAGCCTGGTCAATACAGTGAAACCCCATCTCTATTAAAAATTCAAAAATTAGCCAGGCATGGTGGTGGGCACCTGTATTCTCAGCTATTCATGAGGCTGAGGCAGGAGAATTGCTTGAACCCAGGAGGTGGAAGTTGCTGTTGAGCCGAGGTGCCACTGCACTCCAGCCTGGGCAACAGAGCAAGACTCTGTCTCAAAAAAATAAATAACACATAGTCTTGTTGGTTAGCTTCTATTTTATCAAATTATTATGTGCCCAAGGCTTAAATGAATACAACCTAAACAAATGTAGTAAATTCTCTATTTTCAAATACCTTTGGTAGAACATGCTGGTGACATTAAAGACCTGACCTGGCTTGGAATTGAGAAAGGGAGTAAAGAATGCATGGTCAAAAGTCTAAGAAAGATGCAGAAGCTGGAAGACAATAGGGAGGCAGGATTGAGGATTGTCACAGTAAGAGCGCTGGCTCTGAAGGTGGAGAAGCAGCCTCTGAGCCAAGGAATGCAAGGGGATACCCGTTCCAGAAGCTGGAAAAGGCAAGGGAAGCGATTCTCCCCTAGAGCCTTCAGGAAGGCAGGTCTGGATGACACCTTGATGTTAGCCCAGTAAGACCCATGTCAGACTTCTAATCTCCAGAGCTGTGAACTAAGCAAGGTGTGTTGTTTTAAGTTCCTGAGTTTGTGGTAATTTGTTACAGCAACCATACATCATAGGATGCCAATACCAGAACATGTGAGTGTCTGAAAAACGAATTGCTGCCTGACTACCTTCATCAAAGAAAGAAATATGCTTTTCATTGAGTCGCTAAAGAAATTGTTGAGAACTTTCTATATGGGATTGTCTTTGGATCATAAGTTCCATGTGACCCAGACCTGAGACGGTGGTGCTCTGAATTGCTCCTGGTCACTGTGTTTGCTGTGGGTATGGTGAGGGGCCCAAGCCAGCCAACCTTCCAGCCAGTAAGATTTAATTGCCACACATTTGCCTGTGCCATCAGGGAAGAGGAATTCTCTCTGTAGTAGGTTAGCTATTATACTAAGATAGATTGTAAGCCTGGAGCTGGATGGGAGTAGCCATCCAGATACCTCTAGGGGAGAACCTAAGTCCTTCAGAAAATGAAGCCAATGCCAAAGAAAGCAGAGCTGAGAAGGGAAAAGAGTGAGACTGAGGTGATCCTGAGGATGTCACCTGTGCCCCTGAGTCATGTCTTGGCAGACTCTTAGACGCTTCAGCTCTGTGGGCCAAGACATCCCCTCTTCTCATTTTACTTGCAACTAAGACTCCTCAATGGGAAAGAAACAGTTCCTAGTTTCTCTTTCCTGCTTATATACACAGCACTGCTGTCAGGGTGGGCATTCATGTATACAAATTGAGCATTCAAAAGGATAGTGTAAAATAAAGGTACCTAAAAAAACCCCAAGAGGTCAGCAATGGCCGTCTAACCAAATGTGTATTAGAAGAAGTCTGTGGTATTTCAAAGGATCAATGCACCCCAATAGATGAGTCCAGAAGAAGCCCAGACCATCAGCAGCCTCAGAAAGGCTGAGAAACAACAGCAAATGGCCATGGAAATGACAATTGTAGCTGTCTATAACTCTAAGCTCCAAAAAATGCTTCTGTCTTCTCTCTAGTTCAGTGGAGGGTCCCCTCTGGGTTATAGATAGGACTATTTCTTTCTCTTCATTTTGCAGATGAGGAAGCTGATGTTTAAAGATATTATGTGTCAATGTTATTGACCTAGGGCTGTCCTTGTGTTAGGCTTTGTACGTGGACTCATTCCTGACCCCAAACTCTTTCCAAGGCAGAAACTTGTATTCTAAACTGGTGACAATTCTTTGGACCACACCTCGTAATACCTTAATTACTTTTTTTCCTGTAATGTAGGTGTGCACTGGGTTCCCCTGGAAATATTTAGACAGGAAAAATACCCTGTATAGGGGGTTTCTTTGACAATCAACAGTTAGAATAATGTGGTGTAGAATATTTTATGTTTAGTGTGTCCTTAACCCAATAAGTGCTGAATTGCAAATCAATAGAAGAGGCAGCCTGTTTTGAAATGAGAAGGAAGGGTATTCATTTGTTTTACCACCTACTTCATTGTGACACAACTTGTGGGCCAGACTGCAAACAAGACTTGTCAAAATCACGCATCGTTCTCTATCCTCCTTGGCTCTTCGGTGGATTCTACCTAAGTTTCCCATCCAATTCCTGGCCAGGATTAGTCCGTTAGGTAGAGAATTTAAATGCAGCAACTCCTTGGTGTCTCAAATCCTGGGAGCGTGGGTTGTCTAGGTTTTTCAAAAAGTGAGGGAAGTTCAATTTAGAATGATTTCAGGAACAAAGGCAAATTTTCGTTGTGTTTCAACAGGCATAAAGCCTGACCCAAATTCATTTACTGCTGAATAAGCTTGAATGTCATGAACTTCAATTACTTCTGTAAAATAGGGACAAGGATGCTTCTGCCATCTTCCTCCCAGATGTTTGCTTTGAATGCATAATGTTTCAAACACTGAAAAGAACTATATAAAATTAATACCCTCAATAGTGTTGATACTGTTATGAGATGCTATTTGAAAAGGGCAGAGAGAACCAAATGAGTTTGCATAACTTTCAGTGCCATAGATGACCTTCTTTGAATAAGAAGGCCATTTGTCTTCTACACTGGGGGCATAGTCCTACTGACAGGAGCACAAAACAAGGATTATTCTTCTAGACAAGAGAGCTTGTTGATTGAGCACAAATGTAAAGAAAGCTTTTTAATATGAAGAATAAAATGCACAGAAGTTGATTAAAGTTTGGATTCTTTTCCTGGCAGAAGTTAGAATAATTTATGCATTTTCCATCTAAAGTTTTCTGTCTGATTACACTGAGGAGAACAAAGTCATTAAAGGCAATTACCACGTTAATAGACAAGAGACTGAGAACGTTGAAGGTTGGGTAAGTCCATCTTCCAGTCACACACAGTAGTTTTCCCTTCTGTCTGTAGGTTTCCAAATGAATATGAATTGGCAATCAGCATATTTCATATTCATAATGCAATCAAAATGCATATTTGATTGAATGCCTCATTTAATAAACCAAGAAAGTATTCATAACAGTTGTGATAATTAAGTTTTTAAAATTTTTATTGAGGTGTAATTACATATAGTAAACTGTGCAGATCTTAAGTGCATACAGTGATTTTTTAAATGTATATACCCATGAAACCAACATCCAATAAAGGCATACAACACTACCTTCAACCTAGAAAGTCTTACATGTTGCTTTGCACATATTCTCTTTTTCACACCCAGAAAGACCACCATGCTGAACTATGTTCCCACAGACTAGCTTTGCATGTTCTAGAACTTCATAAAAAAGGAAATGTCTAGATATCATATCTAAGCCTGCTTACTTTCAGTCAGCGTAGTATTTCTGGTATTTGTCCATGTTAGGTGCACCACTAGTTCATTTCTTTCTACGGCTATTATCTCATAGTATGAACATACCACAATTTGTTTATTCTCCTGTTGATGGATTTTTGGATTGTTTAAAATTCTGCTGTTGTAAATCAAGCTGCAATAAAAACTATTGTACAAGTAGTTTGTGTAGTCATCTGTTTTTATTTCTGCTAGAGAAATACCTTAGAGTTAAATTGCTGGATCATAAGGTAGGTGCACATTTAATTTTATAAGAAATTACCAATTAGCTTTCTACAGAAGTTACACCATTTTACATTCCTACTAGTGAGCATGAGACGTCCAGTTACTCTGTGTCCTCTCTGGCATTTGGCGTTGGCAGTCATTCAAATTTAAACCACTCTAGTGTCTATATGGTGGTTTAAATTTGCATTTCCAGGATGACTAACAGGATTAAACATCTATTCATGTCTTTTATGGTCATGTTTATATCTTCTTTTTGGAAATATCTGTGAAAGGAAAAGAAATCTTGGGACCCCCCCCCAAATCACTAACCCAAAGGGAAAAGTCAAGCTGGGAACAGCTGAGAGCAAACCTGCCTCCCATTCTATTCCTAAAGAAAGGTGGCTGCTAAGATTTAGAAAAGCAACATGCCTCCCTCACAAGGAATTTCCTCCTGGACAAAGGACAGACGGAACTCAAAGTCGTCCCTCTGTTCATTGTGCGTATCTGATTGCCTCTGTTGGAAAGGCCAATCAGAAACCCGAAAGAAAGCAACTGTTTTTCTCTTACCTACCTATGACCTGGAAGCCCCCTCTCCTCTTCCAGTTGTCCCACCTTTCCAGACAGAACCAGTGTACATATATGGATTGATGTCTCATGTCTCCCTAAAGTATATAAAACCAGGTCATGCCCTGATCATGTTGGACACATGTCATCAGGCTGTGGCATGGGCATGTATCCTTAACCTTGGCAAAATAACCTTCCTCAATTGGCTGAGACCTGTCTCAGATATTTGGGGCTCACATACCTGTCCAAGTCCCCTGACAATTTTTATTGGATTGTCTGCCTTACTGTTTTTGAAATGTATAGTTCTTTACGTAATTCAAACTCAAGTTCTTTGCCATATATAGGTTATGAACATTCCTCCTAGTCTATGATATGCTTTTATATTTTTAATGCTCTTTTGAAGAATAGAAATTTTTAATTTTCATAAATCTGGCTTACTTTTGTTTTTTTTTTCTAATAAAGTTAGTATTTTTGCAATCTGTCTGAGAAATGTTTGACTATACATATTGCAAAGTTTTTATGTTTCATGTGTAATCCATCTATTTCTGTTCATTTTCATGTTAGGGATAGATAAAGTTTCAATCGTTTTTATAAAAATAACCAGTTGTTTCAGAATGATTTGCTAAAAAAGACTTTCCTTTCTCTAATTGAATTACCTTGGCACAATTGTCAAAATTAATCTTTCTGCATATATGCAGATCTGCTTTTGGACTCTATTCAGTTTCATTCATCTATCCTGAAGCCAGATCGCACTATCCTGATGACATGGTAACTATACATGAACTCTTAAAATGAGGACTGTGCATCCTCCAAGGTTATTCCTTTTCATGTTTGCCTTGCTTGTTCTGGGTTCTTTACCTTTCAATGTAAATTCTAGCATTAATTTTGGCATTTGTGACAATCTCCAAAAGAAGCCTTCTGGGATTGTTAGGATGTATTTTAAAAATTCCTCTCCTTTATGCTTACCTTCCAAGCTACTACAGCAAAAAGCAGGGGGAGTGGGGGGTTAAAACAACAGTTCTCAGAGTGTCACACGAGAAAAACTGGGAACCCCAAACTTTTCTCAATAATCCAAAATCCGTATTTGCTTTCACAATCTCCTGAGTATACAGAATATAGAAAGATCATTGTTATGGTTTCGGGTTTTACATTGCAATTAACTTTAAAGAATTACTACTTTTTGGGATTTGCTGTCGTAACAAAAAAGACTATCCACAATTATCTGAGGCGGTTATTAAAATATTTCTCCCTTTTCCATCTGCATATCCATATTAAGCCAAATTTTCTTCATATATTTCAACCCAAATGACATAACACAACAGCTTGAATGTAGAAGCAGATATGAGAATCCAGGCATCTTTTATTAAACCAAACATCAAATAGACTTGCAAAAATGTAAATCAATACCACTCATATCACTATTATTTGGTTTGGGAAATCATACTTTTCATTATAAAAATTATGTATAGATATATTTGGCTTATTACATTTAAATAAAAAATCCATGTTTTTAAATCCCTCAGTTTTAATTTGTCATGTTAAATTTTAAAAATCTGATAAATAAAACCTACAACAACCATAGCTCATGCAGTTTTAAGCATATTTTGACAATTGTTGAGCAAATTCTGTAATATAATTTTCTCAGAAACTTATTTCTATGTATTTCATTTTGAGGAGTGGTATTACATCAGGTTAGAAAGTAGTAACAATGCCTTTCTTTTTAGATATATTTATTTCTTCCTTCCTTTATTTAGCACAAATTTTCTGTACATATAATCCATCTTCTAGAATATGTGCTTAATTAATTAGAAGGTATACATAATTGGACCAATTTAATCCAAAGTAATATTTTTTATAACTCTGAGTATATAAAACCAGACAAGTCTGAGTATTCCTTTGTGTTAAAATGTTTGTGCCCAAAGGCAATGAATTTTATTGTTCTTCCTTTAATATCTTCTCTGATAATTCTTTAAAAAAAGCTAGACATTTATTTTATTTCATGGATTCCAAAATAGTTTGGATATTTTAGAAAACATTTGGGTATTCATACCAATCACACTTTCATCTCTGCCATCCTCCAAAAATCTAAAAACACTAGACATAAGTACTCTTGTTATGGATTCATTTATTCAATGAACACTTACGTAGTGAGTGTGATGGAATTTGTCTGAAGGCTATCTGCATTCAATAAAGTAACTGTGAAATTCTTTCTAAAATAAACATTTCTTTTTTTAATGCAAAGAAAACTTGGAAAAACTAAACCATCCAGTAAGTACGTGGGTTTCTATGAAGCAAATTTCACTCCTATTTAAAATGACAACTCTACCTTTTCATTTCGAATCAACATCCTACACAAAATTATATCCTTTATCCAGATTCATATGTTCAAAGTCATATTCTTCATACAACAGAAAAGCTATAAAAATGCTCTTAACATTTTGTGCAAATCCAACTTCAACTTTAAAAAGAAAAATCTGAGATATAGTAATTACTCCCACACAAAAATGATGACAACAGGCTCTGATATATAAATAGGTTATAAGCTTGGGTGTCCATGTGCCTCGAGAAGCTAATCTTTGTCAAAGAACACAGCCATTTCCCTCACGAAGGCAAGGGTATATAGGCACCTTTTCACATAATTAAGAGTAAAGAAAGCCTTGTACTTTGGACCTAACACATAGATAAATCTAATGGTATACCAGATACATCATATTAAAGACACAGCGAGAGCAAAGGGTAGGATCACCCCATAAAGGTCAGCCTTAGAACTACACCCCTGCAAGAGGATGGCAAATATGAGGATAAGTCCGGCAGAATTACTGCAGCACTGAGTAACATGAGCACATGAGAAACAGAGGGATCTTAGCAACCCCTGATATCATCGAGACGTTTGTTACCTCCAAATCTCATGTCGAAATGTGGTTTCTAATGTAGGAGGTAGGCCTGGTGCGAGGTGTTTGGGTCATGGGGGCAGGTCCCTCATAGGTGGCTTGGTGTGGTCCTTGTGGTAATGAGTGAGTTCTTGCTCTGTTAGTTCCTACAAAAGAACCCGATGTCTCTCTTGCCTCTCTCTTGCCATGCGATGTGCCAGCTCCTTCTTCACTATGACTGAAAGTTTCCTGAGGCCTCACCAGAAGCCCAGCAGATACTGGTGCCATGCTTGCACAGTCTTCAGAACCATGAGCCAAATCAACCTCTTTTCTTTATAAAGTTACCTTGTTTCACATATTCCTTTATAGAAACACAAAAAAATGGACTAACATCCCCAGTGGAACCCCCTGCAACAGATGAAAATGGTCATCTGGTCCTCAGGTGGACTCCTTCAGTGATAGACATTCACACTCTGCCACAGCTCTTTTCTTTGGTTTTGGTTTTCACTGGCCAACGCAATTGTCATTTAATTAACTTTAAATCTGCCTTCATATAACATCCACCAATTGTTCCTTTATGAGATAAAGAAGCAAAGTCACTGGCATATTCCGGGGTCTGCTTCCCTATAAGGTGAGCAGGGAGCAAAGTTGGTTGTGATGTATGAGTGACCATTTCTGGGTCAGCCACAGTCAAAACAGGAAATAAACCGTTAACCTATTTCCAGTGACAATGGACTCAGAATTGTACTCTTGTCTTTGGAAGAACAGAAATATAATTGGTCCTTTTGAATTAGACCACCTGGTCCTAAACAATGTTAATAATCCATGCCGCCTCACTTGGGTCTCTCTCAGGTTTGGTGGAGGAAGATTTAAGAATAAAACAAACAAGTCACTGTGCCTAGCTCAGATACAGTGGATTCCTTGTGCAGCTGCCTATGGTTTGACCCCAAAGAAGCATCCTCCGAAAAAGGATGGAAGGAATGTTTGGGTTTTGCTTGACTTCATTCATAAATGAAGACATTCCCACTCCCTTGGGTTCCCTTTACTTATTTATGCAATGTTTAAAGGTTGCTAGACACATAGATAAATATATACTGGCCCAGGCTGACCTTCAGTAAGAGGAAGTGTCTGGGGGAGAAGGAAGAGGGGCAGATTCACTAGCACAAAAACACCCTGAAACCTCCTCAGTCACTTACTAAGAAGATACACTGAATCCACATGTCCTGTTTCTCACATGTAGGTACATACAACACGGCTCATGCCACAGGCTCTTTGGTGTTTGTTCAGTCAGTAATTTTTGACAGCTAGGGTGTGCCAGGCACTAAGATAGGCATGGAGCACAGAGTGACAAACAAAATGCACAAGTATAAATAAATGTAATGCTGTGTAATATTTACACACTGCTTCCACAGGCACCAGGCGTTCTCCCAAGCACCTTATGAATTTCAACTCATTTGACCCTTGCAAGGACTCTATGAAAAGGGTATTATGGTAGAGAGAGTCAAGTAATGTGTCCAAAGCCACATATCTAATCAAAGATGGAGCCTATGATTTAGTAGAATGGCTTTCAAATGAATTTGATCTCTAACCCAGAGACGGAATAGCTTTTACATCATGATTCATTATACATGTACGCACATACACGCACACACAAACACATGCACGTTTACATATATGTCACTGGAATTAAAGAGTCACCAACCATACGTATTTTTGTAAGTACAATGCACTCTCATATTTTCTATTCTCTTACAATGTGTTCTAATGTTATTAAAATTATCTGTCACCATTCACTAAACTGATGTCATGAGTCCCTCCCTAATAAGTCATAAACTGCGAATTTAAAAATCACTTTTGTGGTAGGATCCTGGAGGGATATGAAAGTGATGATCACAACATAACTATAATTTTTTAGTGTGATATAAAAGCTCTAAGGATGGAGGTGGGAGTTGGAAGAAGAGAGGTCCCTCGGAGCCTAGGAATAAAAGACAGGAGCGACAGGTCTGGGTAAAGCCTGGAAGAGCTTTCTAGGCTTCTGTGACAGGAGGAAGAGCCTGTGCACAGGCTTTGGGAGAGGAAGGAACTTGTTCCAGTGAAGAAACAAGAGAAAGCCATTGTGGATGGAGACAGAGGACAGCGCAGTGGTGCACAGAATGAGGCAGCAGAAGGAAGCAGCCCCAGGTGACAGGAGATTTTGAGGCCACAGCAGAGTGTGAATGTAGAGTGATGAGCTACAGAAGCAAATCATTAGGGAAGGTGTACAGAAAAGTGAGGAGGCAGCATTGAGGTGATCCAGCTGGAACTTGCATTTTTTTTGTGCAGTACCAGTCATGCTTGGGACCCTGTGCCGTGCTGTGGTGAGTGTTGCGGGGGCCTTGCTCCTAACAGCTGCACTCAGCCCCAAGCTGCTGACTTTGCCAGCTGATGGCTCACAGCTGCCCTTTTTTCTGCCTATGGCCTTCTGCAGGACAGGGACTGTCTTGTCCTGGAGACCACATACCCCTCTTCCCTTAGTAGGTTGGGCATCCAGCAGCCAATGGCCAACCACCAAGGTGTCTCAAAGGCTGTTCCCCTTGCCTGATGCAGGGTAACCGTGGTGCAATTTGTGGACCTGATTCTAGAGAATCTAACTCAAAACATGTGTGATGGGCTAAGATCAGTGGCTCATACCTGTAATCCAAGCACTTTGGGAGGCTGAGGTGGGAGGATCATTTCCCAGCAAGTTTGAGACCAGCCTGGGCAACATAGTGAGACCCCTCATCTCTGAAAAAACATAAAGCTTAGCCAGGTGTGGTGGCTACTCAAGAGGCTGAGGCAGAATGATCACTTGAGCCCAGGAGATGAAGGCTGTGGTGAGCTATGATCATGCCACTGCACTCCAGCCTGGGTGGCAGAGTGAGACCCTGTCTAAAACCCAAAGCAACAGCAACAACAACAACAACAAAAATGCATAATGCCTGATAAGGCTAGACAAGAAACTGGCCTCATGTTATGGACAGACACAATTTGGAATTTGATTAATATGTGCTTTCTTTACCTGGATTTTACATTTCAACCAGTTCTGACTTTTGAATTGTCACAGACTTAGGAAATTATTATTACTATTTCAGAAATACCAGAAATACCCTCTCTGTTTCCTAATTGTTGGGAATAAGTGTTTATTTTCCACTGTTGTGGGGAAGAATCAGCATTCTGACAAAATGTTTCTCAGCAAGGCTTTCTTTTACTTTCTGCAGGAAGGTCACTACTCACCAGCAGGCTTGCCATGAGAGTGCTCTGGAAACTGTACCCACCATCTCCATATTTATGATCAGACATTCCTGAAAAACAGAAATTGAGGTCTCTTCCAAATCTAGTAGACCCAAAGCCATATCCTTCATTACAGCCACCATAGTCATCGTAGCCTGCATACCCTCCACCACAGACGCCATGCCTCATCCTTTCAAACCCAGCTCCTCTGCCAATGCTATTATACTTTCTGCCAGCCCCCAGCCTAACATAGGGACCTGGTTGCTGCATAGCCATGAGCTTTTGAGGGGGATCATAATGGGTTCGAACTTCTGCTTGGCTACTCTTGAAGGTCTCAATGTACCTGTGTCCTAATCTTTCCTTGTGTTTTCATAAGGCCGTCTCAGTTTTCTCCTGTGAAGCAATCTGTACAAAGGCTTTCCCTGTGCTTCTCCCCTGAAAGTTCACTGGCAGTATCATCCCATTCGGCACAATTTCCAACCCTAAAAAGAACAAAACAATCTCTTCCTTGCTACAGCCAAATGGGAGTCTTATAAGCCAGACAAAGCCATCTTTGGCAGTTTGCTTCTCAGGAGACAGAAATGGGTTCTCAATGCCACAAAGAATCAACACTGAGACTATGGATCGGTCAGCAAGGCCAGTTTTACTTTCTGCAGAAACGGTGCCACTCGCTAGCAGGCTTGCCACGAGAGCACACCTGAACAAAGGAAACAGAAGTATTTATAACCTGACACAACTATTTTACTGCTGCGACCAGTTTCCATTGACCAGAGCAGGATCTCACACTCTAAGTTTACCTGATTGGCTAGCAACTTTAAATTTTCCTAAATAGGTAAAGGCAAGAAAGGTCAAAGAAGAGAGGAAGTGACTTGTGGAATGCTGAGAAAAGCAAAAGTACTTCTTAATAAGGGCAAAGGAGGAAACTATGATCTAATGCTTGCCTAAACTTTCCCAGACAGGTCAGGGTCAATATCTGAGACAGCCAAGGAAACTTTGAAGCGAAGCTTCTATTTCATTTTCTATGCTAATGTTTTCTTATTAAAGCCTCCCATCATCACCCAGAATTAGAAATTCTCTCCACCATAGGGCCTTTCACTACTTCCACCACTATCATCTCCATCATCACCACCGTCACCATCATCAGCACCACCACCTCCACCATCACCACTACCACCACCACCTTCATTACCATCACCATCTCTACCATCACTAACTTCATCACTACCACCATCACCATCATCATCATCACCACCACCTCTACCATCACCAGCACCACCTCATTACCACCACCTCTGCCATCACCACCACCACCACCATCATCACCTTTATCACCACCAGCACCACCATCACCACCCTATCACCACCACCACCTCCACCATCACCACCATCTTCATTACCACCACTACCTCCACCATCATCACTACCTCCACCACCACCTCCATCAATATCACCACCACCACCTTCATTACCACCACTACCACCACCATTACCACCACCACCATCATCATCACCACCATCACCTTCATTATCACCACTAGCACCACCATCACCAATACAACCTCCACCATTACTACCACCACCGTCACCACCACAACCTCCACTATCCCCACACCCCCACCTTCTTACCACCACTACCACCACTATCACCACCACTACCACCACTATCGCCACCACTACCTACCACCACTGTCACCACCACCACCACCTTCATCACCACCACTACCGCCACCATTATTACCACCACCATCTCTACCACAACCACCACCACCTTGCTAATTGGTCTTTATCCAACTGAAGACATGTTGATTTTTCTCTCAAGGCCTTATATTAAGAGACTTAGAGACTGACCTGTGATATGACATAATTTCAGGGCTGGATGACTAAGTCTGAGGCAGATGCTGGTGCATCAGTAAAGGTTATGTGCTCTACAGAAAGGGAGATGGTCTCACAGATGCAGAGAGTAGCAAAGACTCACAATGGCTATGACCTCGGAAAGGAAACGAATGTTGTGGTTCCTGGTTCCTGATAGGTCCCTCAAGGCTGAACCTCCTCACATATTGGGGCTTTAAAGATACAGCTATATCAAATCTGGTTGTGTTTGACCCATTTAAGAGGTGAGAATCTTCTGTTTTTGTTATTTGCAACCAATTCTTAAATGAGTAGCAATGTCAAATCAAAATAATCATAGCATGTTATAAAAATGTTGTGAAAATGTGTAAAGATATTGTTAAATTTATTTAAGATATAAGCTTATGTAGCAATATTTACATGGACATCACCATTGCTTCCTATATCAAAATCAGAAAACTCATAGAGTTAACTTAATTGAAAATATAGAATTTACATCTTCATCTATTATCTTTGAAGTAAGGGATTAAGAAAGAATAATCCTGTGATTCCCTCTCTTTACTAATTTATAGTATATTGCACGATCAACACATTTGACTCTCAAGTCAGCAAGAAATGAAAGAGATTTAAGTAATTTCATTAGTTATCTAACTCTAAATGAATGATGTATTTATCATGATTCAGGATGCTGATGCAGTGCAAACATGTTCTTACTGCAGCCAAAGCTAAATTGACTGGGGAGAAATTATGGATGATCATGAGTAAAATATTTCTTCCTTTATACTTGAAAAGGACAGATAAAAAGAAAAAACTTGCTGTAAAGGCAGCAAGATCGTCATCTTGCACTTAATAAAACTGAAAAGGTTTGACTGCTGCTTCCAGGGAAACTCAAAATGAAGAAGTTATTTGTATCTGATTTTTCTTTGGCTCTTTTCACCCTGCACCACTCAGAGGTATCTGCTACAGGGGAATGTCCAATGAGTCATCTTGATATGTTGCAGGACACAGAGGGCTTCTCTAGATTTTCATCTTAAAAAATGGTTGTTGAGAAAGAAAAGAGCGTTATTCCTGACTCTTTGATTACTTGCTCACTGGGAGTTAATATGCTTAATTTCTGCTTGACAGCTGGGCATGGATTAAGTGTGTTAAGCAGTTAATCCCTTATCTTTCAAACCTACAGATTTCCCCAGTAGAATCTCAAAGATGTGCTTACAAGTCAATGTGTATTTTGTTAGTTACTTACTGAACTGGCTTGGTTTCCTGAAGGCTGTTACCACGTGTTTTACCAGGTGACACATGTCAAAAATGACCTATTTCTCATTAATTCACAGGAAACACTTGAAGCAATACCCTGCTATGTTTAAATGGTGTGTCTATATTTGTATAAATAATGAAAATATTCTTGTTATTGCTTCTGGTGCTTGACTTAACATCAGATGCTTGCTTTATTTTTTTTGAAGATTTTAAAAATATATTATAAATAGAGCACATAGTCACTTTAGAAAATGTGGAAAGTAAAATAAAAAATTGTAAGCATAAGAAAATAAAGTCACCAATACTTCCACCATCCACAGTTTATCACTGATAAGGTTTGCTTGTGTGCTTACCTTAAACATTTGAAATAATGAGTAATTGATATTTTGATTATTTAATACTGTAGAATAATTTTCCCAATGTTTTTTGAAAATACAAGCTTGATGGATAGCTTAGCTTAAGTGCTCAATCTCATACTATACTTTTAGATACTGAATAACCCCTAAATGTGTCTGCTTTGACTGCACTTGCACAAATTTCAGCAATCATACTGATTTTCAGTATATATGTTACATGTTTCATGTGAATAAAATTCAGTGATATCTTCAAAAAGCAGAAAATGATGTCCTCTGGCCTCCTGCAGTTCCTAGGTTGCCTGCACCAAGCCAGCTCACCCATCCCCAGCACCACAAAATATCAAACCTCCTGAAATACCAATGCCTATGGAAGCCTCACCAAATGGACAGTTAAATGGCAGGATGATTAATTAAAGATTTTACTTCTCTGATGGCTGAGGTTTTCTAAATAAATTTCCTCTTTTGTTTTGTTCTAGAGTGAATTCTTTTAGTGCTTGGGACTCCACTGATTTATGTGGCTGATGTATGCATCCAACTCTGAGTCTGTATCAGGAAATACACAAAATGTATACTACATTCCTTGTATCATAAGAATAGTTTGATTTTTGTTCTTTCTAGTTTTATTATAGTAGAATTTATGCATTAGCCTTCAGCAGGAAATGACAGTGTACTTTTAAAATAACTTATGTGTTAAAAGGATTTGGGCTGAGATAATTTAGAATTAAAAAGGAATAAACATTTTGTAAATGTAATGTGCTAAAAGCCATCTTTGGATCCCAGCCTAAAAGATTCTGATTCTTATCACAGCCTTCCTCCCTTTCTTCTTTTCTTTTTCTTTCCTTCCTTCCTCTTTCTTTCCAGAGATGATAGCTTTCCATATTGCTGGTCTTGGGATGCAGGTTTATCAACTTTAAAGACAGGGTCCCATAATATAGTTGGTTTGAAATATTCAGGGCAATGACCCTGCAAGGCCAGTAAGAACTGGTCTGGGTCTTCCTTTCCCTGCAGAGGATGCGGCTGAATACATTAGAATTATAGCTTCAAGGGCGTGTGCCTGTCTGGCACATTCTCTGGATTTCTCTGATAGAATGGGGCAGGAGAGGAAGTCAGATCAACAAAACCTACTTATCAGGTCATGAGCTACTGCTAGATGCTCCATGCACCCATGAACTTATTTTATCAAACACAGCCACTTACAGATGAGGCCCAGAGAAGCTAAGACAATGCCCCAGGCCATTACAAAGGGTCAAGCAGGGTCAGGGCTGAATTCTTGTGCTTAACTCTAAGCCCAGGACCTTCCACTCTTCCATCCCTCCTCTTCAAGGTCATAGTACTCAACCCCTGCAACCTTCCATGGCCTCCTTCTTTGCCTGTTAATTCTTCTTTCCTTGAGCTCTTCCCTTGCAGCTCTCCCACTTGGGCCATGCTTCTCCGTGTGAAAGCACATTCTCTCCTTTCTGTCACCTTCTCTGTGTGAAAGCAGCTTCAGCTTTCTGTCACCTTCTCTTTCAGTCTGGCCCAGCTCTCTTGGAGTGTTTCCACTCTACGGCCATCTCTCTTTTTCTTTTTATTTCCTTTTCTTTCCTCAGAATACTACTCTTCTGAAAGTGCAAAATTAGTCCCAACAGTGTCAAAGTGTAAAAACAGTGTCATCAATAATACAATTACATTAAAAATATCCTCCATCAGACTGACACTTGAATCCTTCTTTAGGAGTCCCTGGAGGGCTCCTGATCAGAGTACACAGGCAATGCTGCAGACCTCTGAAGAGCTTTTCCGCAAAATGGGCTTTGGGGTAGGGCAAGTGACAAGAACTTCTTGGGGGAGAGAAATAAGGAAGGGAGAAAAGAGAGGAAGTACATGCACAGCTTTAAGTTTAGCTCCCCCTTGGCTTTATCTCTGCCTCACATTGGCTGCTCATTCAGGGCTTGTTTCCTCCCCGGCATTAAGGGATGACCTTCTCCCATCTCCTGATTACTGCCACCTTCCTGCATTCTTGCAAATTTTTCCTTTCTCCCTAATTGTCAGTAGTTCTATGCAAATTCTTCTCAGGAAACAAGGGTTACATATATACAACTGAAGACACAAAAATACTGGCCAGCCACATGCAGCAGTGTAGTACTATTAAGAAAGGGTATTATTCAAATATCTTGCAGAAAATCTAGCTAGTAAATATTCCCTGATGATCATGTTTCATGAAATAGAATGACTGGTGAGCTGAGTGTCGCATCTGCCTGGATAGCCTCTTGTCTCATGCAGCCATGGAGCGTCTTCCTCTCTCCCCACTGGTGGTATTCAAGAAGCATATGATGAATCATGTTCTTTCCATCATTTCAGGGCAGATATTAGTCAACAAATAACCCAATCGGAACTGAGCACTAACTACCACTGCAGGTCCAAGTTTATGAAGACCCAAGAGAAAGTTCTGACCCACAATTGGAATGATATCTTATGGGAGGCTCCATAGTTCAGAGAAAAGTGTGAATAACAAGTTTCACCTTGTTTCATCCCATTTTCGTATCACGGTAAATTCATATCTTAATAACTTTAGACATGTTCTCAAATATGTATTACCTTGATCATAAAGGGAGCAATGAAAACATGTTACTGGATTTGACACAGAAAAACAAATCTAAGTAACTGCACAATTAGTGATAGGTTACATACCAAGAGAGACATTGTTCATTTTCTAAGAAAGTGTAGCAATTTGTATTAATTAGACATGTTTTAGCTTCTCTGTTTTTCCTAAGTTAGGTTATGCAACTAAACCCACCACTCCAGGGAGATGAATTGCAATCATTTTAGTAGGGGAGTGTAGGCCAACCTTGGCGTTCTTTAAATCACTCAAAGTGAACAGGGAGTAATTATAGTGGGCTGCAAGTACGTTCAGGTAACTTACAAAATGCTGTTGAAAACTCACACTGTAGCTGTTATATAATGAGATGTACTGCTTTGTCCTTCAAACTTCAAACTAGTATCAAATTAACAAATAGCATTCTTTAAAGAAGAACATCAGGAAGATAGTTCATGCATAGTTTAGGTAAACATTATCATATGCACGTACACAAATGCAGACAAAAATAGTGGCACAATTTATGAAATGAGTAAATAAAACCACAGAGGAAATGCACCTTCCGTTCTGTGGGAGGTCTCCAATGAAATGACTATCAAAGAACTACTTGGAAGAGCTTTGAGAACAGAGTTCCTCCTATCAGGAATAAGTGGGACACTCATTTCTGTATGTAACCTCCTCTTCCAAGGAAGAGTCACTTCCAAGGACAGCCTCGGACACTCACTCTGGTTCACCATGTGTCTGTGCTTCACTGGAGGACCTGTGGCCTCATGGGCATCTGGGCAGCACTCAGGATGGGAGGGGGCAGCTCTGTGTCCCAGGAAAGGAAGAGAATAGAGGCCTTTAGAGGCTCATGTGAAGCACGTTCTACCAGTTACATCCTCTAACTGACTTGGGTTTCTGCGGCTCCCAAGAATAAAACCTCTGGAAAGAATGGGGCCCTAGCCTCAGGATTCTGAGATTCTGGAAGGTGACCATACTGAGGTGGAGAAGAGGCATGGGAAGGAAAGAAAATAAATCAAAAAACGAGAGAAATACTCTATAGGATTGGAGTTTAATGAATTGTGGTATGCATTTCCTGGAGACCTATGACTTTATTATGTGAATAACTTATACTTGAAGCCATTACTTAGTACAATTAAATTAAATCTTTATTTCCAGATGATATTTGTTGAATGAATATTTAAAGATAGGAGGTTTATTACTGAAAATTATTATGTCATTTTTGATCAATATTGATGTTTTAGCTTTGTATCTATTACTTCTTCATTTATTTTGATATCTTGAAGAAAGATCTATTTTATTTTTATTTTCACACATTGTATATTAAACTGAACATTTTATATGTTCCTAATCTGTATTTATTTTTTATTTTCTTAGAGATGGAGTCTCCCCATCTTGCCCAAGCTGGTCTCGAGCTCTTGGTCTCAAGAAATTCTCCCATCTTGGCCTCCCAAAGAGTTAGAGTTAGAGATATGAGCCACTGTGCCAGGCTCTCAGATGTTCTTAACAGTGATTTTACTATTATGTTCTACCCGTACTATAACGTGATTTCAGACCACTGTTTCCAAACAGAAGTTAAAATGTCATATTGAACTAATTTCAACACAAATATTTGTGAAACATAGGAAAAAAAACATGGTCTAAGAAATTCTGAAATGAACACATGCTCTAAAATTTAATTTTTAAATGTTTGATATTATATATACCACAGTCAAATTTGGCAATCCTTTAAATAATATATTAATGATTTTGTTGTTTTAGAATAATTTTGTCTTAGTTTATTTCTATATAAATATTCCCTCCTACAAAATACTTTTTTTTTTTCACATATGGATCTTAAGTGTGCAATGCAGTGAGGATGGAGCAATGTATACACCAATCGGGAAGGAGAAAATTTCCATTATCCCACAAGGTTCTCTTACACTCCCTTCCAGGTAAACCTCCTGGCAATCACCAGTTTGGTTTGCAGCATCAAGACTTTACCTGTTCTTGAACTTCAGTGGATGCTCCAGGCACAAGGATGATTTAGCTTTTTTTGTTCATAGTTATTGAGATTCATTCATGCTGTTGTTTGTATCAGTAGTTCGTGTTTTTTTTTTTTAATTAGTGAATCATATTCCATTGAATAAATATACCACAACTTCTTACACTATTCTCCTGTTGATGGACACATGGTCTTTTCCAATTTTGGTTGTTATGGGAAAAGCAACTGTAAACATTCTTGTTCAAGCCATTTTGTGGGCATTTCCTTTTTTTTTTTGGTAAATATTTACTAACAGTGGAATTGCTAGATCTTAGGGTTGGTGTAAGTTTGCATTTATCAGAAACTGATGAACTGCTTTCCAAAGTAACATTTTGCATCTATGAGAGTCTTAATTGCTGCATAGGCACTCCAGCATTTGATGGTATTGATCTATTTGATGTTTACCATTGGAGTGCTATAAAATGATAAAATGCTTATTGTGAATGTAATTTTGGTTTAACTCATGAGCAATGATATTGACCATATTTTCATGTGCTTAGTGGCCATTGATATATTTTCTTTTTGAAACATATGCCTAAGTATTTTGCCTATTTAATTTTGAATTTTTTTTATATTTATTGAGCTATAAGAATTATATAAATTCTGGATCTATGACAATCCTCAAATATGTATTTCAAATATTTTCTTTTATCCTGTGGTTTACTTTATCATTTGCTTAGTCATATTTTATGAACAGAATTTTTTTAAATCACATCAATTTATCAAAATTTTCCTTTTATGCTGAGTCCATTCTGTGGACTAAATACCATTGCTACACCCAAGTCCTGAGGATATGCTCTAATATCTTCCTCTAGCAGCTCTCTAATGTTAACTTTTGCAATTAGGGCAGTGATCCATCTTAAATTAACGTTTTTGTGACTTGTTATGTATTCTTAATGAAATGAGCCTTTTAATATATTTCTTAAATCCTTTATAATTTTTGGTAATATTTCTAATTTCGAATTGTATTTTGTCTGGTATTAATCGAATTCTACCAGCTTCCTTATTCTTACTTTTGTATGCTATGTTTTTCCTTTATTTTTGCACGGTTTTTACCTGAGACTTTATATTATGTAGCTGAACTTGATTTTTTATCTCATCTTCCAGTCTCTGCTTTTTAATTGGACTATTCAGTCTATTTATATTTAAGGCAATTACTAATACGATTGGCCGCAGTTCTTCCGCCTTGCAATGCATTTTCTTTCTGTCTCATGTGTCTTTTATTCCTTTGTTTCTCCCTTCATATATTATTTTGGGTTACATTTTTTTTCTTTCTTTTTTTTTTTTTTTTTTGTTTTTTTTTTTTTTTTTTTTTTTTTTTTTTTTTTTTTTGAGCGAGAGTCTTGCTCTGTCACCAGGCGCCAGGCTGGAGTGCAGTAGTGTAATCTTGGCTCACTGCAACCTCTGCCTCCCAGGTTCGAGCAATTCTCCTGCCTCAGCCTCCCGGGTGGCTGGGACTACAGGCACACTCCACCACGCCCAGCTAATTTTTGTGTTTCTTTAGTAGAGATGGGTTTTCACTATGTTGGCCAGGATGGTCTCCATCTCTTGACCTTGTGATTCGCTTGTCTTGGTCTCCTAAAGCGCTGGGATTACAGGCATGAGCCACCGAGCCCGGCCGGGTTACATTATTGTTATTAGAATTCCAATTCAATACTTTGATTGAATTTTGTTTCAATATTTGGTTAAACTGAAATCTGTACTTACACCGAATTAAAAGGACAGTGGAAATAATCCAAACCAAATGAGAAAAGTAATTTAAATTATACTTTTTTAGTTATACATTATATTTTTTCTTAGTGGTTATTTTAGGAATTAAAATACGCATTCTTAATTTATCACTGTCTACTTAAAATAAATATTACTTCACATACAGTATACAAGCTGTCAGGGTATAAATTAACCTATCCACCCATGTTTTGCTAGTGTCATAATTTTTATAAACTACTTGCTACAAACTTCACATTACAATTAAATCATGTTTGCATTAAATATGTAATTTTATTTTAGATAAAATAATAGAAGGAAAATACTGTCTTTTACATCTGCCCGCATATTTCTTATTTTATTTTTATATTTTTGAGGCAGAGTCTCTCTCTGTGGCCCACACTGGAGTGAAGTGGTGCAGTCTCAGCTCACTGGAAACTCCGCCTCCTGAGTTAAGGAGATTCTTGTGTCCCAGCCTCTCCAGTAGCTGGGATTACAGGTGTGTGCCACCACACCTGGCTAATTTTTGTATTTTTAGTAGAGATGGAGTTTCAGCATGTTGGTGAACCTGCTCTCAAACTTCTGGCCTCAAGTGATCCACCCCACTTGACATCCCAAAGTGCTGGGATTACAGGCTTCAGTCACCATGCCTGCTGTGTCTACCCACATAGTTCTATTCTTTTCTGTAGATGTACTTTTCATCTGATATCATTTTCTTTCATTTTGAAAGTGTTTTATGGCACAGGTCTACTGGGAATTAATTTTTTTCAGATTGTATCTATCCTAAAAGTCTTCATTTCAAATTCATGTTTTGCTTGATATAGACTTCTCAGTTAATGAGTCTGAGTCTGTGTGCATGCATGTGCATGTGTGTATGAGTGTGTGCATGCTGATTTTCAGAGTTGTGCATTATTATCTGTACAGGGGTGTTCCAATATAGGTTGTTACAACCCTGTTCAGATAATAATGCACAACTCTGATTTTCAACCTATATAACAATATAGGTTGTTCCAAGAATCCTATATTCTTTTTTCATAGAAATCATAACCCTTAGCACACTATTTAAAAAATTAATAATTCAAGATAGTGGAAGTAAACCTTTATTATTATTTTTCAAATTCATATACTAAGGTAGTAAAAAGAGAATTAAAAGTACATTTGAAGGAAAAGTATATTTGTAAAAAATATTACATTTACTAAATTATAATTACAATAAATATTGTTTAAATTAATCCTTACACTGGAATTGATATCCAGTTAACAATAATTCTCAGCAATAATTATATTGGCCTAAATTCATTTTATCTTTGCAAAATAAAATTATGGAATTCTAAAAGCAATCATTAGTTGATAGGGAAGCTTGCCAACAGAAAAATGTAATTCATAAATGCAAAGATATTTTATTATCAAGTGTCACAATATATCATTTAATTGGTTTAGTTGAATAAAACACATTACCGAAAGTTTCTTTGTATGTATGAAAGAAAATAATCTCAGCAAACTGACACAAGAGCAGAAAATCAAACACCACATGATCTCACTCATAGGCGGGTGTTGCACAATGAGAACACATGGACACAGGGAAGGGAGCACTACACGCTGGGGTCTGTTGGGGGGAAATAGGGGAGGGACAGCGCGGGGTGGGGAGTTGGGGAGAGATAGCATGGGGAGAAATGCCAGACATAGGTGAAGAGAAGGAAGGCAGCAAATCACACTGCCATGTGCGTACCTATGCAACAATCTTGCATGTTCTTCACAAGCACCGCAAAACCTAAAATGCAATAAAAAAATTAAAAAAATAAAAATAAAAAAATGTTATGACAATACAAAATATAGATGATCGCTGCTATTCATTCATTTTCTCAGTACCATTGGTATCTGATTCTATAATGGAAACTTTCAAATTAGAATGGATGCTTCACATTTTCTAAAAGCATTCGTTTTGGGGTTTGAAGAGTGTTTACATGAGAAACAACCTTACAATGTTACACATACTATATCTGCATAATGGATAGATCCCATGAAAATATGTCAAGCTTCACTGGCTGGCTAAAACATATGATAAGGTTTAGGGATTTACCATGTGTGAATTTTTTAAGACTAAGTGGTAATAAAACCAGATCATTTTCAACCAGCCTTTCTGTATTCCAAATGATAAGTACACATTATATTCATGGTATTGCATTCAGAATTTTAACATAAATAGCACTCTGATAGAGAAGTGTGATAATGTTTATTGTTTGCCTATTTGTGGTGGTCATGCTTATTAGATTTTGGTCCAAGTGTCTTAAAATATTGGAATCCAAAAATCAGAAATCATCTTGTCCCGTCTATATCTATCCATCACAGATATCATTCTTCAAAATTACAAACTCCCTAGAGAATCTGTTACATCTTAAACAAGTAGCAGGAGAAAAGTTCTTTCATTGTACCAAGATGGATCTCTCCTAAATTTCAATTTATTGTTTGTTTTTTTTCCCCATTTATTTATTTTATTGCATTTTAGGTTTTGGGGTACATGTGAAGAACATGCAAAATTGTTGCACAGGTACACACATGGCAGTGTGATTTGCTGCCTTCTTCCCGATCACCTACATCTGGCATTTCTCCTCTTGCTATCTCTCCCCAGCTCCCCACCCCCCACCATCCCTCCCCTATTTCCCACCAACTGACCCCAGTGTGCAGCGCTCTCCTCCCTGTGTCCATGTGTTCTCATTGTTCAACACCCGCCTATGAGTGAGATCATGTGGTGTTTGATCTTCTGCTCTTCTGTCAGTTTGCTGAGAATGATGGTTTCCAGGTTCATCCATGTCCCTACAAAGGACCCAAACTCATCGTTTTTGATGGTTGCATAATATTCCATGGTGTATATGTGCCACATTTTCCCTATCCAGTCTATCATCAATGGGCATTTGGGTTGGTTCCAGGTCTTTGCTATTGTAAACAGTGCTGCAATGAACATTCGTGTGCATGTGTCCTTATAGTAGAACGATTCGTAATCCTTTGGATATATACCCAGTAATGGGATTGCTGGGTCAAATGAAATTTCTATTTCTAGGTCCTTGAGGAATTGCCACACTGTCTTCCACAATGTTTGAACTAATTTACACTCCCACCAACAGTGTAAAAGTGTTCCTATTTCTCCACATCCTCTCCAGCATCCGTTGTCTCCAGATTTTTTAATGATCGCCATTCTAACTGGCGTGAGATGGTATCTCAATGTTGTTTTGATTTGCATTTCTCTGATGACCAATGATGATGAGCATTTTTTCATGTTTGTTGGCCTCATGTATATCTTCTTTTGTAAAGTGTCTATTCATATCCTTTGCCCACTTTTGAATGGGCTTGTTAGTTTTTTTCTTGTAAATCTGTTTTAGTTCTTTGTAAATTCTGGATATCAGCCCTTTGTCAGGTGGGTAGACTGCAAAAATTTTTTCCCATTCTGTTGGTTGCCGATTCACTCTAATGACTGTTTCTTTTGCTGTGCAGAAGCTGTGGAGTTTGATTAGGTCCCATTTGTCTATTTTGGCTTTTGTTGTCAATGCTTTTGGTGTTTTGGTCATGAAGTCCTTGCCTACGCCTATGTCCTGAATGGTTTTGCCTAGATTTTCTTCTAGGGTTTTTATGGTGTTAGGTCTTATGTTTAAGCCTTTAATCCATCTGGAGTAATTTATTGTTTTTAATTTTATCCCATTGAATCTTCCCAGATAAGCTTTTTTCAGACACTAGCCCAGAGCTCAATACCAGTTCCTACTGTATACCCACTATTTAGATAAATCATGAGATCACAAGCCTGAAAATATTTTGAAATAGCTTTTAATTTTACACACACACACACACACACACACACAAAACAAAAACAGATTTTTTAAAAAATTTTCCTGGAAACCATGTGCTACCGTAACCTCAGAAGAGGTATGGAAATACATTGCTAAAAAAAAGAAAATGCTGATTACTTTTTAATCTTAAAATTGACCTTCTTGACTTATTTAGCAAAGCAATGGATGTCCAAGGCTTTGTCAGGAGAGAAAAGACTATTATAAATTTTTTGTCTCCTCTGGGATGGACACAAAACCTTGCCAGTTTAACCAGAACTGTTCTCTTTTTCCTTACTAACTCAACCAATATTGATTTTGTTTAGGCATCTGATCGGCACAGGCTCTGGAGAGGTAGGCTCCAGGCAGTGAATCCCCATGGATGTTGGCATTATGGTGATCTTATTTCTCTTCTTGTGACTGGTTGAAAGATATGTACATGGCTTTGTTCTGGCCAATGGCTATAGGGAGAATTCTTCTGTCTAAAATGTCCTGGGGGTGAAAGTCCTTTTGTTCCCATGCCCTTTCTATTCAGAATTCTGTTATGGGAGCACAGGACGCTTCTTGCTGCAGTAGTTAACTTGTACCCAACAGGTGACAAGCTTAGGAAGAGTAGTAATTGTGCCAAGGATGGTAAAACAAAGGGTTAAATGGCCCTGGGAATACAGGACCTCATAGAGCCGCCTCCAGACATCTTGTTGGATGAAATTATTAATTATCTAGATACTTGAGTCATGGAATCCTCTTCCTTGATGCACACCACAAAACAGGCCTGAAGACACAGATATAAGAATTGTATTGAATTTCAAGGACAGAGAAAAAGAACATATGAAGAATAGGAAGTGGAAAGCCCCAGACTGGATGGTAAAAAGAAATAAAGGAGGGAGAGCCATGGAGGATTCAGGAGGGAGGAATGTGTTCTTATAGTCCCTCCATAGGAAGAGGGAGATGTTCGAAAAATTTAGGACATGTGTGATAGTCAAACATTCAACAAGCAGTATGGCACAGGCACAGACATCAGTGTGGACTGCCTGTCTTGCATCCTGGAGGCTGCTGTATCAGAGTAGCACCAACAGCTCCTGGCAGGCTAGCAAGGGGAGAATCGGTTTGCTACTGAAAGCCTGCCCCTCACCCCTACAACACACACACCCAACTTTGTGGCATAGACATGGCTCAAAAATCCCTGCATGCCTCAGAAGGTCAGAAGGCCCTGGAGACAGCTGGGGTGAGAGCTAGCTATCTTGCCTGGGTCTGTCAGGGTGCCAGGTAAAGTTATCCCAGTCAAGGGTGATGGAAAAGAGTCCGTGAGAGCTTATGGAAGTCTGGCGAGGCTGGAGTGTCACCAGACTCTGATTGGGGTGGCCACAAGTTACACTGTCCATCAGCCACTACTAATGGAACACCCAGTATGGACACACCTCAAAAGCCACTGGCACAGTGAGCCATTCTGACAAGGGAGAATCACAGAAGCCCCTGGGTCTGGAGCTAAGATTCCTCTTGCATAATGAACCTCTCCTTCCCCTCACTCCTAGGGGACACTTTGGCTAAGTTTGGGAAGGGTGGGCATATTTTGAAAGTGGGGCTGCTGCTGTCAAGTCAGAGATTGGGTTATGTAAAAGGGTTATATAAATATAAATATAACCCTGTTATATAAATATAAACACAACCCCTTTATATAACCCAAGCTCATAAAAATACGATCTGTATAATTCAAGATAGTGTAAATAAATCTTTATTATTTTTTAATCAATATAAATAATATATAATAATCAATAATAATAATACAACCCAGTCTTATATAAATACAATTTTATATAAATGCAATTTTTTTTTGAGACAGAGTCTCACTCAGTCTCCCAGCTGGAGTGCAGTGGCATGGTCCCAGCTCACTGCAACCTCCACCTTCCGTTAACCCAATCTTATATACATAGAGTGTGTATTTATATAAATGAGTTACATAAATATAATATAAATATAACCCCTTTATATAAATATAACCCCTTTATATTACTCAATATTATATGATACAATCTGTAACCCCATGTATATATGGGGTTACATAATTTATATATATCTGTATATAATGTGTATTAAGGGGTTATTTATATATACATATAACCCCTTCATATAATGCAATCTTATATGATACAATCTGTTACCACAGTTACTGATTGTATTAGTCTGTTCTCAGGCTGCTATGAAGAAATACCTGAGAGTGGGTAATTGATGAAGGAAAGAGGTTACTTGACTCACAGTTCCACATGGCTGGGGATGCCTCAGGAAACTTACAATCATGGTGGAAGGCAAAGGAAGCAAGGAACCTTCTTCACAAGGCAGTAGGCGAGACAATGAGTGCCAAGTGAAGGGAAAAGCCTGTTACAAAACCATCAAATCTCATGAGAACTCACTCACCATCATGAGAAACCGCATGGGGAAACAGCCCTAGTGATTCAGGTACCTCCACCTGGTCCCACCCTCAACCTGTGGGGATTATTACAATTCAAGGTGAGATTTGGGTGGGGACACAGAGCTAAACCATATCACAGATCCCAACTGATGGCAGCACACACCAACAACTTCCTCTCCTCCCTACCCTAGGGATGGGGCTCTGTGGAAAGCTTAAAGCACTTATAGAAAAATATAGCTCAGGTGAGCTCCACCTGAGAAGTAGGTTGCTGGGAAGTATTTCTTTTCCAAGTTACGCTTTCACAAGAAAGCTCCTTCAGGCACACTGTGCAACAGAGAGTCTGAGCCCAGGTTCTTCTTGGTTACTCTCATTGCTACAGTCTTGGTTTCTCATCATCATTTCTTAGAGTTCATTTCTCAAATTAAATACACACTCTAAAATAATCAAGTCTAGATTTTGCATGTGCTCATTAATCATTTTAAAATTTGCTATGTTTTAATTATCTTTAGTTGCTTACTCCCACTATTATTTAATTGAAATTATATTCCACCTATTTTTAAACCAGTTGGAATTATCTTTTTAATTAAACAATATTTGAAATAGAACAATCAGAGGACTGCCATTAATCCACTAATCCTCCCTGGGAATTGGGTGGGGTATCAATCAATCTTCAGTCAATTAAAAAACAGAAAAGCTTCCAGATGGCTAAAAGAAGCTACAAAACTCAAAGGATTATGGGATTACATATGTATCACAGTAAAAATAAGTAAATTAATCAAACAAGATCATGAATGTGGAGTATACAGTTGTTTGAGCAGCTTAAACAGTGTGGTCCTTTCCCAAAAGGTCTTATAGTGTCTTATATAAGAATATTATAAATTATTCTGGGCCAATGATCAAAAAGAAGATAAACAAGAACAAGTAATCATCTTTTAAATGCTTTAAAAAGATGTTAGACATTTCAATGGTTTATTCATCTAACTATCACCGGATTGAAAATGTTGGGTGGATTCCATCCACATTACTGGGGAAAAAAGAAAAAAGAAAGTGTTGGGTGGAACCAGTATCCCTCTGTTTCTGGTTATGGCAACCTATTTAATAAGAAACATACCTGGACAATAGCAGTTCAGCATTTCTTAATACAAATCTCCATGATTATTTGTTTTTTAGTAGCAAGAACCTGTCTTGCTCTGTTCCCAGGCTGAGTGCAGTGTTGGGATCTCGGCTCACTGCAGCGTTGACTTCCTGGGCTCAAGGTACCCTCCCATCTCAGCCTTCTGAGTAGCTGGGACTGCAGGTGTGCATCATCCTGCTCCTCCAAGTTTTGTATTTTTTTGCAGAGATAGGGTTTTGTCATGTTTTCCAGGCTGGTCTCGATCTCCTGGGCTCAAGCCATCCGTCCACCTCATCCACCAAAAGTGTTGGGGTTACAGGTTTGAGCTACCTTGCCCAGCCGAAGAGCCCATTCTTAAACTCTGGGCTCTAAAAGAAGCCTTAGTATCAGACTAAGTATAAAAATAATTTCATAAATTTTATTTTCCCCTTTTGTTTAGATGTAATTCTCTGAAGCATGACTGATAGGCCCCCAAGAAGAAAAGGGCTGAATATTATTTGGGTCAAGAATACTTTACTCACAGGAAGCAAAAACATTCTGAAAGGTTCCAAGTGAAAGAAGACATCTGATGGGCAATGTGTGAATCAATGGACTAATCTGATTTTGTTATGCACTTATACCTGTGATTCCTGATGTCAAACTTCATGAGTCCTTTATCCCTTGAATTTTCCTATAACACAACATTGAAAGAGGGAAAGAAGGTGGCTAGTGGATACTTCTCTACACAATCAATGTAGAGGATTGGAAACAAGAAATTACAACTTAGATTTGTAAAATTCGGTCCAAAACAGACATAATCGTATTATTTGCAAACTTAAAGACTAAATATGATCACATAATTGTCTCTTCATATAAGAAAAGTAGATGTATCCCTAGAACGATGCATAATTACAAACTGTACATCTTAAGAGTAGACATGTTGTGCTCTAATGAAACTTGATATAAAGTAATTTGAATCAACACTGAGCAACCTCCAAGCCTGATATATATTTTCTATATTGCTATCCAGATATTTTAATATTAATATCTTTTAAATTTCTAAGTGTATATATTTTTAAATTTTTAAGGTAAGTCTTCTATTTGTTGGCTATTTGGAAGAATATATTTAGAAGAAAAGCTCCCTGCAGCAGAGAGACAGATTCTTTTCCCCGTATATTAGTTATTAGACTGTAATACAATGATGAAGATCTAGGTTGAAGATTGCCTTTTTATTCCTTTAGCCTGCTGAGCATGAAAATGTCTTCATTGTTTCTCAGTAACAATGTAAATACAGCCTGTCTAGATAGAGGTGGCACATTAACCATGTCTGGTCATTTGGAGGCAATTGGCTGCATGAACCCAGCAACCTTCCCTAAACGTTATCCCAGGCACCACGTTGTACTGAAGTAGAGGCAGAGAGAAGTACATTTCACGTGGCTTATGTGCAGGACAAAGCAGATTCTGTCTCTTTCAGGAAGGTTCAATTGATTCTTCATTTGAAATATCAATTATTACTCTGACAGTAATTTTTTACTTAACTAGTGTTTACAAAAAAATTAGTCACTATCTATACATTCAAACATTTTATTTAAAACCAGTGTTTAGAAATCCTTGTTCATATTAATATAAATAATCGTGCTTTTTAAATAATAAGGAACAAAATGAGCCTGCATGCTAGTCATCATTATAATGCATTACTAAAAAGATGTACTCTCAAAATGTCTTTTACTTAACCCTCCCAATACCCAAAATATTGCTTAACAACACTGACTTGCTATGTCAGGAGAGTAAGCAGGATTGAAACAGTATTATAATCAGCCAATGGTGCTGAGAATGGGTGAAGGAGGGAGGTCAAGGAGAGCCCCAGATGTAGATGATGAGAATCAGGTCTCTGCATAAGGGGAGGGTGATGGATAGGTGACAGTTGGTATGGGTGAGTGTGGGTGGGGGGTGCCGTTGCAGACAAAGGAAGAAACAGGGATATAGGTCCACAAATAGGGGTGGGAGTTGAGTGGCAGCAGAAACTCCGGAGCTCCCTGCAATTATTTCTGGAGCTTAAAGCAGGAGGTATAGTGGCATTAGAGGGTTAAGAAGGGCAGCTACAAGCAGGAAGGAGGTAATGGGGGAAGAAACTGGGGGAGACTTGAGGAAATACTACGTAACACTGGTAGCGATAATAGTTGTTTGGATGTAGGCCAGTGACGGAGAAAGAGTAGGACAACCCAAGCCTCCTGGAGCCAGGAGAAGATTTGTTAGGTTTGGACATTGAGTTCTGATTCAGACTTGTCACTTATGAGAGCTGAGGGTGTGGGTGGGGTACTGTTTGGAAGAGAAGTGCCCAGTTAACTTAGGTATGAAGATATTCATATGTATTCATGCTGCAGCACTCAAATGTGCTGCTTAAAACATTTATTATGGTGTCTTTTCCAAGTCTTCCATTTAATAGCAAAAAATCCTGGATTCATCATAGGGAATCTGTAACTCAGTTGATGCACATGGGACCATATAGCATTTGAAATTAAATTGAGAAATAGATCACATTTTCCAGAAATGCTAGGCATAAAAAAAAAACAACGCAGGAAACTCAACAAGCCTATTGTGAGCTGTCATTATTCTTATTTATTTTTTTAAAATTATGCTTAAGTTCTGGGGTACATGTGCAGAACTTGCAGATTTGTTACACATGCCATGGTGGTTTGCTGTTCCTATCAACCCGTGATCTACATACGTTAGGTATTTCTCCTAATGCTATCCCTCCTCTAGCCCCCCACCCCTGACAGGCCCAAGTGTGTGATGTTCCCCTCCCTGTGTCCCTGTGTTCTCATTGTTCAACTCCCACCTGCGAGTGAGAACGTTTGGTTTTCTGTTCCTATGTTAGCTTACTGAGAATGATGGTTTCCAGCTTCATCCGTGTCCCTGCAAAGGACATGAACTCATCCTTTTTAATGGCTGCATAGTATTCCATAGTGTATATGTGCCACATTTTCTTTATCTAGTCTATCATTGACGGGCACTTGGATCCGTACCAAGTCTTTGCTATTGTGAACAGTGCCACAATAAACTTTCTAGTTCTACATCATTAGGAATCGCCACACTGTCTTCCACAGTAGTTGAACTAATTTACACTCCCACCAACAGTTTAAAAGCATTCCTATTTCTCCACATCCTCTCCAGCATCTGTTGTTTCCTGACTTTTTAATGATCACCATTCTAACTGGCATGAGATGGTATCTCATTGTGGTTTTGATTTGCATTTCTCTAATGACCAGTGATGATGAGCTTTTTGAAAACATGTTTGTTGGTTGCATAAATGTCTTCTTTTGAGAAGTGTCTGTTCATATTGTTCAAAACCTTTGCCCACTTTTAGATGGGGTTGTTTGCTTTTTCTTGTAAATTTGTTTAAGTTCTTTGTAGATTATTTTTCTTCTTACTACCCTCTATGCTGGTCTTCGTACTTGGCAATCAGTGGGCCCAGGCAGGGAGCTGATACAGGATACTGCATCCTACCTCTGCCTCCTTACGGTCAATGTCTCAACACAGTTAAGCTGCAGAGAGGATGAAGTTCTAAATTAGCACTTTATAAATTCTGGGAGACTTCACTGATATTGCCCATGATGTGTTACTGGGAACACATAAGATGTTTTGCCCAGGATTTGTTACTGGGAACTCACAGTACCAGATGCCATTTTCTCTTTATAAAAAAACAACCTCAATGGTATTTTCTCCAGATAATCTCTTTCCTGAACAGATTTATTTTATGATTATTTCTTTAGTATCTCACCTTATATGTACTGTTATCCTTTGCTCTATTGATCAAGTGGAATTGGTAGCAAGAGGTGTTCAATATTTCATAAAAATCTTGCCAGTTTAAAATGTGAAAACACTGTGAGGATTTTAAAGATATAGTGGAGGGTGCTGTTTAATATAGTAATAATGGTAAACATATAAAGACAACCTCTTAAAGAGCTGGAAATATTTTTGTCAAATGAAATTTTGCTTAATCTATTGCCACTATTCATCAATTGAACTCAGTTTTTAAAAGAATGAAGTTGTCTGTGTCTTTCTTGATTTATTCATTCATTCACCTAGCACATACTTATTAAACACTTACTATGTGTTTTTGCAAATTTCAGGTAATAGGAACATAATGAACAAAAGAAACAAAATCTTTTGCTTTGACAGAACTTACCCTTAGTGAGGGAACACAGACCATGTTAATATAAAAGTACGATTTGTGGGTGTTTACTAATTGTCATTACACACCGCTAATACATGTTTTTGTTGCTTTTTATCAAAGGAAATAGTACTTATTATTAAACAGTTAGACAAAATTCAACAAACTTCTTGGTACAGTTCAATTTTATTATATTTATATATTTTTAATTGGATGCAAACAATTTTTTTCCTTTCAATCTAAAAATATTGATTAAAATCCATTCCTTTACCACAAACCTGTTTGAAAGAGTCTTAGCATAACTGGTCCATTTTTTATTTCCTTACTTTAAAAACAAATCAGCTGAAGCTTGGAGATCATACGTGACTTCTCCAAGGATGACAGGTGATATCAGCGATAGAACAAAATCCAGTATTTTAAGGAAGTGATTCTGAGATATTGACAATTATTACACTATAGTGTGGAATAAGACTGAATTGAACTTGATTTATTTTCAAATTTAAAAAGGTCCCATGAATTAAAATGTGTGAAGTGGTTTAAAATCATACATTGGTTGAATTGAATGAGAAAGGTGAAATTAGACAAAAATATTCATGAACTATATCTCAGCATTGTTCCATAGAAGCCATATCTTGTCCCTCAGTGTACATTATTTTTTTTAAATTTTAGAGTATCATCAAGTCACTCCTTAATGACTATTTTAAGGGACACTTATTTTTATACAAGTGTATAAAAATAAAAGCCAAGGTATCTGAACTATATATTTATGCTTACTAAATAAGACCCTCTTCTGCACCTCTCTAGGCCACTGACCCTGAGCTCACATCTCCACGGCGGCATGAGTCATTGTTTTTTAGCTCACATTCTCTGAGCAAGAGCAGAGAAATCGATATCTCTCACAAGGTTGCAGACGTCCTGGAAACTGATTAGTCATTAACCTACTCTTACTCCTCTCGGGGCTCATGGAAAGCATTCCAGCATATCAGCGGATTTTGAAAGATTACCAGGAGTAAACTTCTCCATGGCAGTGGGCATCTGTGAAAGGTCTGCTCTGACATACCAGGACCATCTTCGCACATGTTAAGGGCCAAAAATCTCAGTAACTCACCCCAAATCAGATCTTTCAGATGATTTTTTGAAATATTGATTCCAGTATTGTCCCTGAAAACCTAATTTACAAATAAGCCAATTAAGTAGGGTCTTTTAAAGGCATGTAGGGATCATTCAGCACTGGATGGACAAGAAAATGAATATATTAATGTTATGATCAGCATCATTTTGTTGATGCTTTGGAAACTGAACTGCAAAGAAGTACTTAAATGAACTGTAAGAGTTAATTTGACTTCTAAGAGCCATAAACTGGCTTGGGTTGGGTGGATTCTGTATTCCCAGACTCTGGTTCAATAAAAATGTAAATGTTATCTGGGTGCACAAAGCATATTTCATGGTGATAATGAATCTGTTGACATACCGTTCATACTTTATTATATAAATTTTAGTAATGTATTTGCCAGAGAGGAAAATGAATACACAGGGAAAGACTCTGCTCAGCTCTACAATCCACCCTGGGTTGGCTGGCACATGTCCGCTTCTGTCCTTGGTGCAGTTGGCTGGGCTGCCTTGATTTAATCAATCAGAGCCTTGTGGACGTTAAGAGGAACATGTCAGCGTCATTGACTGAGCTAATCTAACTGGATTTGAAATAGGAGCTAGAAGATGGGTTATTTTTAACGCAAAACCCACTGATGCATAAACCTATCCTGCAGCGTGACTGCTTAGATTTATAATCGATTGAGTCTGTCTTAGTGTGTATGTAGTCCATGGGAGGTGACCAGATTAGGAGGTGATACGTGGCTTGAGTTCCCAGGCAGAGGAGGCCTTGTCCTTTGGCTGGCCTGCCATAGGCTCTGTCTGCAGGCCCAGACTGGACTGCTGTTTAATGTGACCAGCTAGCAAGCTAGGCTCTCCAATATGCAGAGCCCTGGGTAAAATGGACATGTAGAACCCTTTGATCAAACATTTTTAAGAATTTAAGGGTGGTGACAGCAGAACCTTGAACCAGCTGCACAAGTCACAGACCCAGAAAGTCAGCCTTGCTTGCGGGGTTATGAGGATAGACGGCTGCCCTCTAGCGTTACAGGAAAAAACAAATTCTGCTTCCTGATGCTTTTTATTTTTTCTCCCTCTGGCCCAGTTAGAGATTCCCCAGTAGATTTCTTTTTACCACAGATAAATTGCTACAGAGTAAATATATGGGAGAACCCCTTGCTCTCCACATCTTACCCTTGGAGTAGCAGCCCTGAGGCACAAAAATGAACCAGAGGACTCCTTGGGGTTCCTTTAGTTGCAAGAGTCCGTATTTCATGCTCCTGGCTTTGTACTAAAGGACATTTTTCATTGTACTTCATATGGCTTGTGAGTTATTGTTTTGTTTCTTTTTTTTTTTCCTTTTTAAAATAGAAACTGTTGTGGGGAACTTTTTAAAAGGCATAATTAGTGCAACTGATTTCAAAACATGAATACAGCAACTGTAATGATCATACTGTTTCGCTTTTTTTTATATTAAACATAATGACAGAGGCCCCCACAAAAATAAGCATTGGAACAAAACAAAGATCTAGCAAAGCCTTAGAGAAGCCCTGACATATTCTTGATTTTAATATTATTTTCCTTCTAAGTCCTGTGTCTATGATGATGAAATTTAAATTGTAGTGTTTAGGAAAAAAGGAGGGGTAGGAATGTTGATTTCTGTTCCTGTTTCACTTTTTGTAGCCCTACCTTTCAAAGTAAATCGGAAACCATTACAAGGTTCCCAGGGTCCCTGTCTTCCCCCTACCCCACACCCTGCCCCCATCATTCAGCACATGGTAGGCACAAAATGTTTGTTGAGTGAATTAATGAAAGAATGAATGAATTTAAAAAGCTCAAAAGGATCAAGGACAAAATAATCTCCATGCCATTATATTGTAACAAAATTTCTTAAAAGTCGTAAGACTCCCTTTACCAAACAAAGAACATATATATGATACAGATACTGGATATTCAAAAGGGTCCACTTCCCCACTCAGAAGAAGGAGACTGTAATTAAGCATTTCCTTTTCCTCACAAGTTTTTCAGCTGTTTTTGCATAAACCTAAATTACAGATTATTTACTTTTCTTCCTTCTTGAGTGGGTGAAGGCAAACATTTATCAATACAAGGGGTGGAGAAGAAGCAAGAACTGGAGGGAAGATGAATAATTAGTCGGTTGCTAGCACAGGAAAGGACTGGAAATGCGCAACACTGCCCACCCCAGAAAGACCAAGCACACAGCAGGAGGAAGAGAACCAACACAATAGAAACCCTGTCCAGCTTCCCACTCAACCGTTTTTCCTTGGAAGGGATTGGGCTCTGGATATTTATACCACGGACTCATCAGTGTGGTCTGTCATTGAAGCTTGCTCTCAGAACCTTCAAAAACCTAAAATCTGGGAGTATCGTAATCACATCCTCAGGTCCATAGCAAAGCATCCAGCCCAGTGAGGATTGGTGGGAGGGTCTGAAGTTGAAATTACCTGTGTTACAGTCACAGCAGGGCGTTGGAGTGGAGGGTAGGCAGGACAGGGTGGGGGCGGCAGTCCATAAACTCTGCAGGTAAGAGAATGTCTTTCTGTTGCTAGGGCAGGGTGACCCGCGGTGGGAGGTGAGCCTTGGTACCTACAGGAGGCTCCAGGGGGACCCCCTCCCACCCATTGCCTCCTCCCCCACTCCTTCTTCCCAGGTCCCCAGAAGGAGGGAAGTCCAGGGACCAGGGAGCCTGGTGGGGCTGGACCTGATGTCCTAGACACGGCCCTGCATAGACAGGCACCCTCCCCGGCTGCCACCCTGCCTCCCTCTCTATGAGATCTGCAGGTGAGCGATGCAGCTCCTGAGCCCTCACCCTTAGGCCCCGTGGGCACTGGCTGTTGCTAAAATGAAAACCTCTGGGAGGATCCCGCCTGGGTCTCGGTGCCCTGCCTGGGCCTGTGCTCACAGCAATACAGCAACCCAGCTTACATGCCCTCTGCCCGCGAGGGGGACACGACAGCTCGAGTGGCGGGGCAGTGGGGCCATTCGAGAAGGCTCTGAGGTCTTAGGTGATGACAAAGGCTGAGTCCTGAAAGCTGGTCATCTCCTGGAAGAGATAAAAAGTGCATGGAACAGCCCTCTGGGCTGCCCGCTGGTGTCAGGAGAAGGGAGGGCCCGGTGCCTTCGATTCCGTAGGGAGAGGCTTTGGGGAGGAGCTGGGATTTGGGGGCTCCTTGGACCGGACCACACTCGAATAGGAGAAAACCTCCAGAAGGGAGGGGTTCTTTGGAGGTCAGCGGTGAAGCCCCCTTCGGTCGCCAGGTCAAGGGCTAGCGGCCTCCGCTCCCACGCGTGTCGGGAGGGGACACTGTCCTTGATGACCTCAGGCCCCACAGACTCCTGCCGGGTCTCTAGCGCCTCCTGCGTGCAGCCCCCCGAGGTGACAGGGAGGGAGCTGCTACCAGACCCGACCCGCCCGCCCCCGCGCCAAGCCGCTCTCCCTGAGCACCCCTTGCCGCCATCCCTGCTCCGCAGAGGGGCCCGGCGAGGACCACGACCGGCCACGGGGCACCTCTGTGAGCCTGTGATAACATGATAGGCCCGTCCGGCGCCTCCGAAGCATGCCTGAGGCTGACCGTGCGGGGCGCGAGGGTGGCTGCACCCCAAGCCGCGAGGGGGCTCCGCGTGCAGCCTCTGCCTCTACCGCTTCCTTCCGCAGCGCGCGGGTCTCCAGTCCAGGGTCCCCCGCGTTTCCGCGCCCGGCCGCCCTCACAGGGAGCCCCAGCCTCTCCGAAAGTGGAGAGGATGGGGGAGCCCCCAACACTGCTGCGCGGCTGGGAGGCCGGGCTAGACGACAAACCCCTGCCCAGCGTGGGGAGGCGGGAAGGGTGGGAGGTCCCCTCCAGCGCCCCAAGAGAGTGAGAAGGGGGGTGTCTCCTGGGTCCTCTGACCCGAGCACTCTAGGAGGGACCCCCGGGTCCTCTGACCCCGGCTGCGCTCTGTGACTGTGGAGGAGGGTGGGAGCAGCCCCCGCAGCCCACGAAGGGGTTGGGGAAACGGGAGGGTGGCAGCGTCCCTGCCCGCGGCCTGCTGCCCTTGAGGTGGCGGAGAGGAGCTCCGGAGCCCCGCAGTGCTCCCAGGCAGGTGGGGCGGCGGCGGGGGTGGGGGTGGGACTCCCCCCTCCCTCCACCCTGGGGCTGCGTTCTCACTCCGCAGAGGGGAGGGCTGTGCCTCCTACCCCACCCACGCCGCACTCGGGATAGGGCCGAGGAGGGGGACGACCCGGTGGCTGAGTGTGGGAGGGAGGAAGGCGAGGACTACACCGGGCCGGGGCACAGAGCGAGCCCGGCAGCCCGCCACTCCCCCCACCGTCTCGCCCCCGGCCGTCGGGTGGGGGCCAACACCGCCCCTGCGCGGAGGCCGGCGGCGCGCGGGGCGGGGAGCGGCGGGCGGAGGGCCCCGTGGAACCCGCCCCCTCCCGCGCGGCGGCTGTGGCGGCTGCGGCGCCGGGAGCTGCCCCCGAGGCCGCCGCCCGGTCCCCCGCCCGCGCGTCAGCGCGCCCAGTCAGGGGCGCTGAGCTCCGCCCGCGCCGGAGGCCCCAGCGCGCAGCTCCCGGAGCCGGCAGCCGGGCCGGCCGAGGCGGCGCGCCAGTGGGACGCGGGCGGCCGCGGCGAGCGGCGCTGCCCCGGCCGGGCACGCACGGCGGGCGCCCTGCGAGCCGCCCCGATGTGGCAGGAGGCGATGCGGCGCCGCCGCTACCTGCGGGACCGCGCCGAGGAGGCGGCGGGCGGCGGAGACGGGCTGCCGCGGTCCCGGGACTGGCTTTACGAGTCCTACTACTGCATGAGCCAGCAGCACCCGCTCATCGTCTTCCTGTTGCTCATCGTCATGGGCGCCTGCCTCGCCCTGCTCGCCGTCTTCTTCGCGCTCGGGCTGGTGAGTGGCCTCCCCGCGGGTCCAGCGCCGCGCCTTCCCCGGCCCGGAGAGGACCTCGGCCCGCCGAGCCGCGTCCAGCTCGGGGCTGCCCCCTCGCCCGCGGCTCCCCCTCGGCCTGGGGCCCCCCACTCCTGCCGGCTCGCGGCCCGGTGGGCTCTGGCAAGGGCTGCGGGTGAGGCAAAAGTTTCCTTGGAGGGCTCTTCCCAAAATAAAGTTGTCTAGGTGTTCACCAGGTGGACGGGCAGGGCGTGTGCTTTGTGCATCTTTGCGCACCGGCTGGCAAACTCTGCGCTTTCCGCCGGGAGCCGCTGCCCAGGGCGCTGGAACGGGTCTCCGGGAATCAGCCCCGGGTTTCCTGGGCGAGTCACTGTCTCCTGCCCGGTTCCAGTGGCACGGCCCCGGAGCTGGTGTTTTAGTTTGGATTCGGCATTATTCAACTCTGCAAAAAAGCCAGCCTTGGAAAAGTAATTAATGACAAGGAAAATGAAGAAGAAAAATTGAGTATACATCTTGCCTTTAAACCTGTGTATATTTAGCCCTTTAGCCCGATAGACAGAAAGTGATGGGGTGTTGACTTGTGAATCTTTCATCTCAGGGTCTACCGTTAAGCATTTGGGATGGACGGTTGCTTTCCTGTTCCTAGAGAAGTAACGTGTTTAGGGTTTTGGACAGGCTATTAAAGTGGATTTCATCTCTAGGAGTATAATGCAGCTCAACAGCTGATGTCAGTTTTGCCAGTTTATGTTTTTCAAGCAGAAATCCTTGGTTCGCTCCCTTGAACAGTGAGGGGAAATCTGTAGATGGCGGTAACTTCCTGTTACTGATCTCTGAGTGTGTGGTTCAAACTTTTGCTGTGCCTGTGATATGCATGTGCAGATTTGGTGCGAGGCATCGATTATCCAGTGAGATTTTTTTTTTAGTCAGTAGTTGTTCTGGGAATGTCTCCACTGGGTGATATTTTTTGAGCTTAGAATATAAATATGTGCCTATATTTATATGTGTCCACCACCAAAGAAGTGGATTTTGCTTATATTTCACCACATAAAATAGCTGTCTTTGGTATTTGGCAATTTGTTTCGGATATCCGGAGCCAGATGGTGTTCAGATGTTATGCATGGGAAGAATTGTTACCATCATGTTTTTAAAAAATAAAAAAAAAATCCCCACACTACTCAGTGGTAGCTGTCTACTGATTGAGTTCAATGAGGTAAGAATAGAAAATAGATTTTAGGAGGCCATGAAGAACAGATCACACACTAGCTCTTATACTATCAAATCTAGAGCAGAGAGTACCTTTTGATCCCTGTAGTCTAGATATGCGTCCAGAGCAGCCCTGACTCTCTCCACGTGTAACCAGCCTTCTATGCTCTCTGGAATGGCATTTTTATCTCTCTTTACTACTTTTAGGAACAAAACGGACTTGGGGAGAGACTTCTGCTCAGTCTCATGGGCAAGCAGGAGCTCCAAAGACATCTACTTACTGTTTTTTACTTGCCAAGAAAAAACAGAAACATCAGAGTTTTCCTTTGGAAATCTGCTCTGCTGGGGCATTTCTGCTCGTGATTCTCTCGAATCTGTAATTCAAACCTTCTCTGGCTTGTTCTCTTCTAAATGGAAAGGAGCAGGTGATGACCTATTTATAGCAGCATTAATATATTTAAAGACAAGTGTGAAGTTCATGCTTCCCCTGCACACACCACTTTGTTTTCTGTAACAGAGAATTCTAATTTCTTAAACTTCATTGATAGAGATTCTTGAATGGGTCACTCAGATTTAGCATCATTGTGCTTAAAGCACCGTTCTTTGAATTGTCTCTGTTCTTTATATTTGTGTTTCTATATTCAGTTTCTATATTCCTTTATGTCCCATTTTGCTTGGTGCATCTGTAGAAGTGGTAGCCTTTTAAAAACATTATCCAAGCATCTTAACTTTTCCTTGATAAATCAGTCATTTGCATGCTCCTCTTGCCTTCAGCTAAATCATTTTAAGTACAAAGTGGGCATTTCTCACAGCATGAGAGTGAAATGAATCCTGTTCTTGGCTGTACCTAATTCATGGTCTCATGTCTACTATGTAAACCTTTCAAAGAGACAAGCTGTTCAGAAATGTCCCAGAATCAGGGAGGGTAACCCAGTCTGGTAGAAAAGCCACCTTCAGGCAGAGACCAGCTGCAGGATCAAGTCAGAAGGAGCTATCTATGCCTGGGAGAAATGTGCCCTGTGATCTGAAACTGGACACGAGTTGGGATGGATGATTCTGGGCTCCCACCAGCCTGTTTCTATTTTGATTTTGGTAGCACCATAACCAACATCTCTGCTTTCCAAAAAATGTTCTCCATCCAGATAGTCAAGGATGCCTGGGGTAGGGACATTTGAAGATAGAGTAGTGCTAAGGTAGAGCCATGTTCATGTGATTAGAGATGAGTTCATTTCTCCGGCTGCTGGACCTTGGCTTCAGAGAGGTCGACCTCGGGAGGTGGGAATGGCTGCCCTGGGGCCCTGCCGAGGTTTCCACGCTGGAGCACGTTAGTTGAATAGCTGGGCTGTCATGCAATTCAGGAGCTAAGCAGATCTATTTTTTGCTGCCTAAATTCTTGGACAGATTCCTTTTTTTCCCCTGAATCTGCCTGATTTTGATTTCCATTAGACTTTCATCAGTTCTTATAGAAGTTTGGCAATTTTCTTAAAGCACATCCCTGGCCTCCTAGAACATTTGGATTACAAAATGATCTTAGCATAATGCAAGTGCACAGAGATTTTTTTGTTGTATGTCATTGCCTTAGTAAAGATGATTTGGAATACATACTAAAAAGAAAAAAGCAGCTTCTTCATTTTGATTTAGTATTTCTCTAATTGACATTGTTCACAAAGTGATTTCATTTACTTTTAACTCTTGGTCAATCCATAATTTCACATTATTGGTCCTAAAATTAAAGTAATCCTCAAAGTTTTATATATTGTAAAAATAAATCCTGAATTGAAACTTCAGTCTTGCTTAAACTGTTAAATACATTTAATCCCATATTTATGAAGAATTATTTGAAGACATGAAACTCAGTAAATAGAACATTTGATGGCATATCTTGAATTTAAACGTTCTGCTTAATAATATGAGTAACAAGTTCTGCTGTTTATCATGGAGAGTATTAATAAAAAAATCTGATTTATAATTTTTTCACCATCAGTTTGTTGAGTGCCTACCAACTACCAGGAGTGGCAATAGTGCTGGGCATGGTGAACAAAATAAACTTTGATCCCTGGTATCAGAAAACTTAGAACTAGTAAAATGAAATTTTAAGTCATAAGTCTTATCATGTCACTTGTTTTTTCTTTTTCTTCTTCTTTTTTTTTTCTCTCTTTCTACTTTGTTTCCTGGAACTCATTTTTATTACCGAATGCATGAAAACCCTTTTTCGGAATTTAATGCTCTCATTAATTATACCCAAAATCAGCCAGCTGTTTTCAAAATTTGCCTGTCAGTGTTAGGAAAGGTTGACATTTTTTTTTTTTTTAATTTTGTCAGAATACCAGCTGGCTCTAGCCAGGTTTGTTTTGGTTAAAATTTATGATTAGGAATAGTCAATAGTTCAATATAAATGAAAAAAATTATATTCTATAATTTTAAGTAGTCAGATACAGAAATAAAGTAGACTTTTTTAGTATGATACTAAAATAAAAGTATCCACTGTTATTAACTACAAATAGGTAATATGTGTGACTGAGAATACAACCTACCTTCTTTCTTTTACCGTGATGTAATGAGCTAGATATTTTAAAAAGAATTATTTTTTATTATGAATTAATTTTCCAGTATCAGATATTTTTTTGAAGGGCAGGTATGTCAGAGAGTTTCTTTTATCTGTACATCAATAAAGAATCTTATTCTTCTAAAACAAATTAACAGACCCGATCATTTGTTGAGGGCAACCAACTTTATTATTCCAGACAATCTTTCAGTACCCCCAATAGGTGGAAGAATCACTTCCTTCCTTGAGGGTGGAAGTCTGGGAGGGCAGACAAATATGCCCAACATCCCCACTAAGGAGCAGGAAATTCTGTGAATGCTTTCTCTAGTTTCGTCATTCTGAGGGTGGAAGGGAATAGAGCATGCTCTTAGGTATTGGAGTAAAGGTAGCTGAAGATACATCCGTTTATGCATTTCTATACTTGCAGGAAACGTGACTCTGCAGGTGCTTGTAATTTGCAACCAGTAATTCACTAAGTCATTTTAGTTATAATTTACTTGTGGTATAACAAAAGCCAAGGAAAAACTGTAATTTTCTGCAGGAAAGATGGTTGCAATTTAGAGGCCTAGCAAGCAAGGATTTGGACGCATCCTTTGGATATTGAAATGTATGATTAAATATATACATGGCACCTTGCTTTCCCATTTTAAAAGGACAGTTGAGTGAAGTGGTTGAGAACATCTGTCTGTGTGGGAATTGTGGCTTTGTTCATTTCCACTTCTGTGACCTTGGGAAAACTGTCTAACCTAGTTCGTTTATAAAATGGCATGATACTGCCTTGTAAGCTGATGGTCTCAATTAGTACATGTAAAACCCTTAAACCAATGCCTGGCCTAAAGTAAGCCTCCAGGAACTGTTAGCTGTTGCAAGGTCTTTGTAGCAGCATTTTCACTGTTACTGTGAAAGAATATTGTAGTCACATTGCATTAGAGCAAGAAAGGTGCCCATTCTACAGATGACGAAACTGAGACCCAGAGAGGTGAACTCATCTCTTCAAGGTCATGCAGCTGCATTGCAACACCATCACAGGGTCACAGGGCATTTGATTTTCTCTGGGTGATTTAGCTAGTGAATATTGCAGGTCTAGAATTCCCAGCTCTGGTCTTAGCAAAATAGCAGCTTGTTGAAATTTCTTACTGATATGAACAGCCTCAATCTTCATTCTGTGTAATGGGGTTACTTTTCAATGTTTTTCCTTTTTGGAGTTTTAGGAATTAATTCACTGACTTCCTGGCATTATTTATTTTTATCATGCCTAATGTCCCCAGAGTCTTCTCCATCAAGTGGAACCTCTCCTGTGGCTCTGTTTTGTTGCCTGAGAAGTCCTGGCATATGCACCATTGGTGTAAGAGTCATTCCTGTTAAGCCATGATTCTTACTGATAAGTTAAAACCATATATTCTGCTAAAAATGGAACAACACTGTTACAGCTGCTATATTCCTGTGTTGAAGTTGTTTTGTGTATGATATATTTCATTAGAAATTGTTAGTGACAAGAGAGTCCGAGCTGAATGTTATATATACTCCACTGGTATACGGGTTCTTCCTGACACTTGGTATTGACATTGAGACAATTCATTGAACCCAACTTATTTCTTCCTTCATTGAGTATTTAGAGCACCTGGGTTGCGGGACAAACACTGTGATTGACATCACCCTGGATAGCATTCCACCCTGAACTGGCTCACCCCTTGAATGTTGACATGATCCCTTACTGCTCTACGGCAAGCTATTATCATTGTCATCATCATATCTAAGGGCCACAAGAGCTGAGGGCATTCACCTCTGACCCTTTCCACTTTCTGGATCTTCCTGAGTGACTCCCGTCATCTGAAAGTCTCTTCCACATCTCCGTGCCTTATTTCCAAACCTTTAGGAGGACAGAAAAGGATTATTAAGTTAGCTCATGGGTTTGGTCCATTTGACAAAATTAAGCCTGTGCTAATTCTTCAGTCCTTTTTTGGTATAAGAATGAGATTTTAAAAATCACAAGGAAGAGGATGAAAAGAAGATTAGGAGAAGACCTCATTTGTCCAACAGTTTTTGGCAATGTTAGAAATACTTCTTTTGGTTCCCGCTTTTTGCTTCTGCTTGTACTTCCATCTCCAGGAGCCAGATGCGGGTGAGAGTGGGATAGACACAGTAAGTAAAACCTCAACCCAAACAACCATTGTGGGAAGCTTTACCAACTAGTTTTCTGACTCTGCCCAGAGTTCTAGAATGACTGTGCCAAGGCAAAGAGATTGAAAACACAGACCTAACTGTGGCTCATAAAGATGTGTAAGGCAGATTGTATCTCAGAGTTGAACCAAGTTGAAAAACTTGGTGCTTGAAATGGGAAAGTTCAATTATAGGGCAATTAAAATATATGGAGTAAATAATTTATTGCATTTGAAATATACAGATAGAAAGTATAATACAATAGTTCCCTTTTACAAGATTGAAATTCTGGAAATTTCTTAAGATGGTCATTATTTTCTATGAGAGTCCTGTGAATAAGTCAAGTCTCTAAGATCGTCACCTGCTAGAAAGTTCCTGGTAGACAAGATGGCAAGTCAGCACTATTGTAACAGGAGCCCTGACTGCAAGATCTTGGAATTATTAATTCTACCCATTTATTTCAATGTTCTTTGCCGTCTGTCAGACATAATGATGCTGGGGTATTGCAGCTAGGACAGTCCAGAGCTCAAAGGGACTGGTTTTTATTCCTGGGTGCTTACTCCCAACACTGAATTATTTTATCTGTGTGTATATGTGTGTGTGTGTTTAGTGTCCTGTATTATTTTTTTAGCTATATAGAGAAAAAAAAGAGCAAATAATTAAGATATCAAGTTACTAATATTACATGGATATTATAAAAGAAATAAAATTTTATACTAGTCCATTACTAGAATGAATTAAAGTTATTCATTCAATGCTAAAAATTAAATCAGGAGATCAGGTTAATGTGAATAAAACAGATAATGAAGAAATGTTAGCATAGTTCAGACATGTGGCCAACCTAATATCTAACTCTTTCCCATCATTGACTTGCAGTGAATTGCGCAACCTCTGTGCTCTTTGCAATTGAATTTTAGGTGCATAAAATAGAACTACTCATTTCATTAATTTAATTAATATTTGATTCTCAGGCATAATCCTCATTGATCTCTGTGTGGCTCATTTATAGTAAAGTAAATATTCATGAATCCATTCTAAACTAGAACATCTCTAATAGCATATTTCTTTCTATATGCTCAACTCATTCCATTATACTTTCTATCCTCAAATGTAAACTTCATATTGAAACTGGGTTTTATCATTCTCTTGTCTTTTTGTTCATTTTAGTATATATGGACACATACGCATAAATGATAGATATGTGTGGTGTGTTGTAGAAATTGAGATCCATTTGCCTATTTTTTCCCTTGAGGAGGATCAATTACCATTGATCCATTTCAGTTACTTTCTTCACATCTGGTTGGTTGGTTATGCGCTCTTCTGCCTCCTTGACTAAGTTTTTGTTTTGTTTTGTTTTTATCCTTTTAATACCATGTGCACACACACACAATTACTAAAGCTCCATAATAAGTATTTATATTGGGCAGGGTAAGTAACATATTATTCAACTCCTTTAACAATACCTTGGTTAATCTTGACATTTTGTTTCTCCATAGAAACTTTACAATCAACTTAATGCCAATTTCCACATGAAAGACCTTTTGGGATTTTTTTTTAGTGCATATTGAATCTATCCATTCATTGCTGAGAACTGATATTTTATGATATTAAATGCATCTATCCCTATCACAGGCCATCTCTGCATTCATTTGGTGCTTCAGGACAGTTTTATAATTTTCTATATGCTGTTCTTGCTCCTTAATTAAAAATTTTATTTTGTAGTTTATTGCTTACTGTAAATGATGTTCTTCAAATAATGACTTCTATTATTTTGTTGCTGGTGTAAAGTAATACAATTGCATATTGATCGTATATCCAGGCAACTTGCTATTGTATCCTATTTACTACCTAGTAACTGGGCTACAGAACCTTTCAGGTGTCCCATATAGAAAATCGTATTATGGGCAAATAAGGAGAGTTTTATTTCCTTTTTTTCCAAGACCTTTAGTTTTTTTTTTTTTTCTTATTTTATTACACTGGCTAGGAACTCTAAAATGATATTGACAGAATTGTTGATTATGGAGACCATTGCTCTTTTTTTAATTTTACAAGGAATTCATACTTTATTTAAGATGACTTTGGTGGTATGTTTTCGTAGACATCCTTTGAGATTCCTTTTTATTCTAATTTATGAATGTTTAAATGTGAGACAATCATTTTGGTCATCAGTTTGCTTTTTATGGGTATTTTAAAATCTGTTAATGTACTAAATAATAATTATAGATTTTTCAATATTAAGCAAATTTTATATTCTAGATATAAACTCAGTTTTCATGATATCCGTTACAAAAGGCTAAATGCGATGTGCTAATATTTAGTTTAAAAGTGTTACAAACATGTTCTTGGGTGAAATACGTTTGGAATACTTATTTGTCAAAGTTCCATTTTTTAAAAAATTAAACTTTGGCTAATCTTATAAAATGAGAGTATGCCTGGGAGTATGCCTTCTTTTCTGATTTTCTGAAAAAGTTTTCACTAGGTTGGAAAGAGTTGATGGGTTTTACTTAGAAAACCACATGGGCTTGTTGATTTCTTTGTAGGGGGATTCTGAAACTTCTGCTTCAGTATCTTTGATAGTAGTAAGGCTGTCTAGTATTTCTAATTTTATTTCTTGGGTCAGTTTCAATAAGATATTTTTCTAGGAATTTTTGCATTTCATCCAAATTCTCTAATTTAAATACATGCTCATTTTGGTAATAATGTTCTCCTTTTGATGTTTTACATAGGCTTTATTTTTTATTTTTATTTATAATATTGTCTTTATATGCCTTCTTGTATAATCTCACCAGATGTCTTCTTTTTCGCTTTTTCAAGAACCATCTTTCTTTGTTTATCTTATCTATTACTTTATGTGTGTGTTTTTATCTTTATTATATCCTGTTTACTACATCAGTCAGAACATACTAGATTATGTCATGGCAATGACTCCAAAATCTTCCTGGATTAACACAACACAACAAAGGTCGATATTTTGCTCAGGATACATGGTAAAAGTGAGTCACTAGGGGGACTCTACTGACAGCCCTGCCACTCAGTGCTGAAGGAGCGCCCATCCCACAACACACTCCTTTTCCAATCGTTGTACCAGGGAAGAAAAGCATGCTTCTGTGTCTAACTACCAGTGATGAATACCTTCCACATGGAAGTGACACATCGCTTTCATTCATTTTTCATGGGCCAGAGTGACTGTTCTTAGTTGTCTTTGGTTGCCTTAAAAACCACTACAAAACTTAGTGATTGGAAACACCACCATCATTTATTTTCCTCCTGAACTTGCAGTTTGGGCACGTTGGCCTGTGATGGCTCTTTCTTGCCCCATGCATTGGCTGCAGTGGTTTGAAGGCTGGGGCTTGCTTCCCTTGAAGGCTTGCTTGCTTCCCTGTGTGGTGGTCATGCTGGCTTGCAACTGAGATTCAGCTGGCATTGTTGGCCAGAACACCTTCATGTGACCTCTCTACATAATTACTTGACTTTTTCTTGATATGGGAGGTAGTTTCAAGAATGATCACCCTAAAAGAAAAAGATGGAAGTGCATGGCATTTTTATGACCCTATCTCCCAAGTCAGAAATTCTGCCATGCTCTATTGATAGAGACATTACAAAGATGACACTCTCAGGTGGGTGGTCAGTCTAAGGGGATAGAACCTAACTTGAGAAAAGGAACATCAAGCATACATGTGATGAAATGTGGAGTGACCCCATGTGTGGAAAAAACAGTCTGCTACGGTACCTTACACAGCCATGCCAAGCTTTCCTATGCCTAGAAGAAGGATGTATCAATTAGCTTGTGCTCTGTAACAACCAAAAACCAAAACCAGATTTGAACAACTAGTCTTTTTTTTAGTTCACAGTAGTATGGGTTAGCTCTTGAGTCTTCTGATCTAGCTTTCTCAGTTGATCTCTGCCAGTCTGTCTCATGTTTGTGTGGTCTACTGGCAGGTTAGTTAATCACTGGATTACTCAAGATAGCCACATTTATGAGTGTGGCCATTTGGCAGGCTATCCACCATGGCTGTTGAGTGGGGTGCCAGGTCACTAGGCTGTCTCCTCTGATTTAGCAGCCTAGCCAGGGCTTCTTTGCACAGAGTTCAGGGGCTTCCAAAGAGCAAGAGGAAAGGGGCAAGCCCTACTGCCCAAGTCTTTGTTCAAGTCTTTGCTTGTCCCATACAAATGGATTAATTAGATTAACCAAATGGAGTCATATGGCTGGAGCCAGCCTCAGTGTAGGAGAGAATTACACATGGGCATAGACACAGTGAAGGGGGTTATTGCGGCCAATTTGGATTTTTTAAAAAGCCATAACAAAAAAGAATAACTAGAATGCTGAGCAATGCTAATTACTGTAGCAGTCCGCCTACCTGCTCACCCAGTATATAGTTTATTCCCATTTATTTAGAGACAGGGTCTTACTCTGTCATCCATGCTGGAGTGCAATGGCATGATCTCAGTTCACTGCAGCCTTGACCTCCCTTGGCTCAAGTTATCCTCCCATCTCAGCCTCCTGAGTACCTGGGACGACAGGTGTGCACCAGCATACCCTGCTAATTTTTGTATTTTTTTTTTTTTGTAGAGATCGGGTTTCTCCATATTGCCCAGGCTGGTCTCAAACTCCTGGGTCCAAGTGATCTACCTGTCTTAGTCTCCCAAAGTGCTGGGATTACAGGCATGAGCCTCTGCACTGGGCCAATTTATTACCCTTTTTAAGAAAATATACATACCCCCTTTTCTAGAGAGATTAAGCTAAAGTCCTATTTGTGAATGACAGTAAGCTCAGAATCTAGGATCTCTCAGGGCAGGGCACTCTTTTGCCCTAGGGGACCAATAAATGGTGTTTTCTCCATCAAGCTGGGGTGTGGCTTCTCTGATCTGGAGACCTCTTCTCTGCCATAGGTACTATACTATGCTATACTTCTTTACTGTAAAGAAGTCTTCTTTACTTACCTATGGCAGAAAGGTGGGGGAAAGGTCCATGGGCATCTGTTGCTTCTGTGTGGCCCCGGTTCTGTGCTTCAGCAGCCAGTGTCTGCTGGGCCCACATTCTTCAGTGGCCACAAGTTGGGAAGAGCAGGACATAGAGCCAGGGAGAATGAGGATGCACAGAAGCCAGCCTGGGACCCCGTGAGTGTCCATCGTCATTTCTGACCACGAAGACTTCTTGTGAGGGCTTGCCTCACTGTTGCCTCAAAATTCTGACACAAATTCCTTTATGTTCAGTTCTAACCAAGAACCCTAGAGGGAAGGGGATTCTGGGAAAGGTAGCAGCAAAACCAAATTACACCTAGGCAACTCAGCTCAGTATTTGAACTTGTCAGTTTCCCTCTAGGCACCATTGTTACCATGCACCACAAACATCGATATGCACTGCTTTCATTATTCTTTAAAAATTTTACATTAGTTAGCTATTATTAAAAAGTAAAAAAATATCAGATGCTGGCGAGGCTGTGGAGAGAAAGGAACACTTTTACACTGTTGATGGGAGTGTAAGTTAGTTCTGCCATGGTGGGAGAGAGTATGATAATTCCTCAAAGATCTAAAGACAGAAATACCATTCGATCCAGCAATCCCATTACTGGGTATATACCCAAAGGAATATAAATCATTCTGTTATAAAGACACATGTATGTGAATATTCATTGCAGCAGCATTCACAATAGCAGAGACATGGAATCAACCTAAATGCCCATCAGTGAAAGACTGGATAAAGATAATGTGGTACATATACAACAACATGGAATGCTATGCAGCCATAAAAACAAAAAGATCATGTCCATTGCAGGGACATGGATGGACCTGGAGGCCATTATCCTTAGAAAACTAATGCAGGAACAGAAAACCGAATACTGCGTGTCCTCAGTTGTAAGTGGGAACTAAATTATGAGAACACATGGACCCATAGAGGCAAACAACACACACTGAGGCCTGTCAGAGGAGGGTGGATGGTTGGAGGAGAGAGAGGATCAGGAAAAATAACTAATGGATACAAGGCTTAATACCTGGGTGATGAAATAATCTGTTCAACAAACCCCCATGATACAAGTGTCCTCTGTAACAAACCTGCACAATTACCCCTGAACTTAAAAGTTAAAAAATAAAGTAAAATTTGTATTATGTTTTATTTTCATTCAAAGGTTATTCAGAATCGTGCTTTCTATCTTATATGTGATAACTTTTTTTAAAAATTGTAATTTGGGCTCTGGTGTACATGTGCACATCCAGCATCCTGCAGGATTGTTGCATAGGTACATACATGCCATGGTGGTTTGCTGTCTCCATCCCTCTGCCCACATCCCTCACCTACATAAGGCATTTATCCTGGTGTTATCCCTCCCCATCCTCCCTGCTCCCACCCCCCCATCCCTCCCCCCACTCCCCTGCACCCCCCACCTAGCCCAGTGAGTGTTGTTCCCTTCTCTGTGCCCAGGTGTTCTCATTGTTCGTCACTCGCCTATGAGTGAAAACGTGTGGTGTTTGGTTTTCTGTTCTTGTGTCAATTTGCTGAGAATGATGGTTTCTAGATTCATCCATGTCTCCACCAAGGACATTAACTCATCATTTTTTATGGCTGCATAGTATTCCATGGTGTATATGTGCCATATTTTCTTTGTTCAGTCTATCACTGATGGGTTGGTTCCAGGTCTTTGCTATTGTAAACAGCGCCACAACGAAGATATGTGTGCATGTGTCTTTATAATAGAGCGATTTATAGTCCTTTGGGTGTATACCCAGTAATGGGATTGCTGGGTCAAATGGAATTTCTATTTCTAGATCCTTGAGGAATTGCCACATGTCTTCCACAATGGTTGAACTAATTTACACTCCCACCAACAGCATAAGAGCGTTCTTATTTCTCCACATCCTCTCCAGCATATGTTGTCTCCAGATTTTTTAATGATTGCCATTCTAACTGGCATGAGATGGTTTTGTTACAAACTTTTAAGATAAATTATGCTTTGATCAAAGAACATGGGTCTGTGTGATACCTCTTCTTTGAAATCTTTGCAGTTTCCCTGACACATGACTTTTATAAATATTCCACATGCACTTCAGAAGACTATTGTTCCATCTAATGGTTGTGTGTGGACTTCTGTATTTTTCAGTTAGGACAAGATCACTAATTATTACGTTCAAATCTTCTACATCTTTTCTTGCTTGCTTTTTTATTTGCTTGGCCTATCAATAGCAAGTGGAGGATTGAAATTGTCTGCTGTTAGTAATTAATTTGCTTTTGTAAATCTTTGCTTTATACAGTGTAAGGGTATTTTATTAGTTCTATGGATGTTTAAAATGATTATAATTGCCTATTTATTCCTTTCACACCTCGTAGTAAAATGGAGTATGACGATGTATGTAGATAAGAATAAAAATTGTGTGTACATATATATATACATGAAAAACGATATATCTATCTCTACACATCCATCTGTAGTCAAATGTTTATCAGAGCTAAATGTGGATTTCATTTTTCCTGATAATTACTGTCATTTATGGTACACCTGTGACATCCTCAACACCCAGAAGCCACACCAAGTCTGGATGACAGCATGTGAAGAAGGTGGCTGAGGGACATTCAGCTTCTCCCACTGAAAATAACAGCAGGAGGTGATGGAAATCGGTTTCTACCTTTGGTCTTACTGACTTCAAAGCATTTCACTAAAATATCATTTTTTAAAAATTAAATAGGCAATATTTTACATTAGACTGTCCTTTATCACCTGCATACAAATAGTACTGTTTAACAAAAGAAAGAAAAAGTACGTTGAAAAGAAAGAAAATACAGATAAGCTGTTACTGCTTAGAAAAACGTCTAAGAAACAAAGGAGTTGTCACATAAGAAATAAAAGTGATGGGTATTTAATAGGCCTAGCAATTAGAATCCGTCTGAAATTATCAGAAAATGCATGGAAAATGAAGGGGTAAAACGCTTAGAGTGGTAGGAACCTATTATCATCACAGTGGATGATTCCACAATAAAAATCTCTTGCTTTAAAGGCATTTTAGTACATTGCATTTAGTGTGCAATATATGGTAAATTTTATTTTATCTTTTTAAAGTCACTTTTAAAAGGCATTTTAGTACCTTTTCAGTAATATTCAAAGGATTTTAGTACATACTTATTTAGTTTGTACTATATGGCATTTTTTTCCACAAAGGGAGGAGGGGTTAGGATAAGTAGGAATATTTAATGAGATTGATGATGGTTTTAATGTTTTAGTTAGCTTATTTTAGACTAGTCTCTTTATTTTATATTCTAATGTTTGAAAACAACTCAATCAGAAGAACATGGCCTCCGCGTGTACCTTCCCGCTTCCTTCCTCTCTCCGTCTGCTGGGAGCGGCTTGGGAGAGAGGAAGAGCTGTCATCCTAGGTCTCAGGGTGTCTCTTTATTCCATTGACTTAAGAAAAACCCATGATGCAGGTAGCAAGGTGGGGAAGACCATGGCCTGTAAGCTCGCACATCCTCTAGTGAATACTCTTCTGTTCTTCCCATGACACCCTCATGCAAGGTTCTTAAAACTCCTTCAGAGTTAACATTCAAAAGGGAGATACAGAATAAACTGGTGGCTGTTCTCTTCCTTGAAGAGTCTCTTGTTTTTCACTGGGCCCAGGTTTTGCAAAGGTTAGGGTCACAGGCCTCACAAGCAGCAGCTGGCTGTCTCAAGACATTGTCTGTCTGGGCCTCTGGCTCACTCTCCACAGTGGGGCTGTATGGTTTGAGGCTGACATTCCTCCTCTGGTGAGCAGAACCCACCTGCTAACTTCAGCCACCTAGTGAGGGCAGACACACCACCAGCCACTGAGGATCGCCACCTAGATTAGGACTTCAGAGGTCAAAGTCCTCTTTACAGTTTGCAACTGCCTTGTCATAAAGATGTATGTAATCTTTGACTCTAAAAGTTTATGCTTTCTTGGCTGCTCTGATTTTGAAAGAAATTTAAACATTTTTGCAGGACTCTAAGAGGGCTGTAGGACCCAGACACCTTGTGCACTATGACTAATGATGGAGAAGTCACCTGCAGCCCCGACAAGTCACATCTCAGAGATCTGATTTTTAAAAAGAGAGAGAGAACGTAGAAAGTTTAAAATTTAGAACCAAAATCAAAATTAAGTCTTACATACTTTACCCAGAAAGAGAAGACACTGGGTCTCTGTCTTGTTGACAGAGATCCTTTAAAATTAGAGTTGTATGGAAAAGCTCTTAGAGGTCCTTCCATTTGTCCTCTGCTTCCTGGAAGGATTGTATCACCATCTTCTTGTTCCTTTTGTTACTAATTTCCACTTTATAGTCACCATATTTTTGCACCGTTTTTCAGTCTTTTTGGGGAACTAAGAGCCAGTGAAGTCAATGACTGTTTCTCCCCTGCTGGGGGAGAAATGACTGGAAAGAAGAAGTCATATTAGGAAATAGGCTCCCTGATTATTTACTGGTTAGTTTTCTGTCCACAGCTCAGTGAGGTTCATTTGGGGAGGTTTAAATTCAATCAGTGTTCATGGCTCCATGTGTGTAGTGATCATAATCTCAGATTTGATGTCCTCAGATGACACACTGTCATGTCCCACGTGTCCATTTGTTCGTGGTGTCTGAGTGCCAGGGAGTGCCTGCAGCCTGGCAGGCACCTAATACCCTTTTGCAGCAATTGTGAACTGTGTCTGAGGGTAAGAGTAATAACTTAGGCACTTAATCATGGATAAAAATAGCAGTGGAGGGAGAGAATAGGAACATCTCATTTGATCCACTTGTTTTCTGCCAGTTCTGGAAACACACATTCTTTTGGTCATGACAAGAACTGGCCCCATTCAGCTGAGCTCACTGTCTGCTGCAGGACCACAGACCCATAGGTGATCCCCAGGCTGGAGGCCTGTCTTACCCATCAGCTGGACAATCCATGGCAGTCCTTCTTCATACCTCAGTTTCCTCAACTGTAGAATGGAACTAACCAACCCCCCACACCAGGATGGTGGTTGTAAAGGTTAAAGAGGTTAACATATATAAACCTGCTTAGCACAAGTAGCACTTACCAGCACTTACCACTCTTGTTATTCCTCTTGCGTCTTTCCCAGGCATCATTTAACATACATAATTGTGAGAGAGAAAAGGAAATGACGTAAGTTAAGGGGGCTTGGATGCTGCTTCTTTCCCCTCCTTGGGAACCAGGACTCCTCGTGGATATTTGGCTGGTCTACTCTGTTTCCCCATCTTCCTGTGCTTCGTTGCTTGGTATCTGCATGGAGCCATTTCCAGTGTGAAGTTAGAGCTGCCCACAGGTGGAGTGAACCCTGTACCCACCTGTAAAGAATAGGGGTCACCAGACGGACAGCCCCTTAGTAAGTCCAGACATGGTCCCAGCCTTGTGGGTTTTTTTAATAGAGGTGTCTATGGATGTTTCCGTAACTAAGCGCGTCTGGGTGAGGATTAAAGACCGTACATTGTGTTCTGTTCTATAGTAAAAGTTGTCCGTAGTAAGCGTCCTGCACCATGTTTTGCAGAAGCTGAAGCCTGAGTCCATGCTTGTGTAATCAAATGAAACGTCATGTCTTTACGTGGGGCTGAACTTGTGTAGAATTGAAATAGAGGGTCTTTTTCATGTGGTAAGAAAGAAATAAATAGAAAAAAATATTTGTGTGCCAAAATAAATGTAAGGAAATGCATTAGTAAGAAGAGAATGATAAATGCCCATTTTCTTTTGGCTTGTTTGTTTCTTTATGTTCTGTTTGTTATTTTACTTCCCCCACCTCTCTTGAGAGAGAAATAACAAACTCAGCACCCTCACTTTCTGTATTCACACTTTCTGACCCTTTTCTATTAACCTATGATCCTGCCAAAACACTAATTGCTATGCAGTAAAATAAAAGCTCATCACTTTAAAGACTGAGATAATTTTTTTTAGAAGTTTATTAAATAAAACATTTAAAATCCATTTGGAAGATGGTTTTCTAAGGCCAGGATATTTCTGGTCCTCTGATTTAGGGAGGGAAGTTGGTTGTCTTATTTTTCCTGGCATTAATGTGTTCTTACACTCACTTCTGAATAAAATCCATTTCTGCATTTATATTGTTTCTCCTATTTTAAATATTCAACATTAGATTATCTATTTAGAAAAACATGTTTATTATGAAAGTTAAATTTTAAATGTTCAAGCTGTTCTACTTTCTTTTTTCTTTCTTTTTTTTTTTTTTTTTTT
>NW_016107500.1:228228-232793 GCF_001604975.1 Cebus imitator | reverse complement strand
AAGTAGCTGGGATTACAGCCATGCACCAACATACCCAGCTAATTTTTATATTTTTAGTAGAGATGAGGTTTCACCATATTGGCCAGGTTGGTCTCGATCTCTTGACCTTACAATCTGCCTGCCTCGACCTCCCAAAGTGCTGGGATTGCAGGTGTGCACCACCGTACCCAGCCCAAACTGTTCTACTTTCAAAACAATTTCTTAAACTCAATATATTCTGACATTGATAAGTGTTGATAACATTTTAACAACATAAATCATTGGTATCACAGTGGTATCTCCAAATGGTAACTTTTCCATATATTTTTTTTCTCTCCTCAGGAAGTTGAAGACCATGTGGCATTTTTAATAACAGTTCCAACTGCCCTGGCAATTTTCTTTGCAATATTTATCCTGGTCTGCATTGAGTCTGTGTTTAAGAAGCTGCTGCGCCTCTTCTCGTTGGTGATATGGATATGCCTTGTTGCCATGGGATACCTCTTCATGTGTTTCGGAGGCACTGTCTCTCCCTGGGACCAGGTAAGGTGTGAAAACATTTTTTGTACTTCTTTTATTGTGATATACTTAGTTCTGTAAACAATTCAGCCTTAAACTATAGAGAGGAGTCCTATAACTGATAACAGAGTCTTTTTAAAAAAAATTTATATTTTTAAAATTTATTTATTTTTAATTGACAAATTATAATTGTATGTATTATGGGGTACAATGTATACGTATTTATATCTGTATGTATGTGTATATGTATAGACGTATGTGTGTATATATATTTATATGTGTGTGTATAATTGGATACATATATGTTTAATATAAGGTTAAATCAAGCTAATTATCATATGCAACATATCACTTTTGGTGAGAAGCTTTAAAATCTACTCTTTAAGCAATTTTGAAATATACATTATTATTAATTAGGATCAGCATGTTATACAATAGATCAGTAAACCTTATTCCTCCTGTCTAACTGGAAGTGAAATAAGCCAGGCAGGGAGAACAGAGGCTTTTCAAATAGCTGTCTTTGACTCATGGTCAAAGTCAGTCTGTCCCCAATTTAGCAGATCCATTTGCTGCAGCCAGGGAGCTGGCTGGGGCCTCACACTGTCGCTTGTTTGGGATAGCTAAGCTTCCATTTCTTACATCTCCAACCACGGTTTTGAAAACTTAGTCCTTCTGTTTCCGGAGTGCCTTGTCTAGGCTTCCTGTTTCTCCAGATTCCCTCTGGGATTGAAGCCTCACCAGGTGCCTGCAACCCTCCCAGACTGGTTGTTGCCCTTAAATTCCTTCTCAATTACTAGAGTTTTCCTGATTAAAGACCCTTCCTATGTTCGTGACATTGATTTTCCCTCCGCATGGTCACATGCTATTGAAAGGATTCTCAGATACCTGCTGAAAACCCCACATTTGTTCATTTTGCACCTGTTGAGGCTCTGGGCTTAGAAAATGCCTATGCGTGGATGGCGTCATACCCTTAGGAGAGTGTCATCTAACTCTTGGCTTTTTTCCATAGCGCTGGTACTATGTGGGTGGCTGCTCCCAGCATGTTCATCCAACAACACGATAAACAGTGTGCTGTCTAGGGGACGGGTCTAGGCTGAGGTGTAAATATACAAGCTACTAGCTTAAAGCTTGTCAACCAAGACGTAGAGTTTTGAAGTCATACAGGGAGAGGGTGACTACGTAGCTGAGAGGGCTGTCACAGGGTTGGTGGGGACGTTGAGAGTCAGGATTGTGCCAGGAACAGGATCTGGAAAGAAATAGAGAAGCCGTGATGGGAGAGCCAGTAAGAGTCCACTACTATAGAGGTGAAGGAAGGAGGGCTTCCAGAGGGATGGGCGGAAGGGCTCAAATGCCATGTCAAGGGACAGAATACTGTTGGTGTGCCTCAGCTGGAAAGAGGGTTCTGTTGGTAACTAGTCATGTGACCTCTGCCAAGCCATTCCTCTCTTTGTGCCTCCGTTTCTTGTGCAAAGGGAGGAGGCTGGACTAAGTGAACTCAAGTTATTCTTCCTGGCTCTAGGAGGACACTCCTGATGGACACAAGACCCGGTGGGCGGTATCATCTCTCCTTCATCACTCTCCCACTGGAACCCCTTGGAAGGCTGGGCACAGGCCTTCCCACTCTCCCTCATGCTCCCTGCTCTCTCCTTCACTCTCTTTGCTCCAGATGCCACTTACACTCTGTCCTCCCCCACCCCATTAGAAATCTTCCATGTTCTTCACATGTACCCTAAAATCTACAATGCAATAAAATATATATATATTTTTTAAAAAGAAATCTTGGCTAATACAATTAAACAAAATATTACATAACAATAAGGTAAGTTACAGACATAAAAGGGAGAAAGCAAATTCTAATTATCTGCAGATGACCATACTCTCTATACAAATAAACTGAAAGCCTCAGATTAACTAACAGAACTCAGAAGAGAGCCTGCCAAGACTGCAGGATCAACATAAAAACAGTAGTATTCGTATGCACCAACACTGGCCAATTAGAATTATCTTTTTAATAATTAACTCCCCTAGCGGCCTAGACACCCTTTTGCGTGCATGCTGGTGCCCAGGTACTGTAAGCGGGAGAACAGTTAAGATCCTGCTGGTCTGTTGCCTGGATCTGGTGGTCTCTCCTTGCACCAAAGCCATCTTGTTTTAATGATACAGGTTTCTAGGAAGACTTACTATCTGGAAGGCCAAGTACCTCCTCCTTGTTTAGAATGTTTTTAGCTCTCTTTTCCTTATGTATCAGTTTGTCATCTTCAATGAAAAATCCATTTGGGTTCTGGATTTAAATTATATTGAAGTTAAATTTTTACTATGAAAGGTATTTAAAGCCTAAGAATTAATAAAAGGATGGTTTAGAAAACATCCAGAAATATGCTCTTTTTGCGTATAGTCTTTTCATCAAATGGCATGGCACGTCTCTCCAAGATTTCTGATTACTTTTTATGTCCTTTGAGACTCTTTTTCTTCTTCATAAAATCAGTAGTGATTTTCCTTAGACCTAATCTTAGGTATCTAAAGTCTTTTTTATTTTTTCATAAACAGAATTTTTAAAATTACCTTTTCTAATTGGTCAGTGTTGATATATATGGATACAATTGTTTTTATGTTGATCCTGCAGTCTCAGTGGGCTCTTATGAGTTCTGTTAGTTAATCTGAGACTCTCAGTTTATTTGCATAGATAGTATGGCCATCTGCAGATAATTAGAATTTTCTTTCTCCCTTTGATATCCTTAATTTACCTTATTCTGATTTAGTATTTTGTCTAATTGTTTTAAGCCGGGATTTCTAATGCAGTGTGGAAGGACAGCCTAAGTGGCATCAGATGTTTAGGACAGTCTAAGTGGCATCAGATGTTTAACTTAATGGGAACATGGAAGATTCCAGTAATACAATGTTTGCTTTATCATTGTTACTATTTTTAATAGAACCAATTAATCAGGATGAGGTGCCTTTGTCTGTCTGGAATGCTCTTGTCCACAGGTTGCATGTCCTGAGAACGATCTTTCCTGACCCGCACCTATCACTTCATCAGGCAACACCACTTACCTTGCTTGAGTGTTTCCATAGCACTTAGTGTAGCTTCTGGAACTTTAAATTATAGGACACATGCCTCTATTCATTCATTGAATGTCTGCTGCTGGAACATAAACTTCTGGGCAGGGATGTGACTGTCTCTCCAGTGTCCTATTCTCGCCCTTAGCAGACTGCTGTCCAGCCATCAGCAGCCTGTAGCTACTCATTTGATATGTTCATTGACAGATGACTACATTTTCATCTTCAGGTTTGTTGTTTGTAGTTTAACCCGTTTTTCTAAAATATATATATACATATATATGACATATATTTTGTGTTTTGGACACTATCAGCCTCCTTTTCAAAATTTCTCCCAGGATCATAAACATGCTTATTTCATAGTCATTTTACTGTCATTTTCTCAAGACTGACTACACTCAGGTATTGAATTTGTTGGCCAAATTTCTTGGTTTTAGCTTTCCCTGTGTACGTTGACTTTTTAGCATTTAAGTACATCTTGAATTGGAATGTATTCACTTCTGCCCCTAGTATAACCCCAACCATTCTGTGGTTGTCTCTCCCACACTGCTGGGGCCCTGGATATCGTGAGAGTCTGTGAGGCTCAGTCTAGGTGTTCCATGTTGATTTTGCAGGTTGGGAGGCCAGCCCAAGCCATGGCCTGGTGATGTTCCTGGGAGGAGCATAGCTGTGTCTGCTCGATCCTCTTACCCTGGGCATGGTGCTCAGAAAAGGCCACAGCCAGGCTCAGTGGCTGCCACTGGTTTTGACCACTATTCCTAAGCCAGGAGTGTTGGCAGGGTGTGTGCCTCAGGCAGTGGACCTGCTCATGCCCCTTGCCAGAAGACAGACATTGAGCTTTCTTCTTTCTGGATCCTGAAGTCCTGCCTGGCACTTCTAGCTGCCTTCCATTCTATGGGAATGGGGGTTTAAAATGAAATGGAAAGCAAAAGTCTACCTTCTGGTTTCTTTCCTTCTTTCTTTCTCCTTCCTTCCTTCCTTCCTTCCTTCCTTCCTTCCTTCCTTCCTTCCTT
>NW_016107500.1:222573-228063 GCF_001604975.1 Cebus imitator | reverse complement strand
TGATCTCGGCTCACTGTAGCCTCCACCTCCTGGGTTCAAACAGTTCTCCTGCCTCAGCCTCCTGAGTAGCTGGGATTACAGTCATGTGCCATTATGCCCGGCTAATTTTTATATTTTTAATAGAGACGGGGTTTCACCATGTTGGTCAGGCTGGTCTCAAACTCCTGACCTCATGATCCGCCCGCCTCAGCCTCCCAAAGTGCTGGGATTACAGGCATGAATCACCATGCCCAGCCCTGGTGTCTTTTAATACAGACTCCACATATGTAAGTCCCTTAATGACCATTAGCCATCAGGAAGTGTTGCGGCAGGTTCACTGTGCTTAAGAAAGCACTGTGCTTAAGAAAGCAGGCTACTTTCAGTATCCTTTAGTGTGGATATGGTTCCCACTGGAATGGTTCCCACTGGAAGATGGTAAAATTAACAACATAGTTGTAAAGTGATGCAGGAATGAGCCTGCTATACAGTCAGAAGGAACAGTCTACGCAAGACCACTCTCACTGCTGATACTAATTGCAAATTGGGAGGTTTCCAGGACTACCCAGAGATTGGACGATTTTCGAGAAGAATTCACAGAACTTGTAACAGCTGTTATCACTGTGATTAGGGGTTGCCACATGGAGAGAATACAGAGGCACTTTGGCAAAAAGAAGAGCCCAGGAAAACCACCAGACGTGGTGGCAAAGGATATGGGTGTATCTCTCCCTCTCTGTCCAGCTCAGTTACACAACACAGCAAGGATCTCTACCCATAATTGCTGTGGTGCCCGCCAGTCTCACCAGGAGGAACAGGAAAGCTTGGAATTCCAGAATGTGCTCATTGGAGGCATGTCACTGATTTCAAAAAGAGCAGTCATTTTTCCCATGGGTAGACATTGTATTCATTTCTAGGGATGCTGTAACCAAGTCTCTTCCAAGTTGTGTTACATGACTTAGAACAAATAGAAGATATTTATTGTCTCAGCTCAGGAGGTCAGAAGTCTGCAGAAGCCTGAAATCATGGGGCCAGCAGGGCTGTATTCTCTTGGAAGACTCTAGGAGAGAATCCTTCCATGTCTCTTCCAGCTTCTGGTGTCTCGTGCATTCCTTGGCTTGTAGACACATCACTCCATCTCTGCCTCCATCTTCACATGGTGGCTTCCCTTTGTGTCTCTTCTGTGTCTCCTCTCCTCTTTTTATAGGGACACCAATCGTATTGGATTACAACCACCCTAATGACCTCATTTTAATATGATGACATCTGCAAAGACCCTGTTTCCAGATAAATTTATAGTCACAAGTACTGTGGTTTAGGACTTGAACCTGTCTTTTCAGGGGACATAGTTCAACTCCTAACAGATAACAGTTCCTTAAGTGGGTGCTCTCTGGTAGTGGGACAGACATTTCCATCTCGTGGATTGCTGCTCTGAGGTTCACTTGTCCTTCTTAGATTTGGAAATTGCTCTTCATATCAGTGTTCCCTTAAACTCCAAATCCACCTTGGGATTAAATGTGGCCTATGAAGGTTTTGAGGCTTTCATCAGGTTGGTGCAAAAATAATTGCAATTTTTGCCATTATACAAACCAGTGTCTCTAAGTAATTAGAGACATTCTTGTGTGTGAATGTCATGTTGAAACAAATCAAAAACTCATGAAGGTAAAGAGAAAATAACTATCCCAACCCCATTGTCGTGTAAATAAACAGAACACTGTCGTGGCATGTCAGCATACTAGACATTGTTGGTTTATCTCTGCCCTTCCATTCATGGAAGTGTTTCTTTATGGTTCTTACATTCATGACATTGATTAAATCCTTCTTGCCTGATACATTAAAAAACAAAAACAAAAACAAAATACTTTGATTCACTTTGTAAACCCTAAGCTTTTAAGTGATGTTTTATTTAATGATTTTGTTTTTCTTTCTTTTTTTTTTAAATTGAGATGGGGTCTTAATGTATTGCCCAGGCTGATCTTGAACTTCTGGCTGCAAGTAATCTTCCTGTCTCAGCCTTTCAAAGTATTGAGATTACAGTTGTGAGCCACCATGCTCAGCCTGTTTAATGATTTTCTGCCAAGCATGGATCCATTTTATCTCAGCTGATAAGTACTGACTTGGGACCCTCCTCTGAGATGGCTTTTTTTCAGGCAGGCTCGAGTGCCTGGAATGGCTTCTGCCCACTCACAGGCTTAGAGAGCCATCAGGGTGGTAAGGGAGGATAGGAAAACTCAGCCATATTTGCATCTAACTCCAGCTTTCTGCATTTCTCTCATACTAAAGCTCATTGAATAGAGTTCAATAGAAACTTCTATTCCTGACAACCCCATTTCAGCTTTGGCAGGGAGACCACATTGAAGTTATTTTACAGATTTGTTAAATAACCACCAACTCGAAAGGCTAACATTTTTCTCTAGGATGAAGAGACTTTCTTTGTCCTGTTACCTAAAAGGATGTCAGACATTCAGCATGTGCATATGTGTGCTTTTTTACAAAAAAATAGGGCATCAGTGTGTAAACATCTTTTTAATTGAAAATGAGTGAAAATGAAAGAAAATAAAGACCTCTCTTAGTCTTTGAAACGGTGCAGAATCCGTTTGCTTTCCCTTAGTGCAGTCACTTGGAATACAACCAAAGAGTGTATTTACCACTGAAAGAACTGAGTAGCATGTGAATGAAAGTAGAAAAATGCAACCTAGAAAGCCTGTCTCTGTGCACCCAAGAAACCCTTCGCTGTGTACTGCTGTGTGCCAGGGTGATTTTTCAGAGGAGACATTTGGACTTACTATGAAGAAGCACACACCTGACAAAAATTAAAAAGAAGTTAAAATTATTTCTGTTAACAATAAAGATGAGGATATGCTTTTGTTTTGTTTAATGACCATGCCTATCCCAATAACACCTGTGCATTTGAGGGAAGTGCAGCTGAGTTGGGCCCAGCTTGCAGTGTGTTTACTAGGAGACCTCTGTGTTTCTGGCTCTTTGGAGCAGAGGAGGCATTGCTAAGTTTTCCCTTCTGTGAGTTCCCAGCCAAAGTGTTGAGAAATCAAACTGGCTGATATGGTTTAGCCATGTCCCTACCCAAATCTCATCTTGAATTGTAGCTCCTGTAATCCCCATGTGTCTTGGGAGGGACTTGGTGGGAGGTAATTGAATCACAGTCTTTGCCATGTTGTTCTGATGATAGTGAATAAGTCTTATGAGATCTGATGGTTTTATAAAGGGGAGTTCCCCTGCATGTCCTCTCTTGCCACCATGTGAGATGTGACCTTGCTCCTCATTTACCTTCCACTATGATTGCGAGGCCTTCCCAACCATGTGGAACTGTGAGTTCATTAAACCTCTTTTCTTTATAAATTACCCAGTCTCAGTTATGTCTTTATTAGCAGCGCGAGAACAGACTAATACACTGGCTGTCCCTTGAGCTGAGGATTTTCCCTAACCCTCAGTTGGGCCTTCCCAGAACTGACCTTGCTTCAATGGACAATTTTGTCAGTCTTTCTGGAACATTCTCTCTGCTTCTCATCATTTTCCCTATATTGCTTTTCTTAAGAGGAGCCCAGGCCCTGGTATTGCAGATCAGCGTCGTGACTAACCTGTCCTCTGGCCTGCACACAGCCTTTGTGATTCTCCTCCCACCCCCACCTCTACAGCCAATGTGTTTTAAGGAGTTCGATGGAAATTATTTGGATGATGGATACCCTAAAACCCTGATTCACTTCTATGCAATTTATGCAGGCAACAAGATTGACTTGTACCCCATAACTTTGTACAAATAAAAATAAATAAAGGCTGTGTGGTCTTGGAGACATTTTTACTTGCTGCTCTGTTCCCAGCACACAACACAGCACCATACACAGTGATCACACCACAAAAATTGTGGGACCAAATTAGTAAACAAATACCACATCTTTGCACTTGCCCTTCTAACATAGAATGATAGGCGTCACTTCCAAGGTCCTCCATGTAGCAGGCACTATGTAGTTACTTTGCATACACAAATTATTTGATCTGTATAGCCCTGTGAGGTAAATAATATTATCACCTTCATCTTGCTGGTGAGAAAAAACTAAAGCCCAGAAAAGTTAACTCACTTCCTCAAAGTCACACAGTGAGGAAGAGGACCAGAATTTGAACCTGGCATTCTGTCAGCATCACAGGGAATCTCCAGATGTCCATTGTCAACAGTGACTAGGGCATTCCCCTCCTGTTGTGCCCTGGTACATGACAGATTATTATGCAATGTGAAGGGGACACATTTGTGAATCTGGATTGTTCTAGTTGAGTCACTTTTGGGTTGATATTATTTGGAAAAACTTCATGGGGAGGGAGCACTTTCTTCAGAGATGCCAAAAATATGGTACTGTTGCTGTTTTGAATTGCCAGGTGATAGTTCCATTTGGAGGTATTTTCACTCCTCAGATGAATCAATAAGAGAAATAGAGCTAACTTGGCCCAAGGAATAATAATAGCCCACGTATATATCAGGCAGCATTACTGTTGGGGAATCAATTATTGCTTTTGTACTAAAACTGAAATTCGACTTTCTTCTAAAGGGATTTATTATACGTAGAGTCCTTATAATTGAACCTCTTTGTGCTGGTTTTCTTATCTAGGTCTCCCTTAGTGCCTATATGCCTGTCATTGGCCATGTTCCTCCCTGTAGGAAACCTCATTAGGTGCAAAGGGCACTGGAAGGGCATTCACCAGGAACCACGCAGGGTTCAATCCAGCCACTCGCCAGCTTCTCCATGTGTGGTGCCAGGCATGGGTCCTCTGACCTCCCTTGAAGCCTGCCCAGACCTATGTGTGTGGCTCTCAGGGCATCTAGAAGAGGCCTTCTAGGGAAGGCAGCACAAGGGTTCAAGAGGGAGGCATGAGTGGAGTCTGGGATTTGTAGTGTTTTCCTGAAAGAGTGGAACTTTTGCAAGGGAGCAAAAATGTTCTCTGGGCTTCCCAAACATCTGTTTTTGACTTAGTTTAAATGGAGGCCTTTTTGATGGTGGCTATCTTAGGGCTTCTGTATCGTCTCACTTGTGCTTGTCATAGACTTCCAGCTACTCTTGCACTAAGTCTTGGATGCTGTTGTTCTACCCCAAGAAACATTCTTAAGAGAATTTGTGACTAATACAACTTTGTCTCCATCAGAGTAGAGCTGTGTGCATGTACCCATGTGGGAATGCAGAGAACCTGCTGAAATATAAGAGAGTGAATTCTAGACTCCAGGCTAGAGCAGCAAATTCTCAGGAAAAAAATAAATGCAGAGTTCAAATTATTTCCTATGAAAAGTTGCTAAGCAACATTTCACTAAGCTCTGGTATTCTGTATTTCAAATATATTATTTTCTTTTTTTTTCTCATTTATTTATTTTATTGCATTTTAGGTTTGGGGGTACATGTGAAGAACATGCAAAATTGTTGCATGGGAACACACGTGGCAGTGTGATTTGCTGCCTTCCTCCCCATCACCTACATCTGGCATTTCTCCCCCTGCTATCCTTCCCCAGCTCCCCACCCC
>NW_016107500.1:166264-221278 GCF_001604975.1 Cebus imitator | reverse complement strand
ATCCAAAATTTACAAAGAACTAAAGCAGATTTACAAGAAAAAAACTAACAAGCCCATTCAAAAGTGGGCAAAGGATATGAACAGACACTTTACAAAAGAAGACATACGTGAGACCAACAAACATATGAAAAAATATATTTTTTTCTTAACAGCAACTAATATTATTTTCACTCAAATAAAGGCATTTGCATGCCAGAGACTTCACAGTAAACTTTTAGAACATGGTGAATAAGTATGGAAGAAATCCAAAAATATTCGCCATGAGACTTTTAGATTCATGGTGAATAAGTATGGAGAAAGCAGTTGAATATTTTATATTATCATCATGATGTTTTTCTTGCTCTACATTTGTGGTATTTTGTTAATGTGTGTTTCTCATTTGAACTCTAATTTTCCTATTCGTAGAATGGGTTTTAGTATTAAAAGGTACTGTAGGTTTTAACTAAGTCATTGCTGTACCATCAGCTTTCCATCAGGCCCAGCCTTTGTGTTGTCTTGGTCATAACTGATATTCCCAATTATGAGCAAGGCCAGAGACAAGCATGAGACCCAGAGAGGAGGCAATAAAGTCCCTGGAGGAGTTGAAAGAGATGAGGTGGAGAAGCCCCATCCTGCATAAGGAAAGTCCATTTCATTCTTTTGAACACTATGCTGGCCAGACATCTTACCTTCTATTTTTTTTTTTCCAAAGATTTGTTCCCTCTAATAGGAGTTTTAGCCAGAATAAAACATTTCTCTGAGTTAAAGGTGAATATTGAGTTCTCATTGTTTACTTTTTAGAACTTTTTGTCCTTTGTCTTAGTTCATTTTGGTACTGTAGCAAAATACCACAGACTGGGTAATTTGTAAATAATAGAGATTTATTTCTCACAATTCTGGAGGTTGGGATGTCCAAGATCAAGGCACTGGCAGATTTGGTGTCTGGCGAGGACGGCTCTCTGTTTCCAAGACAGCCTTGTTGCTGTGTCCTCACATGTCAGAAGAAAAGCAAAGACCAGGCACTGATCTGACCACTCCAAGAGTATTAATTTCATTTATGAGAGTGGAGTTGTCAGGGCTTCATCACCTTGGAAAGGCCCTACCTCTTAACATCGTTATACTGGGGAAGAAGTTTCAACTTGAATTTCAGAGAGGACATAAGCATGCAAACCATGGCAGCCTTGGATTGGAGTTTCTGAGTTTGTAATCATTCCCAGATCTTTGCTTCAGCACTGTAAGCATGGAGATGTTGGTATTTCTCTCTGCTTGTGGAATATGCTTAAGTCTCCCCCAGGAGACTTAGAGATGCCAGCACTGGATGCTACCCTCTGTAATGTCTTTGAGGTCATGGCTCCTCTTGCCATCTCTAAAGAATGTGAACCAAATGAGGAATGGCCATGGGAGACTCACCAAGAACAGAATTTAGGAGAGAAAAGCTTTGCCAAGAGTAGTGAACAGAGCTAGGATGCTGTGTTAATATGCCACTTTGCAATATTTGTGATTGTCTGCTGCAGTCACAGCCCAGGGCTGCCAGAACAAAGCACCACAAAGTGGCTAGCTTACAACAACAGAAATGCCTCTGTTCTTGAGGCCAGAAATCTGAAATCAAGGTGCAGTCTTATGCTCCCTCTGAAATCCTGGGAGAACCTTTCTTCCCTCTTCCCAACATTCTGTGGTTTGCGGACAGTCACTGGAGTCCCTTGGTTTGGAGCTGCAATACTCCAATCTCAGCCTCCCTTGCCACGAGGTGTTTTCCTGTGTCTCTGTCCTCATATGCCAGCTTCTTACAAGGACACCAATCTTATTGAATTAGAAGTCCACCTATATTAGTTCACTCTCATGCTGCTATAAAGAACTGCCCAAGACTGGGTAATTTATAAAGGAAAGAGGTTTAATTGACTCACAGTCCTGCATGTCTGAGAAGACCTCAGGAAAATTAAAATCATGGCAGAAGGTGAAGAAGAAGCAAGGCATCTTCTTTGCAAGGCAGCAGGAGGGAGAAGTGCAAGAGGCTTATGAAACCATCAGATCTTGTGAGAACTCTCTATCATGAAAACAGCATGGGGGAAACTGCTTCCATGATCCACTCATTTCCCATTGGATCCTTCCCATGGCATATAGGCATTATGGGAACTACAATTCAAGATGAGATTTGGGTGGAGACACAGCCAAACCATATCACCACCCACAACAGTATGATGTCATCTTAGCTAATTGCATCTACAATGACCTTATTTCCAAATAAGGTCACATTCTGAGGTCCTAGGGGGTTAAGCCTTCAGCATATCTTTGTTTTGGTGGGGAACGGGGACCAAAATTCAACCAGTAAAAGGTACCAAGGAAGGAACTCAGATGATGGGAATTGTGACAGTCTTATTTCTACTTTTCCATTTACATTTAAAGCTCTAGTGAACCTAAAATTGGTATCTAGACCTAGTCTGTATGCAGAATCTACTCCATATGGCATGGCTCCTTGTGCTCAATACAACTGTGGAGCCCCTTGTTCAAAAATTATTAAGCGTTTAAAAACAGCAACTACAGAGCATTTAGCCAAAGGCAGGCCCCTCTAAAACTGGGCCCTGCGAGGCTGCACAGGCCACACCCTAGGAAGCTGGGCCATCTGTCTGCTTTCATGCGGAGGGCAGGGCTGGGGGAGCTGAAAGGTGATTTCAGCTTTTCAGGTTTTAAGTTTGAACTGCTGGTAGCAGATTGATGGAGATCTGGGGACCACTTAACAATTTCTATATCATGACTTTGCTTCAGGTGAAAAATTCATACTAGCAGGAGGGAATGTCCAACCATCTGAAATACAGGGAATGGTGCCTAACTCAGAGAGAATCAGTGAGAGAAGTAGAGGAAACAAGGCATATTTTTTAAGTGACTGCTTATCACTGGTAGGGGGAAAAATACCAAAAACTATCTTAACCCAAGGAGGAGGTTTTTTTTTTGCAAAATAAATGTCTTGTCATTTTATTCCACAATACATGATTTATGACCATTTTTATTTGCTTAAGTTCAGCTTTCATTTTAAAGAAAAGCTTTAGTTCCCAAGTTTCCATTAATACATACTACTCTGTGTATTGCTACAAATTGTGTTATAATTGAATTATTTTTCAATAAGCTGGGTTTAATAATTTTATTGTTCAATAAATTCAAAGCTGAGATTAATAAGTATTCTGTTAAAACCAGCAAGGTGATAATTTCATTCCCAAATAGATAGTGTTTTGTATGTCGATGTTCAAACATGACGCAGAAGTAGAGTCCCGATTTACCTTGCCAATTCCAACAGCTTAAAAACAGGACAGAATATGTGAAACAATGGCTTTGAGACACTGGTCAAAGGAAACTATGGGGAACTGACCCTGCTAAGAAGAGGAACAAAAGAAGTGAACTCCAGGATTTCTCCAGCTTCTTTTTTGGAGAGAGTCCGTGGGCTGTAGTAACACAGGGAGGAGACCCAAATAGAGCTCAGCTGTTGCACTGAGTTGAGAAAACAGAATTCTGAGTTTGGGAAGACAAAGGTGCTGAAATTCTCAGGATGGAATATTAGAAAGTGTAAGAAGGGCTGCAGAGAGAGAGAGAGAGTGCTCCAGGGATTTGTAGAGGGTCCCACCAATTCATCAGCAGAATACGGATGGGCACATACCTAGGAGCAACCTACTGAGGCCAGAGAAAGAAGCTCTGTGAAAGAGCAGGTGAAATGATTCCTGCTGCTCACACAGAGCCTGAAAGAGCAGGTACAGTGACAAGGGGACATTCCCTATTGATAAGGGAATTAATACATCAAGAGGACCTAACAGTTTCAAATACCTATGACCCTAGTAAGAGAAATTCAAAATACGTGATGTAAAAGTCCACATTTACTCAGAGGTTTTAATAGCCGTTTCTCAGTAACTGATGACACGAAAGAAGATGAATAAGGATATGGGAGATTTAAAAAGTCCCATAAAACAAGTTGACCTAATTCATATTTATAGAACACTTCCCAGCAATGAAGAGTGTGTATTCTTTGAAATGCATGTGGAACATTTATTTGCTAAGATAAACCATACTCTGGGCCACAAAGTATTGCTGAGGTTAAAATGGTTGTTATTATACAAAGTATGTTCTTTGGGCATAATGGACCTAAATTAAAAATCAATAACATTAAAAAAATCTGAAAAATCAATAAATAATTGGAGGCTAACCAACACAGTTCTAAATAACTCATGAGTCCATGAAGAAATTAAAGGGAAATTGGAAAATATCTCAAACTCAATGAAATGAAAACATGATGAATCATGATATGTGGAATGCCCTAAGGCAGTGCTTAGAGGGAAAGTGATAATATTAAGTGTTTATACTGAAAAGAAGAAAAGACTGAAATCAGTAACTTAAACTTTCATCTTAAGAAAATAGAAAACAAACTAAAAGGAACAGAAAGCAGGAAAATTGGAAGCAGGAAAATAATAATCAATGAAATCTAAACTGGTTCTTTCGGAAGGTTAGCAAAATTGATAAAACTCTAGCAAGACTGGGAATAAAGATAGAAGGTAAATTTATCAATATTAAGAGTATGAAAGCGGTTATTGTTATAGGTTCTACAGACTTTAAAAGTTTAATAAAGAAATATTACGAACAACTCTATCCAATAAATTTCACAATATAGATAAAATAGGAAAATTTATTAAAATATGAACCCATCAAGCTCATTCAAGAAAAAATAGATAAACCAAATAGCTCTATATGTAAAAAATAATTTGAATAGTTAGATATCTTCCTGCAATGAAAGCTCTAGGTCCAAATGACTTCCCTGGTGAATTATACCAAAGTTTAAAGAATAAGTAACCTCAAATCTACAGAAATTTGTCCACATGTCCACAAAATATAACAGGAAACATTTCCCAACTCATGTAACGGGGCCACCATTACACAAAATTCTAATCAAAATTTATTAAGTGATTACCAAATTTAATTTATATATATATATATATATATATATATACATATATATATATATACACACACATACACATACACATGTGTATGTCTATGCATAATATATATGTATATAAACAAATGTAGCTTATCTCAACAATGCAGAGTTGGTTAATATTTTAAAACCAATTTATGTGATTCACCATCTTAAGGATAATTTCAACAGGTGCACTGTGTGTCACTCTTTCAGCAGATGCCAAAAAGGCATTTTGTATTCTTACATATTATTACCATCCTGTTAGAAATTGAAAAAAAAAACATTTAATATAGCCTCAAAAGTAGGAAATACTTAGAAGTAAATTTGAACAAATATGCACAATTTCTCTACACAGAAAACTGTAAAGCATGGTTGAGAGAAATTAAAGAGCTAGGTAACTGGGGAGAGATTCTGTTCATGGATCTGAAGACAATGTTAAATGTTAATTCTCCCCAAATTTATCATCTTGAGATTCAGTGCAATCCCAATTGATGTCCCAGCAAGCTTTTTCATGGAGAGAAGGAAGTTGGTTCTAAGATGTATATGGAAATGCAAAATACCCCCCAAAATTGGAAAAAGCAGAACATGGAGATCTTACCCTACCAGATTTCATGATTTATTATAAAACTACAGTAATCTTAATAGCATGATATTGGTGTAAAAATAGACATTTAGGCCAATGGGATACACTAGACTGTCCAGAAATAAGTCCCATGCATATATGGTCAGTTTATTTTTGACAATGCTCTAAGCCAATTCAGTGGGAAAAGTATAAGCTTATCAATAATAGCTGCTGGAAAAGTCAGATGGTCTTGTGCAAAAATTAAACTTCTACCCTTACCTCACACAATACATAAAAGTTAACATGTAATAGACCAGAGATGTAAATTTTAGATTGAAAACTATTAAACATCTAGAAGAAAACACAAGGAAAGCTCTTAGTACCCTGTGTTAGAAAATAATTTCTTAAATATAGTACACAAAATGGTGGGAACTATTAAAAAAAAAACCGATAGGTAAGATTTATTAAAGTTGCTTTGATTTGACCAAAATTAAACACTGTTATCATTAAAGGGCATTACTATGAAAATGAAAATGCCAGCCACAGGCAGGAAAAAATAGTTATAAATCATTACAAAATCTGACCAAGGACTTGTAAGTACGATATATAGAACAGACTGACAACTTAATCCTAAGACAAACAACAACAAAAAACTAGCAAAATCTCTGAAAAATACTTTATCACAGAAGACAGATGGATGACAAATACTCACATGAAAACATGCTCAGCATTACTGATAGGGACAGGAGGCCGGGAAATTCTGGGCAGAAGAGGGCAGGTCCCCAGTGAGGGCCCGACCCTCAAGCCTGAAAGTGTGGCCCAAAGTAAGAACATACATTCCTGTTTTTTCACTGGAGTGTTGCCTTTTCCAAAACCACCCGTGGCCCGCCCCACTCCTATCCTCTGCTCATGAAACCCTCAGGCTTGAGAGAGGAGAAGCAGCTAGATGTTGGAGACTGTGGTTGAACATTGGAAAGAAGTGGCTTGACTTCAGAGGCACAGCTGTCTGACAGAGCAGCTTCGGAGAGGAGTCCAGCTGGGGATGGCTGCATTCTGGGGGAGGACTACTTGTCTGCCCTGTCCCCTTTCAGCTCTGCTTCCCACTGAGAGCCACTTTCATCAGAAGTAGAATACCCCGCATTTATCATCTCCAGTTTGTTTGTGGGACCTCATTCCTCCTGGGTGCCAGGCAAGAATGTGTGTGTGAGTGCAGAAGGCTGTAACACTGACCCTCCACTGAGCTGTTAATACTTAAGCTGTCCACGGATAACAAAACTAAAGAGCACTGACTGTAACACTCCTTCTGGGGCTTCAGGGGTCTTGGGCACCCCCCACACCCAGACGCTGCTGCAGGGCTGGTACAGAGTTCGTTCCTGCCAGCGCCCAAAAGCTTTCACCCTGGATTCCGCACCCACTCACGTGCACGCTCCCTCCCATGAGGGGTTGAGTGCAGTCGGTCTGAGTGACTGGAGTTTACCCCAGCTAGCACCAAAGTAGCTGGCAATTCCAGTGCCCACACTTCAGTTCCTGCCCATTAAGGGGTGAGGGGAAAATCCTGCTTCATTCTTAGCTATTTGGTAAATGCAGATTCAGAACCCAATGAAGTACTGCTACAAACAATTTAGATTTGCTGAAGGTCAAAAGCTGATCATACACAATGTTGGCCAAGACATAGACGGATGGGTACACTGGGCACAAGGTGATGGTGGCTGTGTTCCTTATCTCAATTGTGGTGATAGTTTCACATATGTCAAAGCTCATCAAACTGTACACTTTATGTACTGCTTATTGTATGTCAGTTACACCTCAGTAAGGTGTAAGATGCCGTATAGGATTTCGTAGCATACAAAGAACGTTCACATTTTTCATTTCAAACTATGAATACATATCTTCCACAGGTGTTACTCACATTATAAACATGAAACAAAGCAAAGGTGAGATACAAAAAGAGATTTGGTGACTTGCCAAAAAACATGTCCGGGCTGGAAACCACTGTTCCTTCCTTCTTTCTATTCAGATTTACTTACTCCGTCACTCTTGGCCTTCCCTCTTCCTTGCCTTTATCAAGTCTTGTGAAGTAGAATAAAGCTACCAAGATGGTCTAAGAAAAATGTCAGTATTTCCATTTTTATCAAGTCTGCTTAAGGAGGAGACGAGTCCGTGGGCAAAACCATATTTTATTAATTTTTTAAAAAGATTGTCAAATCAGTTGCTGAGTTTTAAGAAAAGTCAGTCTCTCTTCAACCTCTTTAACTTAAGAAAAACTGTACATGGGGTGTGTGTGTGTGTGTGTGTGTGTGTGTGTGTGTGCACATACAATGCCTAGGTCACTGAGCTGTATTTCTTTAATAATCCTGAAATGCAAAAATTACTTTTATCACAGTTTTTATTTTATTTCCTGATGAGGGACATAGCTAAAGAATGAAATATTCTAAGAAGCACAAAAAAACACAAAATGCACTACCCCCAAAATTGTGGAACAATTAGATAGCTTTTGTTTTTGTAGGCGGATAAGCCAAATTCCTTGAAGAAAGAAAACAAATGGAAGATTTCTTTTAATAAATCAAATAAAATAATAGAATTGAACTGTATTGTATTGACCCAGATACAGATAAAGAGACCATGGGAACAGAATGAATAGCTCAGAAAGAGACTTGTTTGTGGCAGGGGTGAAATTAAAACATTGAGAACAGGAGGGAGTACTTGATACATTTTAAAAATGAATATATGAAATAAATTAACAAAAATAATTGGCTATCTTTTGCAAAAATCAGATTCCTACTTATGTCATGGTCTTCATGTCATACAAATTAAAAATTAGTTAAAAATATAAATTCTTGGTAGATTAACATCTAAATGAGGAAAGCAAATTAGTGAGGTTTCCATAAAAGTGCAGAGGAAAACCTCTTCATGACATCAGTATGGGGAAGAGTTTCCTAAATATGCATGAAAAGCAAACATTTTAAGTAAAGAAAGAATGATGACAAGTAAATGCAAAAGAAAAGACACATCCCAATTAGCTCTGCGTATTTGCAGCTGCTCACCGGTCTTACACGCAGGTATGGGACTCCTGGAGAGGTTTGTTCATGTCTGCATTGTCTGTAACAGGAGGGGAAAAAGGAGTAGCCTAAATGGTAATCAGTGGGGAACTAGGTAAATCAATTCAGCATTTTCATTCAATAAAATACTAAATAAGAGTCAAAGGAATAAAGTCCATCTGCATATATCAGAAGATGTCCCATATCCTTTTAACATGTGGGGCATAGTTTAACAGATGTAGTACGCAGTATGCAGTGCACCCACTGCTTTGCGTTCCAAGCCACCTTCACTTTAGAGACAACTTTGAGTCAGATGAGATTCGGAGGCTGGATATGACATGGAAACTTACTTCTTTCCTTGTTGAAATTTGGAAGCCACCCAGGTCAAGTGTAGGGCATATGAACTCTACATGCTCTTATGATGTGCACACAAACTCTTAAGTGCTGTCATAAGCTATTTAATAAATGCAGAAGCATGCTTTTATAATTGGGAGCATATCTACCTGCTGGTTTCTGGTGTAGCCTCTGCAGGTTTTCCTCTGATTATTTGTGAGTTTCATGGAGAGGAAAAGAGACGTAGACCATGCAAGATGGAAGTGGGATTCTACAAAGTGTCTCCCACATTGTGATTATAAAGAGCCAATGGTCTCATCCAAGACTCCTTCAGCATCTGTGCTGTGGGAGGCCTGCATGGGTCCAGAATCCCTTTTCTAGCTTTATAGAGAAGATCTGACAGTGGTGAATTAATTTACTTTCATCCAAATGCCAATTTATTATTCAATTGCTATTAAGAGAATGCTCTTATTGCTAACCAAAATATCTTCTTTCTAGTGTTAGGTTACCTGGGAAGCCCATTCAGTTGGGTGTGAACTGAGGATCAGATCAGAACAAAGGGGATTATAAACTCTCCTTGGGCGTTTTCTTCAGGCTGTGATGTGAGACAGTGCGAGTATCACTGTGGCACTATGAGGTCACTATGTTGTGCCCTGGTCTTGGGCTGTATTACTTGAAGGTTCTGTGAGATCCGTATCAATGCTTCTCCAACATTCTCAAGTGAACTGATGTAAGCTCACTTACATTAAATGTGGTCCAAGGAAGAGAATGAATATTTTTGGAATACTAGCATTGTGCTTAGCCATTTGTGGAAAACCTGGGCTTGGTTTTGGCCACGTCATTTCTTCTCTCTGCCTGATGCCTCTTCACTCATGACTTAACACATCTGCCAGTGGGAGAATCTATTCTTTTAGTCATATGACATAATCAGAATTTCTAGCAGAAATGGCCAGCAAGTTCTAGAGTCTGTGGCCAGCAGGGACAGTTCAGGGCATACGATAGCTCATTTACAAGTGCAGGAAACACTCTCATTGCATATAAGGTGTTAATGACATGAACATACTTTTCCTTAAGAATCCAAAAAGGTTTCATAAAGTTTCAATTGGAAAATCATGGCCTTGAGAGTAGTTGGAGAATGTGCTGAGTATTAAAAGACCAGCTTAGGTTTCTTTCTCATTTTGAGCCAAACTCTATTCTGAGTATAGAACATTGTCCATGTGTGTCATAGTAGGACCAGACAGGGCTCAGCTTTACTCATGATGCTGGGATGTTTATGTTCAACATAATGTAACATCAGGCTTGGGCATTTATAGCTGTTAGACGTGAATAAAGTTCTCAGATAACTGAGTGGATTTTTCCCAGCCAACAGTGACTTCATAATGGTAGACTTCTGTAGAATGAAGCCACTGTAAATTTTAGAAGCCCTCAGAAACCTCAACATGTTAACCTTGGTTTTTGAGTAGAGTCAGAATGGAGTGAGAATACAGTCAGTTTCCATTATTTGCAGGTTCCATATTTGTGAATTTGCCTACTCTCTGGAACTTCTTTGTAACTCCAAAATTAATTGTTGGTATCATTCACAGAGTTCAATGATAACTAATCAATACTATATTAAATACAGTAGCTTTAAGCAGAAGTACACATAAAACAGGGTTCTGCACTGATCGGTTAATGAAAATATTGTGATCAGGGTGCACAGGAATTTAACCCTGTATTTAATGGATCAGTTTTCTCTAATTCAGTGTCGATGGCAACTTTATAGACATATCTACCATAAGTAACAAGAATTGATGGTACTTTGGCTTGGGAGAAGTGAACAATGGCAATATCAACAAAATAACCTATGGAAACGACATTGCAGTTGCTGACTTCACATTCTGTCTCCAACATTGCCTTCTCCACTTTCATATCAGATGTACTGAAACAATATATGCCTTAGCTTCCATTTCTCTGTGAGTTGTGTTTTTGTCCCACTCAACAATTTAAGCCCATTGTTGACATGTGGTAAACCTATGATTGTATTAGAAAACTTGAAGAACAGGTCCGTGTGAAGGATTAAGGAATTCCAGGATTAAAATTCTGAGACAAAGATCATTAAGTCTGCATATCTTTCATGAGTGATCCCTGGATGTTGACAGTGACATTCGCTTATCAGCCGCTGATGCCTTTGGCAAGGAATTGCCCACAGGTGGCAGATCGGGTGACGCACCTTCCTGGCACTCTCATGGGCTCCTGAGGCAGCCATGTAACAGAGAGCCTAAGGATAGCCCGCCTGGGGTGTGCGGCCTGTTTGGGGACACTTCTGTGATGGGAAAGGGTCTGATCTGAGTACCTATCATGCTGTGCCTGGCACTGTGCTAAGAACTATCCTTGAAAATCTCCCCACTCCCCTCTGTGCTGCTACTGTTATGATTATAATTTTAAAGATGAGGAAACTGAGGATGAGTGGTTTCCCTGACCAGGGTTTTCACAATGTGTTTGATCTGATAAAACCACTGCCTCTTTTTCAGGGTGTGTGCTAGGGAATCTTTTGACGTCAGGCTAGCTAAACGTACTGGAGCTGAGCCACCTTTTCCATGCTGAATGGTGTGAATCAGTTCCACCTTCACAAGGGGCTGTTTCTGTCCCTCCAGTGGTATTTAAGGAAAGGAGGGACCCTCTAATGGGGGCAATTGGGATCAGGCTCAGCCCTGCCTTGCAGCCACCAACTGTGGGGCTGGTGCTCCCCTCCAGCACTCAGAGGGTTGCAGGAACTCAGGCCAGGAGGTGTCATTAGGACATATTACAGTGTGCTGGACAGGACTTTTACAAAGTGCTAGTGTTCCACAGCAGCCCATGCATGTAGGGGTTTGTGTTATGGGTGCTTAGCCTCCCCTGTGATCTTTGTTAACCCCCTCAAGCTACTACAGAGCTATGTAAAATGACAGTGTTGCTTTGCAAACCTGACAGGTCCCAGCCTCCCCTCCCAAGATGGGTTACTCAAGGCCCCTGCAGGAGGAAAAGTTGGGAAGCCAGAGACCACAGATGTTAAGCACACTGCTGTGAGGAGTGTCTAGCGGAAATTAAGAGCACAGGTCTGCAATCCACCGAATGAGGCCATTTGCAGTGTGACCGTGCACACATTGTGAAGACCCTGGTCAGGGAAATCACTCACCTTGGGTTTCTTTATCTATAAAATCATCATCATAACAGCAGCAGCTCAGAGGGCTGTGAGGAGATTTGCAAGGATAGTTCTTAGCATAGTGCTGGGCACAGCATGGTAGGTACTCGGTAAATATTAGTGATTGCAATGAGTCTTCCAGTGATCCAGAGTATCTTTTCCTGAACTCTGAATGTGGTGCAACTCCTTTGTTCAACTGGTTAGTAATAAAGATACTGATACCAATGGGATCTAGGCTGCATTTCAGTTACTTTTTAAATAGCATTTTGAACAATATTTCTTGTGCAAAATTTATATGCTGAAATCAGCAAGCACAATAAGAGCATAAACTTCTGCAGTGAGGACACTGGTGTGCGAATTTTGAATGAAGCATACCTCTCGGAATATCTTTTTCCTTTGTTCTTCTGACCCTGTTGGCAAGATTTTTCTGCTCCCGTGTTCTGGCTACCATTTCTTAGGCTAAACCCTGTGCAGTGAGCATCTTGATAAGAAAAGAAAAGAGGTGTGTTGGCATTTTCACATAGCTCAAGTCACTGATTACAATCTATTTATTTCCCTGGCTGGCTAGAGGATTTTCTTACATTGTTGTAAATGTCAACTCCATTTTAGCCAAGAAGGCCCACCAGAGGATTCCAGATGGAAGGGTGATTTTGAAAGCCTCATAACTGACTTGTTCTCCTTGTTAGGGCATTGTGCTTACCCACTGTTTCTTACTTCAGTTCAACAAGTAATTATGGAGTGGCTAGGCCATAGAGTTAGAATAGGAAACAGAAGAGACGAAATCTTTTGCTCTCATGGAGCTTACCCTCTACCAGGATAAGGTGCAAAAATAACATGCAACACATGAGTAAGTTATATACTTGTTAGAAGGTGGTGAATATTGCAGGGGAAATAAGAGAATAATATGAAAGAGACTGCAGTGCTGGGCCTGGGGTCGCAGTGATCACTTGGATGATGTGGGAGCCCAAAGGGGCCTCAGGGGCACGGCTGTGGTTTAGGGGGACAGCAGGGAGGCGTGAGTGCTGGAGCAGCAGTAGCCAGAAATGCTGAACCCTCAGTTTGGTTTTACTGCTTGCTCACTGTATGTGACTTAATTTCTTTGAGCCTCAGTTTCTTCTTGTATAAAATACATATAATGAAACATCACAGGTCAGTTTCCAGTTGTGATGGATAATAAATCCGTTAGTATTTACTGCATGAGTCACAGAGAAAATGCTGAATGAACAGTTGGAGGTTCTGTTAGGAGCAGCAGGGTGGCATTTGAAGGGCCTGATTCTGCCCTGGGCTGTGAGGCCGGCTGATGGGAGACCCCTCAGGGTCTGCTGAGTTGAGAGGGGACAGCAGGACACAGCAGGCTGAGCAGTTCTCTCAGGCATCTCACCTGGGAGCAACACAAGGGCCATGTCCTCATGTGCTGTCTTTTCTCTCCCACCAATGCTACAAAATGTACCAATACCTGGATACTGTGAATGCATTTCTCTGTTGCTGATGTGACCACAGAGGGAAAGCAGAATTAGGAAGACATCATTGCCATGCAGTAGACTTTCTTATGTATGATCTTTATTTTTTTAAATCACTTTACAAAGAAGTAGACTGTATTAGTCTATTCTCATGCAGCTAATAAAGACATACCCAAGACTGGGTAATTTATAAAGGAAAGAGGTTTAATTGACTCACAGTTTTGCATGGATGGGCAGGCCTCATAATCATGGCTGAAGGTGAATGAGGAGCAAATTTACATCTTACATGGCAGCAGGTGAGAGAGCTTGTGCTGGGGAACTCCCATTTATGAAACTATCAGGTCTGATGAGACTTCTTCACTACCATGAGAACAGTATGGGGGAGACCACCTCTGATTCAATTATCTCCACCTGGCCCCACCCTTGACACATGGGGATTATTACAATTCAAGGTGAGATTTGGGTGGAGACACAGCCAAATTGAGTTCAGACACACACATGTGCACACACACACACACACAGATATGTATGTACATATACATTATGATATTGTAACCTTATTAATAAATATTAACTATTCTCTATTAGAAGGCTAATAATTTAAGTTCATACCAAACAAAATGGAATAATAGTAACTGCTATTAATGAGAAAGTTCAAGAGTCCACATTTTATATACAGTCCATCTGATTGTAGGAGACATTGTGGAAGAGTCCAGGGTATTTCATGTCATGGGTAAGGATGGGGAAGAGCAGGAAGAGCTAAGCTGGCTGCAAGTTTTGAATGTGGAAGAGAGGAGAAACAGGAGACGAAGGTGGGAGGGAGTGAAGGAGTTTCTCACTCTACAGGTGAAGAATTCCGGGGCTGGAGGAGAGCTCAGAGCTCAAGAGAAAGGTTGGTTTAAAAGTAAACATGCAATTGTTCCAAAGCCGGGGAATAAGATGTATGAGAGGTACAGAGAAGAGGGATAGACAGCACCCACGTCACTGGAGAGGTTCCAGCTGTGTGTAGTGACTGTGATGTCAAAGACAAGAGAATTTTAAAATGATGGGAATAAGGACAGTGTTCAAGAAGTGCAAGGTCTGCTCAGGTTTGGCTTAAATTCAAATTGTTATAATAGAGGGGACATCTATCTGGTCAAGATGAGGATTGCATCATGCATTACTTTTATATTTGTTAAAAAATGATCCCTCAGTTAGAGATTGCATTAAATTATTTAGCAAAGGATGGTCTTGATTTTCTTTCACAGGGAGCTAGATGATTCACTGAAGAAATGTGCTGTGAGCACTCAGCTTTTATGATTATCCTCTAAAATGTTTAATTACAGAAGCCTTTCAAGTATATTTTTCCCTAAGCTACTTAAAAAAAAATCTTTTCATTTTGTGTTTCAGAGTTGAAACTTGCATTTTTACAGATGTATGATTAACGGAAACTATTTTATCCTGAACATTTTGGGCCTAGGCCTTTGCACACACAAGCTACATAGAAACAGCATTCTCGGTGCGTTATTCATTCTGATCCAGCGTGCCCTTCCAGAGTGCCCCAAACACCACTTTGCTGCTCTGTAGAAGGAAGCACAGTGACAGCTCCCCAAATGAGGATTAAAGATGCCAGTGATCCTTCATGTGAGAAATTTCTTAGAGATAGGAAAAAACCTAGGGAGCAGGAGATGTTTTTCAAAACATCAAAAACAGAATTTATGATACAAAAGAAATCAATAAATGCTGACATGTAACCATGTCAGATAATCCAGAAAAAGAGCAGTGTGGCCCTGGAGTTGAGCAGCAGTCAGGAACATGCAGGGTTATGAGAGGTTGGGCTAAAGAGCCCACTGGAGCTAGAACAGCCCTTTGAGGTAGAAGATGCTGCTGCCTCTACGTTATAGGTGGGGAAATCAAGTCATAGGGCATCAGAGCAGGTGGGGAATGGAGCTGCAGAAATTGAACATGGCTTTGTACCTTTGGAGGATGTGAGCTCAGCCAGAGGCTACAGGCAGGATGTAGAGGGCAGGATGTTTTTGGAGACACACTCTCAGGAAGAAAGGAATTTTGAATGTCCTGAAAAAAAAAGGGACTAAGGGACACAAACTTCTTGACTTTTGTGGGTTTCCAAGGATTGGAGTTGAGGCATCCAGGAATGTCTGGTCAACTGTCCACTGAGAGCAATTTGGCAAGACTGCTCCATGGGAGATGGGATGGAATTATACCGTCAGGCATTTTCACAACCTGCTTTCTGACGGCTAAAATCCCTAAACTGGGGTGGAACAAGTACCAATTAGTGCCTTCGAGTGAAGATGCTTAGTTGAGTGATACTTCATGGGGTATTGATGATGACATTTAATTATTTTTAGTGTTATTTTTATAGATAATCCATCGATGTGCAAGTTAGTGGACATATACACACATTTTCTTGACTTGATAAGGGATGACTGGAATGCTAGTAAACCACTTGTCAGAGGAAAAAGGTAAAGAAAAAAGCCCTGATTTATAGTGGTTGCTGTTTTCCAAGGCGTAACTACTCCCCAGTGGTTCATTTCAAGCTGGCACTGGCTCCCAAAATTCTTATATAACCACCATGATATTTGTGATGGTTAGTTTTATGTATCAACTTGGCTAACCATAGTATCTTGTAATTCAATTAAACACACACGTAGGTGTTGCTCTAAAGAGTTTTGTAGATATGGTGGCACAGCTATAATCAATTGACTTTAAGGAGATGGTTCTTGAAATTCTGGGTGGGCCTCACCCCATCAGCTAGAAGGTCTTAGGAGCAAACTGGAGGCTTCCCAGAGCAGAAGACATTCTACCTCAAGTCTGCAGCCTCAGCTCCTGCCTTAGTGTGTCCAGTCCACCAGCCTGTCCTCGTCATGTTAGACTTGGCAACCCCCACAATTACATAAGTGAATTCCTTACACTCTCTCTGTTTCTCTGGTAGATGTCCTATAGATTCTATTTCTGTGATAGGATGCTGTTACACCATTATCACAGTTAACAAAATTAACAGTGTCTGCTTGCTATGAGACAATCTAGTCTATATTCTGATTGCCCCAGTTGTCTCAAAAACGTCTGTTGTTTGCATTTGATTTGATGTAGTCAAAGTCCACGTTAGGGACAGGAGTTGCATTTGCATGTTGTGCCTTCTCTGTGTCTTCTCATCCAGACTAGTCTCTCCTCTTTTGTTCGTATCCAATTGGATACCTCTAAATTGCTCATCGTAAAAGCTCCATGTTGGGCTGTGCAATACGTCACATTCTGGATTTGTCTGTTTGCTGCCTCCTTGGGCTTTTAGCTTGGGTCTGGGTCTTCATAATGAATATGTTCCATAAACTGACTTCACAAGGATGAACTTAGCACTGAGGGCAGGGTCTGTGGTGCCAACTGTCGCCACTATTATTAAACACGTGATTCTCCCTGATATACAGTTTGTGTTGTTTGTTTTTATTCTTTTTTAGCAGTTTTCATCTGTAAAATTGTTTGACTTTTTGGATATAAAATGCGTAATTCCAAACTTATAACTATATGGCTCTCTTTATGTAATCTCAGAGCAATTTCAGGTAAAGCTACCTGCTTTTTGTCTTGTTCTCTTCAACCCCCTTTTGGTGACCAAGTCTGCTGGTTTTGGTTTTTATCTTTTTAGTTACTCTTTATTTCCCCTCCTAAGTTATATTCTATAATTAACACTCTGTATCAGGGTATAGAGCTCATTTTTTGGCTGCATGTTTCATTTTACTGTTTATCTTAATTCATTAGTCGTTCCAATATTGATTGACATTTGAGTTATTTTCAATCTTTTATTAGCAATGCTACAGTGAATAATTTTTTTCGTTTTTGCCAGCGTATCTTTGGAATAGTCTCTAAGGAATAGTATTTTTGGGCAAAGGATGAGCATGATATTGCTAGATATCATCCATTTCCCCCAACTGGGCTTGGACTGCTTTGCTTCCCCACTAGTGCCTAAGAATGGCTTGGTTGCAGCTTGCCAATCAGGAGAGTGTGTTGTCACAGAGTTAGAGAAATGATATCCCAAGGCAGATTACATTGGCATTTTGTTTGTTGTAAGTGACCTTGAGCAGCTTTCCGTGTGTCCAAAGGACGTTTAAATTTCTTTTCCTCTCCACTGTTTGTTCATGGTTTTGCCCATTATTGCATTAGGTTGTTCTCCAGCTTTAGGAGTTTTTTTTATTTTTTTATTTTTTAGAGACAGAGTCGCCCAGGCTGGAGTGCAATGGCATGATCGTGGCTCACTGCAACCTCCGCCTCCCGGGTTCAAGTGATTCTCCTGCCTCAGCCTCCTGAGTAACTGGGATTACCAACATGCACCACCATGCCTGTCTAATAGGAGTTCTTTATTCATAGGGATATTTGTCATTTGCTTTTGATTTAAGCTGCAAAGATTTTCCCCAATTTTTACCTTGTCTTTTGCATTTTTGTATGATGTTTTGCATACAAATGTCCTATTTTAAGTTTTTATGTGGTTAAGTAAATCAGTCTTTTACTGTGTTTGAAGACATATTTAGGAAATCTGTTTCCCTCCCCCCCACTGCTGGGTTATAAAGGAGTGGACTTTCTTGAGCTCAGTTTTACATGTAGATTACTGATTCATAGGGCATTTGTCCCCGTGGAAAGTGTGACATGCAGATCCAGTGTCATCTTTATCTTTGCGGCCACCCAGCTGGCCCAACACTGTTTACTGAAAGGTCACCCCTGCTTTCCTATGCTTGATCTCCACTTGCACTCAGGTCTATTTATTGGTTTCAATTTCCCCTGCTAGCCTCTGTGTGCGCCAGGACCACTCTGTTTTATTTTAGGAAGTTATATATGTTTAATATCTTCTAGATCTTTTATAATATACATTTATAATGGACTTCCTAGCCTCAGTAAAAAAAAATCAAAACACATAAATGTTTTTATGGGGATGCATTAAAATTATAACTAAACCTAAAGAGAAGGGATGACTTTGTGATCTCATTCAAAAACACATTACATTTTCCATCTATTCGTGTCTACATGAATCGTACTTTCAAGAGTGTTCTGAGGTCCTCGTATAGGTTTAGCACGTATTTCACTTATGTGCCTAGGCATTGCATTTTTTGTCATTCACTCAATTATTGTATTATGTATAAGATATTTTCTGACACTCTGTCTTCTCTGTTTTCTTCATATTTTTTGTTGTAAATTGGCTTTATTGATTTTTCTCTCTTAAATGTATGTTCTGCTATTTGAAAGAATCCTCATATTGTTTTCAACAGTCTTTTAATGCACTTTTGAATCTTCACATCGTTTTATCTGCATATAAAGATTATTTTATGTCTTTTCTCCTTCAATTCTGGTGCCTCTAATTGCTTTCTCTTGTCTCATTGCATTGTCTAATATATCCATTACCATGTTTAATAATAGTGGTGACAGTTGGCATCTGTGCAGTTTTTCTCACTCTAGTAGGAATCTCTCCAGTGTTGCCATATTAAGTAAGAGCTGGCATTTGGACTAGAATTTTTATATTTACATAATTACATTCAATGTTAAGTAAGCATCCATCAACTCCTCTTTTACTGGACTTTTTTTAATAAAGAATTGTTGTTGTATTTTGTTAAATGCCTTTTGACGTTTTTGAAAATGAATTTCGTAGATCATTTAGTATCATCAATTTAGATTTGAGAAATGTGATTGTTCATTGTCGTCTCTGGCATTATAGAGTACCTGTGTTTGTCTTCTTGTAAATAATTTTTATCCTAAATTTCATGATGTCTGATAGCAAATTGTAACCCAAGATTATATTTTATTGCTTTTGCCTGGTATTTTCTTTTACATTCCTTTGTTTTTAAGCCATCTGGGATATGTTAATTTTCTCTGTTGCATGAGGCCAAGAATTCAAGCCTAGCCTGGGCCACAGAGCAAGACCTTGTCTCTGAAATAAATGAATACATACATACATACATACATAATAAAGAAATGTGAGTCTTTGGTATACAGGATAGAGTTATGGTTTTGTAACCTGAAAGCCTTGTTTTAATAGGTGCGAGAGGGCCATTTGCATTTATCAACGCATTCAGCATTCTTGATCTCAGTTCTGTTGTGTGTAAACACACAGTTGGATCCATGCCCACGTGTGTGCACACCACAGATACATAGTCTTGCCATGTGGTCTGTTTGTTTCGCTTTTGTTTTATTTACTTATTTTTAAAGGGGAGACGGTTTCTTTTGGCGCTTAGAAAGAACTATATTTTTCTATTGTTTTTGCGTTCTGTTAATTCTCTTGTACAGCCTTCTTCTGCAATACCTTTCTGATAGGACTATTGACTTCCTGCTCTTATAAGCACTACCGAAATTAATGAGGAACCACAGACCCTGCCCTCTGTGCTAAGTTCATCCTTGAATTCTGAAGGATGCAGCTTGTTTTGTTAGCTGCAGGTGACACACGTGTTTCTTCACTTTCAGAGCATGCCACAGCTATGCTCTCTGTCATCACTCTTTCCCTCAGTCCATCATCTGGTACGAGGTCTAAAGTTAAATAGGCTCAGCGCCCACCACTTGACCTTACCAGAAGCTTGTTCTGGGGATCCTTCCAGAAAAAAATCCCCCAAGCTCTTCCGCAACTCTGGGGTCTCTCCTGTGGTCTGCATCGCCTCTAATTCAGGCTGTTGGTGTCTCTGGTCTGGATGGCCCTGCATGCTAAGGTCTGATTTCCTGTGACCCTGGCAGGGCTTGCAGCATCATCCTGGCGATGGGAGAGCAAGTCTCTCATAGGGATCCCTTCACTTCAGAATCTGCTTCAGGGAATTGAGGGCCTAGAGCTCAGGTCCTGTCCAGCTCTGTGCTGCTACAGGGTGACTTCCAAGTGTGGTCAGGTAACCTCCAGACCTACTCCCACCTCTTGTGATTTCTGTTTTTCAGCTTTGTTTGTCTGTCCTTCTTCTAGCGGAAACGTTCACTCCCACAGCCTGCAGCTGGGCAGTGAGCGGGAAGCCAGAGGGTCCTGCATAGTGAATAGGCTGAGAGGCAGGAGGAGGCTTTTCTGAGAGCAGGGAGAGATTGGCACAGTGGGGAGCAGGAGCCTGCAGATGAGGGGCTTCCAGGGCCAAGGGTGGAAGGTGCCGTTGTACCAGATCTCAGCAGAATTCCTTGCACTCACAGTTGGCTTACCAGGGAGGCTGGAGGGAAAATCCAAAGGAAAGTGTCCAGAGGCTGGAGCAAAGACTTGAGAGGGGTTTATAAAGAGCAGGACCTACTGGGGCTACAGAAGCTTTTCCTGAGGACCTACGGCTTCCTGTAGAAGGGAGAGGGCAGCTGTAGAGCTTGGCCAAGACCTCCGCAGACACGAGACAATATGGTGTCCCCTGAGGAGGCCTCCCAGCTGTCTTGGTACAAGCACCCCTCCAAAGTCATTCTGCTTAGAACAGCCCCTGTTGTGTGCAAATACTGTGTGCTGTCTGCAGACACCTGGAATCCCACAAGATGCTGTGGCAGGCACAGGGTCTTTCTGGTCATTGCTTCCCTCAGCTGCAGCTCTGGAGATCGTTCAATATGAAGAGCTAAGTGCTCTGTCCTACTTGTCTCAAAAGAGTTATCAGGAGAATATATTAAAGATGCAGAAGGGTCTCTGAAGAATGTTGAATGCCACACCCAGGTCAGGTGCTGTCTGTCCTTATCCCTCGTGCTCAGGGTTTCTGGTGCAAAGATTATTCTCCCTTGAATCTCTGTTTAGCAGATGGCTCTGACATATTTTATGTAAGGCCTGTGACGGCTCTAGGTATGTTGGTGTTGAGCATGTTCATTCATTACTTTTTCTCAACAGCTTTTAAGCTCTGGGGTACATGTGCAGGATGTGCAGGTTTGTTACGAAGGTGAGCGTGTGCTATGGCAGTTTGCTGCACAGATTGTCAGATTGTCTCACCACCTAGGTTTTAAGCCCAGCATCCATTAGCTATTCTTCCTGATGCTCTCCCTCCCCCACACCCAAACAGGTCCTTGTGTGTGTTGTTCCCCCACATGTGTCTATATGTGTGCTCATCATTCAGCTCCCACTTATAAGTGAGACCATGTGGTGTTTGGTTTTCTTTTCCTGAGTTTGCTGAGGATAAAGGCTTCTAGCTCCATCTATGTCCCTGCAAAGGAAATGATCTCTTTCTTTTCTATGGTTGCATAGTATTCCATGGTGTATATGTACCACATTTTCTTTATCCAGTCTATCATTGATGGGCATTTGGTTTGATTTCATGTCTTTGCTATTGTGAATAGTGTTGTAATGAACAAATGTGTGTATGTATCTTTATACATATTTATATTCCTTTGGGTATATATCCAGCAATGAGATTGCTGGGTCAAATGGTGTTTCTGCTTTTAGATCTTTGAGGAATCGCCACACTGTCTTCCACAGTGGTTGAACTAATTTACACTCCCACCAACAGTGTAAAAGTGCTTTTTTCCCCCTCTGCAACCTTGCCAGCATCTGTTGATTCTTGACTTTCTGATAATCGCCATTCTGACTGGTGTGAGATTGTATCTCACTGTGGTTTTTATTTGTATTTCTAAAATGATTGCTGTATTCTCAAGTTCGGATCCTCATGAAGCAAACCATTAATTCATTCAATCCAGAGCAACCAAAAAATTTTTAAAGAAATGTTTTCCACCAAAATAGGCTGAAAAACAAAACCATCATTCTTCTTAGAATGAGTACTTCAAATGTGTTTTCAGTGTATTGGTACTATTTTTGATTCTTGGATGACCAAAAGTGCACCTCTTTCTTACCTTTTTCTATGCAGAACTCTATCAGCCTGGTGCTAAAAAAACAACACAAAAGAAGAACAACCAAGAGGTGCCAGCTTTATTTTCAGGCTTTGCTACTAAACAAGAAAAGCCAAAAATATATATATTAATAAAATGGAAAATCTGTATTCCCATGCCAAAAAACATAATAGCTCACTATAGGAGCTGGAAAGGTGTGGATTTTCCACACTGGCAACACCAGCTCTTTATATAGCACAGGTACACCTCATTGATTGTGATTTGTTCTACTGTACTTCTCAGATACTGAAGTGTTTTTTTTTTTTTTTTTTTTTTACAAATCGAATGTTTTTGGCAACCTTGTGTCAACCAAGTCTATTGGTGTCATTTTTCCAACAGCCTGTGCTGACTTGTGTCACTGTGTCACATTTTGGTCCTTCTCATAGTATTTGAAATTTTTCATTATTATTGTATCTGCTGTGGTGACCTGTGACCAGTGATCTTTGATGTTATTTTAAGTGTTTTGGGGCACCATGAACTGCAGCCATGTTTGACAGTGAAATTAATACATGTTGTGTGTCTTTTGACTGCTCCACCGACCAGCTGTTCTCCATCTCTCTCCCCCTCCTCAGGCCTTCTTTCCCCAGAGACACAACAATATTTAAATTAGGCCAAGTAATAACCCTGCAGTAGCCCCTAAGAGTTCAATGAAAGGAAGAGTTGCATGTCTTACATTTTAAATCAAAAACTAGAAATGATTAAAATTAGTGAGGAGGGTATGTCATAAGTCATGATAGGCCAAAAGTTAGCCCTCCTGTAGTAAAGAGCCCATTTGTGAATCCAAAGGAAATGTTCTTGAAGGTCATTAAAAATGCTACTCCTGTGAACATCTGAATGGCAAGAAAGCAAGAGTCGTATTGCTGATACAGAGAAAGCTTGAGTGGTCTGGCTAGAAGATCAAACCAGTCACAACATTCCCTGAAGCCAAAGCCTAATCCAGAGCAAGGCCCTAACTCTCTTCAATTCTATGAAGGCTGACTCAGGTAAGGAAGCTGCAGAAGAAAAGTTGGAATCTAGCAGAGGTTGCTTCATGAAGTTTGAGAACGACACCATTTCCTTAACATAAAAGTGCAAAGTGAAGCAGCAAATGCTGATAAGGAAACTGTAGCAACTTATCTGAATGATCTAGCTAAGATCATTGATGAAAGTGGCTACAGTAACTGACAGATTTTCAATGTAGACAAATAACCTTTTGTTATAAGAAGATGTCATCCAGGACTGTCATAGTTGGAGAGAAATCAATGCCTGGCTTCAAAGCTTCAAAGAACAGGCTAAATTTCTTATTGGAGACCAATGCAGCTGGTAACTTTAAGTTGAAGCCAATTCTAATTTACTATTATGAAAAATCCAAGAGTTCTTAAAAATTATGTTAATTTTATTGTGCCTGTGCTCTATAAATGGAACACTAAGGCCTAGAGGACAGTATACCTGTTTACACCATGCTATCGGAAGATTCATGAACTTAAAATATTACTGAATATTTTAAGCCCACTGTTGAGGCCTACTGCTTAGAAAAACAAAAAGATGCCCTTCAAAATGTTACTGCTCACTTGACAACAAACCTGATCACCCAAGAGCTCTGATGCAGGTGTGCAAGGAAATTAATGTCATTTTCATGCCTGCTAACACAACATCCATTGGCCCATGGATCAAGGAGTAATTTCAACTTTCAAGTCTTATTACTTCAGAAATACATTTCATAAGGCTATAGATGCCATAGACAGAGATTCTTCTGTTGGATGTAGGCAAAGTAAACTTAAAATCTTCTGGAATGGAGTCACCATTCCAGATGCCATTAAAAATATTCACGTTCATGGGAGGAGGCCAGAATGTCAGCATTAACAGGATTTTGGAAGAAGTTGCGTTCAAGCCTCATGGATGACTTTGTCTCTGTTCAAGGCAAGGAGTAAGTAACTGTGAATGTGGTGAAAGCAGCAAGAGAACTAGAATTAGAAGTGGAGCCTGAAGAAGTGACCAAATCATTGCAATCTTACAACAAAACTTGAATAAATGAGTTGTTGTTTCTTATGGATGAGCAAAGTAGTTTCTTGGGATAGACTCTACCCTTGATGAAGATGCTAAAAACATTGCTGAAATGACAACACAGGATTTATAATATTATGTAAATTTAGTTGATAAGGATTTGAGAGGATTACCTGCAAGTTAGAAGAAGGCTTTACTACGGCTAAAATGCTATAAAATAGTATCATATGCTACAAAGAAAAGGTTTTTTGAAAGGAGGAGTACATGGATGTGGCAAACTTAATTTTTTTCTTATTATGTCTTTATCTTTTTTAATTTTTTAATTTCAATAGCTTTAGGGGTACAAATGGTATTTTTGTTAGATAGATGAATTGTATAGTGGTGAAGTCTGAGATTTTAATGCACCCATAACACAAATAGTGTACATTATACCCAATATGGAGTTGGGTTTTTTTTGTTTGTTTTTTTTTTTTTTTTAGACAGAATCTTCTTCTGTTGCCCAGGCTGGAGTGCAATGGTGTGATCTCAGCTTACTGCAACCTCTGCCTCCCTAGTTCAAGCAATTCTCCAGCCTCAGCCTCCCAAGTAGCTGGGACTACAGGCAAACACCACCACATTTGGCTCTTTTTTTTTGTATTTTTAGTAGAGACAAGGTTTCACCATGTTAGTCAGGCTGGTCTTGAACTCCTGAACTCAGGTGATCTGCCCGCATCAGCCTCCCAAAGTGCTGGGATTACAGACATAAGCCACCATGCCCAGCCCCCAATATGTAGTTTTTTAAATTCCTCATCCTCCTCCTTCCCTCCCCACTTCTGAGTTTCCAGTGACCATTCTATCTCTCTGCATGCTATTACACACTCACAGCTTAGCTTCCACTGTATGTTATAAGTGAGAACATACAGCACGTGGTTTTCCATTCCGCAGTTACTTCCCTTAGAATAATAGCCTCCAGTTTTATACAAGTTGCTTCAAAGGTTAAGTTATTGCCTTCTTTTTTATGGCTGAATGGTATTCCATAGTGTATATATATATATATATCACATTTTTTTAAGCACTCATCAGTTGGTGGGCACTTAGGTTGATGTCGTATCTTTATAATTGTGAAATGTGCTATGATACACATATGTGTGCAGGTGTCTTTTTGATATAACTTCTTTCCTTTTCCATAGATACTCAGTAGTGGGATTGCTGGATCAAATGGTAGATCCACTTTGAATTCTTTGAGACATCTGCATATTGCTTTATATTGAGGTTGTGCTGATTTATATTGCCATCAGTAGTGAATAAGTGTTCCCTTTTCACCACATCCATGCTAACATCTATTGTTTTTTGACTTTTTAGTAATGACCATTCTGGTTGGGGTAATGTGGTATTTCATTGTGGCTTTCATTTGCAGTTCCCTGGTGATTAATGATGTTGAGCATTTTTGCATATGTTAGCCATGGGTGTATCTTTTTTGAGAAATGTCTATTCATATCATTTGCCTACTTTTCAATGGGATTATTTGTTTTGTCCTTGTTGATTTGTTTGAGTTCCTTGCAGATTCTGGATACTAGTCATTTGGTGGATGTAGAGTTTGCAAATATATTCTCCCATTCTGTGGGTTATTTCTTTGTTGTGCAGAGGCTTTTTAGCTTAATTAGGTCTCATTTATTTATTTTTGTTGTTGTTGCATTTGCTTTTGGGATCTTAGTCATGAATTCTTTGCCTAAGCCAATGTCCAGATGAGTTTTTTTTTCTGGGTTATCTTCTAGAATTTTTATGGTTTCAGATTTTAGATTTAAGTCTTTGATCCATCTTGAGTTTATTTTTGCATAAAGTGAGAGGTGGAGATCCAGTTTTATTCTTCCACATGTGTCTCTCCAGTTTTTTAGCATCATTTATTGAATAGTGTGTTCTCTCCCTGATTTATGTTGTTGTGTGCTTTGTCAAAGATCTGTGTATATTGTAAGAAATTACCATAGCCACCCCTGACTTCAGCAACCACAATTCTTGTTACTGGCAGCAAATCCCTATAAGTCTGCATCAGCCTCAATTCTTGCCTCCTCAGAAGAAAGAATTCGATTGAGGAGGCATAAGGCAGAAGGAGAGACCAAGGTAAGTTTTAGAGCAGGAGTGAAAGTTGATTCAAAAGCTTTAGGAATGAAAGGACGGGAAGTATACTTGGAAGAGGGCAAAATGGGCAACTTGAAAGACAAATGCACAGTTTGACCTTTTGACTTGGGGTTTTATACATCGGCATACTTTTGGGGGCTTATGTCCCTTCTCTCCTGATTCTTCCCTCAGGATGGGCAATTTGCATGCACAGTGGCCTGCCACCTCTTGGAGGGGAGTGTGCACAGTGTGTTTACGAGGATTGTACTCATGCTTACTTAAAGTGATCTTCCCTTACCAGCTGAATGTCCCTAGGAGGTCAGATACCAGTTAAATGCCGCCATTTTGCCTCTTAATGCAGCTGTGTGAACCCACTCGCTGAACACCTGAGGTCTTATTAAGAAGCTGCTAATCACCAATTTCAGCTGTTTTCTGTTTATATGGAGACTGCTTTTCCCTGGTGCTGGTTGCAACCAATTATTATTTTAGAGAGACAATTAACAACTGCCTCAACAGCACCTGGTGGTCACCTGATATTTCTGGTTGGGTGTGGGGTGCTGTCTCCTGCCCAGTTCGTGTCTGACCACCTGTCTTCTTTAACACCCTGAGTCAGCAGCTGTCAACATTGAGGCAAAACCGTTCATCAGCGAAAGGATTATGACTTGCTCAAGGCTCGGGTAACAGCATTTTTAGCAATAATGTGCTTTTAAATTAAAGTATATGCATTTTTTAAGTAATGCTATTTAGACTATACTATAGTTTCCACATAATTTTTATATGCACTAGGAAACCAAAAAATTGGTGTGACTCACTTTAATTCAGCATTCTCTTTATTGCAATGGCGTGGAGCCCAACCTGCAATATTTGTGATGTATGCATGTATTTACTTTGCAATACTCAAAGGAGAAAACAGTTTTCAGATGTTTTAGAATTTAAGGAATAAATTTTTCCTTGATTCCTATCTTGCTGCCTCTTCCAAATATTGGGTGAACACTTCTTTTTTCATATAATCTGGGAAAAGTATTTATTTATGGATTGTTGTAAAATAATGTTTTGTTGCAAAAATTATAATGTAAGTATATTAATATTCAATGAAAGAAACAAAACTCTCAGAGAATTCCAACTCTCAGAGTTGACGCTGTGCTTGTTTTGGAAGTTCCTATGAGGTGTTTTCTTTTCATTTATGATGTATTTTAGCTCATATTCTATCTTCAATTTAGTAGCTTGCCTTTTTTCACGTGTTTAAAATTCTTCATGTTAATTTTTTGTACAATATACCTAACTTTCCTTTGGTTGTCAGATACTTAAGTTATTCCAAATAGTCTCATTATTATAATCACGCTGTGATAAATCCCTCTCATGCATAGAACATTTTAATATGCTTTTGAAAGTCAATTTTTAGTATTGAATGTAAAAGTGAAGTTGCTGATTTGAAAGAGAGTTTATACACCTGTGGAGTAGACATTCAAGCAGCTTTGCCAGAACTTTCCACATTCTGTACCCCACTTGTGAAACTGGGGCATTTTCTTCTCTTACTGCATAAACTTACCATACTGCCTTCTTTCCTAGATTCTCTTTGTGTGCTGTATATTGTAATGAATGTCAGTTTGAAGGATACAACAGAAGAATAAAATTAGCTGAGTTACTACAATTAGACTTACATTGCTGTCACTGATGATATTTTGTTAGTAAAGAGACGCTAGAGTTACGCTGCTCTGTGCAAACACAAGTTAGGTTTAGGTTTAAAAGTGTCTGAGATGCTGGTCAGTGATCACATTCTGTTCCACTAAAATTTGCAACACAGATGTTGGAAGTGTCCTTAAACTATAAACATTTGAGGGAAAAGTTCTCACTAAAGGTGATATCACAGATTATTACAGGGGATCAAAATTATATAGTTACTTATTCAATCAAAAACATAATCACTAACTTACATAATTTGTTTTAAAATATCACATATTATATATTATGAAACATGTAGGAAAATAATGAATATATCATAAAATGTACATATTGTAAAAATATATTTGTTATGCAATATACAGTAATGTGTATATTTTATGATATATTAATTAACATAATTATGTTATAATAGATTATATACAGTATTATATAATAAATATGTACATATATGCTGTATATATTGTATAACACATATATAATTATATGTTATTTATTATAATGATATATTTAATTATAATGCATACTACATATTTATAATAATGTATTATAATGTACATTGTTATAGAATTGCATAATATAACATATTAATGCATTAATATAATATATAAGTTATATAAATTGTTAGGAAAGCATAGTAGGAATAAAATTGTAAATAAAAATTTAAATTTTAAGTTTTTAAATTGTAAATAAAAATTTTATCTGCCAATTTCCTCTTTAAGAAATGAGGCCTTGAGATAACTATTTCATAGTGTCTGTAGGAAGGAGAGTAATTCTATTCTATAAAAATAGTAGTTGCTTTAAAATTATTCACTACCTATATTCATAGTTTATAAAATAATGAAATTTAAAATTTCCTTAAACTGGACTATTAATCATGAGTTTGAAATGAAAACAATAAATAATGTTCATTTTAACAGTAAAAGTCAGTTTTCTAAATTATGAATTATGGTATTCATTTAAACGAAAGGAATTTACATTGAAGAGTTGTATGTCTTTAGGGATTCAGTGTTCAGTGATGATCTGTTGGATGCACAGATTGAAGGAGACTGGATAGAAATAACTTCCTGTGCCTCAAAAAAGTCAGGAATTACTGCCAGGAAAGCTCAGAGCTTCAGAGACTGCAAATATATTTAAGTTACTGAGGTAAGATACTTGAAATGAAAATGTGTACACTCCATAAACCATGGATGACATCAACAACATGAATACTAGCTGAAATATTATTGTGATGAGGCTCAAGAAATAAACGCTCCACTTGCTGTGATTTTTAAAATTTAAATATTGATAGTATATGGGAATACTGCTTATTCTTGTTATAAGATTTAATGTGATTCATATTCTTTACACTGTTTTACAAAAAGCTTTAACAGGATCATAAACTGTTGTATTGTGGGTAATTCATGAAGTGTTCATGGCTCTAGGAGGAACAATCTATTGTTTTCCAGTTTAATGTTCATGTTGCCCAGCATGTCTGCTTAATAAATTTCATTCCTTTTTTTTATATTAAAATCTGAAAAGACTTTTATATTAAAATCTGAAAGACTTCCTACTCTAACAGGGTTTTTAAAAGAGATGTATTTATTCTTCTAGTTTTATAAGAATAGCATTTTGTAAGGGAGGGAATCTTTTATTCCTGTTCCACTTGGTCACAGAAAACATTGTCAATGTGGAGGCAACACCAATAATATTAGCAAAAGCTGGGAGCTTGTTGGAAATGCAAATTCTCAGGCTCCACCCCAGAACAACTGACTAAGAAAGCCTAGAGGAGGCCCCAACAATCTGCATTGAATAAACTCTCCAGGTGGTTCTGATGCACAAGACAGTTTGAGAACCAAGGATGCTGAATTTTTTTACAGAATGTCCCTACTTGAAATTTACTATACTCATCTGTGCTGATGCTTCAGGCTTTTAGGAAATAGATTGAGGTTTCGGATGAAAACCTGCCATATCAGTTATACTTTGGTAGTATAAAAAACCACCCCAGAAGTTAGTGGCTTAAACAAGGATGTGGGGCTCCGAGGTGGTTCCTCTGGTCTTGGCTGGGCTTCCTTGCGCATGTGGTTGGCTGCTATTTGGCTGGGGGCTGGAGAGCTTAGGATGCCCTCAGCTGCGCAGCCTGGTCTTCCCTCTTTATGGCCTTTGTTCCTGCAGCAGGCAGCTCCATGCTTTTCCAGGATTCCTAGAGAATGGGAGGAGCATTCAGGTCTTAGAAGCCACCTGTGCTCTTTCTGTCCTTTTCTGTTGAATACCCTGAGATTCAAAGCCAGCCCAGCATCAAGGGGTGGTGGGAAGGACTCCACCTCTTCAGGAGAAGACATGCAAAGTCACACCCTAAAAGGAGGAGGTGCAGGCCGGGCGCGGTGGCTCAAGCCTGTAATCCCAGCACTTTGGGAGGCTGAGGCGGGTGGATCACGAGGTCAAGAGATCGAGACCATCCTGGTCAACACAGTGAAACCCCGTCTCTACTAAAAATACAAAAAATCAGCTGGGCATGGTGGTGCGTGCCTGTAATCCCAGCTACTCAGGAGGCTGAGGCAGGAGAATTGCCTGAACCCAGGAGGCGGAGGTTGCGGTGAGCCGAGATCGCGCCATTGCACTCCAGCCTGGATAACATGAGTGTAACTCCGTCTCAAAAAAAAAAAAGGAGGAGGTGCAGGGAGGGGATAACACTTTTGGACACAAGTGCCCACACCTGTGGATCAGAATCAAGACTAGTGACCTCTTGGCTGAGGAATTCTGACCCTCTGTCCTGTAGTCCATTCAAATAAAAAATGGTGACACAAAGGCTTCCTCCTTTTTCTTTGAAGCTGAGAAGTAAAAGGCAATTGGTAAATCAGAATACAGTGTTCGCAGTTACCATGTCATCCCATTATCAGTGAAGATGATAGTCACTGCGTTTGCAAAAGTAAAATAAACCTCAAATTTTGACTAAAAATACCCAAGTAGAATCCAGTACAAATGTGCCTTTTATTTCAAGCATAGTTCCCTCACTTTTGGATTTCCCGTATGATTTCTAAAATGTATTATTCTTAATGATGGCCTGTACACTTTGCGTAGAGGCTTCTTGGTTTTACATGTCCTCAGGGATATTGGGGGAATGGTGGTAATTAATAGTCATGAATAGACGTGAATAATGTATAGTACTCTGACAGGATTCTGCTGCTGTTTTCATTACAAGAGTGTGGTAAGTAAAAGAACAAAAAAAGAGTAGAAAAAAATATGTTCTTGATTAATTAGCTTTGGGTCAAAAAATAATAGTCTTTTATCTTATTTACACATATAGCAGTTTTGAATAGTTCATGTTATACTTTAAATTATTAATGACAATAATGAACAATTTTGTAGAGCAATGTATGGTGAGGAAGCAATATTAGCTTGCATTTTTAGATAATTTATAGTTATTTAGTTATTTAGATAAAGCTGTTATTTGCAAATCATGATAAGATATATTTAAGATATAATTTATATTTTTAGAGACAATCTTCTATTTTTCCCTCCAATATGCATTTAGGAAAATAAAACATGTATTCTGTGATATTGTCAGTCTGCTTTGAACTTCAGCTCTCTCGTTCTCAAGTTCTAATCATTTCCAGCTGGCATATGTTAACGGCATTTCTGTCTAACATTGTGACTCTCTGAAAGAAGTACCAGAAAAAGTATCTTCCCGCAGGGAGTTTGATATCATACAGCACAGATATCACCATTATCACACAATTGTAAAGCAATTATAGAAGTCAAGATAATACGTCAAATAAGTGACAAAGACTGTTTACCTAAGACTGAATAGTACACAAATAACACAAGCCTATTTGACAAGCAGGAGCCTGAAAAAAAAGTGTTCTGATGGAAGTAATGATGTTTCATGCCAGAGGGCTGATAAAGGATCACACGTGAGGACAGCTGCTCCAGGACAGAATGACTTTCAGTGGTGTATCAAGTGGCCATTGCCACAGTTATGTTGTACAACCAATTGCCCCAAGACTGATGGCTTAAATCATGAAGAATTCCTTTCTCACTCAGGTCTGTGTGTTGGCTGGGATTTGGCCAATGTCAGCTGCCCAACACGTCGCTGTGGGATGTAGGTGGGTGCAGATCTTCTGATGTACTTCTGTTTTCTCCATGGTCCAGAAATTCCTTGGGAGATGACCACAGAAAATGGACCAAGTCAATTTTGCAAACAAATTTAAGCCACTGTTTCATCAAGTCCACTAGCAATACATTGGCCACGGCAAGTCGCATGGCTCAGCCAGACCTCAGGGTGATGGAGCGTCCTCTGCCCGTTGAGGGAGCTGGAACACAGTGAATACTTGCCTAATCCCAGTCCAAAGGATTGTAAGTAGGACAGAAAGAGTTGAGGGGTGTCTTGCAGCTGAAGTTTATTTTCACGGATGTGCACAGGTGAATATAAGGTTTATTGTCATTTCTCATTCCGATGGTTTAGCATCAAACCCATAGCTCATGTATTGAAGACACTTTTGAGATATGTTTTTCATAATAAATTTGCCTCCAAGCAGGGGGTCTTGTTTAGTAGTGACAACCTTGAAATGGCTAAATTTCTTCTAAAAATAGTATTGGCAACTTACAGAGTAGTCGGAATCAGTGTATGTTCTTGCCTTACCTCCAAAATTAAATGGGCTATAGTTATTATTGTGTATATTTGGTAAGGTGCATTAAAAATAAAAACCTCTAGACATGGCACATAACATTAGCAACATATAACCTTAGTAAGTCAAATAACTTAAATGCACTATCCATGGAAGTTTAAGAGGTCTTTTTTTTTTTTTTTTTTTTGGCGAAGTGAATATATAATCCTACTACATCTGCTGGGTTGTGTGCCTTCTAAAATTCTACTTGGCACAATTGATAAGCAGGGATCATTTAAAGATTAAACAAAATTTTTCATTTAATTAAGTTACTTATTTGAGACAGGATCTTACCCTGTTGCCCAGGCTGAAGAGCAGTGAAGCAATCATAGCTCACTCTAACCTTGACCTCCTGGGCTCAAGTGATCCTTCCACCCCAGCCTCCCCAGTAGGTGGGACTACAGGTCTGTGCCACCATGGATAAGCAGGCATCTTTTACATACAGTATGGAAATGCTACCAACATACACTCAGCTCTTTTACCATAATATTTTTTAATTTTTTCAACTGAACTATAAATGTAAATGTTCAGTATTATCAAATTGAAAACTCTGGAGTTATGATCTTTGGAAGTTTATGCTTAATGTGATAGGAACATGATATTAATTAAGTAGCCATGGTTGGTGTGTTTTTACAAGAAATCTTCAAAATGAAGGCATCAAGAAGGACCCGATGCCTTCACTTGGGGTTGTTTTTTTCTTTTGTACACTAAATGTCTTAATTTTTTTGTGGACATGGAATTGTATACAAAAGTATGTATTTCTTATGGGATTATGTAGACACTATTTTAACATTCTGAGCCTTTCTTCCTTTAGAGGAAGGGCAGGGAGGAGATGCAATCTTGCAAGCAGTTGGACATGGTGATAGGAGTGGCTTGGAATGGGGATGGACATTTTAAGTTTTTTTCTTTAAGCTTTGCTTTTATTATTTGATAGTAGGTTCCTCTGCATTTATGAGAAAAGCAATCTCAGCCATAGTTGTTTATATAGGAGGAAAGTTTGTCTCTATCTCACGTCACTCAAGTCCAGAGTTTGGAATCCTGAGTTGGTAGAGATCCTTCATGGCCCAGCAGAGGCCTGGCTCCTTGCTGTCCACTGCCCCCATTCCCATTACATTATCAGGGGTAGCTGGTCTGATGCCACCTGAGGCATGAACCCTGGGACTAGAGTACTCTCTGTTCTTTTCAAAGAGGCTTCCAGGAAGAAACCTTACCACCTTAGAGAGACCTGTCTGTCTCTCATTGGCTGAATTTAGTCATATGATCACATCTATCAGGAAGGGCCTAGAAAATGTAGTTCTTTGACTGGCTTAGCAAAGAAATGAGCTTCTTTTTCTTTACTAGAATGTAAAGATTAATACTGGCGGCAACTGGCAGGCTCTGCCGCAATACACATTGTTCAGTTTGTCTTTAGAGAACATTCTGAATGTGTAATTATAGATGCCCAATTGTGATATGCATCAAATCCCAACATTTTAGGTACATTCAGTGTGCATAATAATTGGGTATAATATTCTGCCTTCTCATAGCTTTTATTTATTTTATAAGCGGCCTTGAAGCTATAATTCTGTTTCCACATATGTGCCTTTGGCATAACTTAGAATCCAGAGTAGCTTCCCAGCCAATTATACCACGTTTTTAAAAACAGCTGGGATTTTCATTGAGTCACTCTTTTGTATGGGGCTTTTTATGGAAAAATTAAATTTGGATTTAAAAAAGGCAATTCCTTACAGTTTGGGAGTAGAAATTTATTAGGTAAATCTTCAAGTTAATCTTCCTTGTGAATTTGAGTGATGAATACTGTGTACACTGTCCAAGCAACTTCAAAAACGTTTTGGTTTTATTTCTGAATTCACATTTGAAATGTTGCTTGATTGCCAGTAACAAAAAGGATTTCTGTTCAGATCTCATATTTAAGCATCTATGATAATGAAAACGTATTAAAGGGAAAGTCCTATCATTCTTGAGAATTTGGAACATTGTCACAATCTTCCTGAGAAGGAATGCTGTGGAGGACAAGGCTGCTTTCTTGACTCTGATTGGATCTGTTGGTGAGAAGTGAGGAGGAACACTCTTGGTAATGATGCTTTTGGTGTTTGTCAGTTTATGGTGTCTGCACATTTTGATAGCATATTGTTGCTGTTTACTCTTTCTCCTTTAAATAGAGCAAGTGGAATTGCCTACAGAATACGGCCTGTAGGCCTAATGTGTTTTCATTAACAGCAGCACAAGAACCCAAACATTGTCTCTTAGTGCGTCTAACCTTATATTTTCAAGCAGCAGTTGAATAACACTTGGAAGAGAGTCATCAATCTCTCAGACTAATTAATGGAAATGTTTAAAAAATACTGGCAGATGAAAGTAATAAACATGTCAGTCCCCAAATTGTGTTTTTCAGCTACTGATTGATAATACTAGGTCAGTTGCCAAGTTTTAATTTCTTGATTAAGTGGCATTCCCAATACTGCTATCTTCTTGACAATGACTAAAATTAATAAGTAATGTAGTTGACACATCCTATCTCTTATATACTTCCTCTCATTATTAAAAAATGCAGTGTTAAACATAGCTACCAAAAATCAAATTATTTGACATTTTATTAATGAAAACTTTTCAGACAATAGTAGTAACTGATAGCAGTTATTACCAAAAATATCTAAAGCTTTGGAACTACCTTTTGTGGTTTTTTTTGTTTTTGTTTTTATTTTTGTTTTTTTCTTTGGGACGGAGTTTCACTCTTGTTACCCAGGCTGGAGTGCCATGGCGCGATCTCGGCTTACCGCAATCTCCGCCTCCTGGGTTCAGGCAATTCTCCTGCCTCAGCCTCCTGAGTAGCTAGGATTACAGGCACGCACCACCATGCCCAGCTAATTTTTTGTATTTTTAGTAGAGACAGGGTTTCACCGTGTTGACCAGGATGGTCTCGATCTCTTGACCTCGTGATCCACCCGCCTCGGCTTCCCAAAGTGCTGGGATTACAGGCTTGAGCCACCGCGCCCGGCTTGGAACTACCTTTTGAATCGTTAGGGTGGTAACATTATATTCAGTGTGTTTTTAGCATGTGCTTTGCTTTAGTTTAGTTCTTTTTGAGTGTCAGGTACTCATTTGTGTTGTAAATAGCAATTCTCTGTTATGCAGGTTTCCCTATTTGATCACGTGTGTGGGTTGGATTAGAAAATAGACTTTAATTACATCCACTGGTATCTGTGGCCCTTGTCCTTGGCAGGGTGGATTCCTGCTGAAAGTCTATTGCAGTGTCCAGGGAATGAAAGGGTGGAGCAGATGAGGCCTATCCAGCTCAGGCAACAAGCCTGGAAGGAGAGGGGATGAATTCTAGAGATGTGTCAGAATGGGGAGTGACACGGAGGGCTTTGTGATCCCGAACGGGTTTGGGCTGTCTATGAACTTGAGATTTAAACCCAACTTTTCCTTTTGAGTTGGCTGATATTTTCCTTGGAGTAAATTAAAAAATTATTTGAATAAACATGCCTATAAAATTGGCTTTTGAAACCAAGTATAGTACGTATGCCTATTACGTGCCATTTTTTGGTTTCCCCCACATCAAAGGACTGCCAAAGTCTCTAAAATTTTTCACGCTGTCATTGTGTCTCTGCTAACATTGCCCCTCAATTCAGGGAGGATTTATTCAGTGTCCATTACACAGTAATGAAGAGGGCATAAAGAACAATTGTTCCATGGTGTATATAGTGTGGTGGTGCTTACTACGGATGTGGAATGTGTTTCTTTTTTGCCTTTGTGAAGTAATTATTACCAGTCCCCTCCTTTGCACATGAGGGGACTGTTACCCAAAGAGGTGGTGTAATCAAGCTCTTTGTTGATGGGGCCCAGATGTAGGCCCAGGTCAGTTCAATTACAAAGCTCAGGTTTTGCAACTTGAAGCTATACTGTTGTTTCTCCTTCCTCACATGGATGGGCTTACGCTGAGAGCACAAGGTGATAGATTTAAAAAAAGAATGAGATAGTCCTAAAGAGGAAAGTGCTAAGTATGTAAATATCTCTATAATAACATAGTAAAGAAAGAATAAAATTCGTTACTCTTACCCTCCAGAAAAATTGATGGTGATTGAAAGGAGGAAGAGATCAAACTTGATTGATGGGTTAAAAATGCTTCTTGGAGACAGTGGTTTCAAGTGGGATAGGATCACAGGATGAAAGGACAAATGGGCAACAGCAAAGCTACAAGGAAAGCACTGGGGGTCTGGGTGTGGTGTCTCACGCCTGTAATCCTAGCACTTTGGGAGGCTGAGGCAGGTAGATAGCAAGGTCAAGAGATGGAGATTATTCTGGCCAATATCCCAGCTATTTGGGAGGCTGAGGCAGGAGAATCACTTGAACCTGGGAAGTAGAGGTTGCAGTGAGCCAAGATCGCACCAATGCACTCCAGCCTGGTGACACTGGTGACAGAGTGATACTCCATCTTAAGAAAGATGAAAGCAATGGGAGATGACCTAGGGGATGGGTCCTACCTTCTCCGTTTTGGCTGCTGTATTTTGGTGTGTCTTATATAACACTGAAGTAAGTTTGCATTTTATTTGGTATCCAAGGAAGCCATTGGAGATTTTGAATAGAGAAATGGCATAAATCAACAGTGTTTTAGGAAGTTCATTCTACAAACTGTATTCCCATTTTATTTTTCTATTGTACTAATTACTTCCTGAAAATATCTTGTGTATTTTGTGTGTATGTATGTTGGGCCAAAGCTGGGTCAGATCAGGAATGCACTTTGCCTATTGTCCTCCAGCACACACACACTCTCGCTTGTGCGCTCTCTCTCTCTCTCTCTCTCTCTCTCTCTCAGAGATCTGCACTGGTATGTAAGTTGTCTGACTACACCAAGAATGCCATGCTGAAGGGCCATGTGCAGGAGCTGGGATCCAGAGTCCCAGCTGAGCACCTCTTTCTACCCATCCTATAAGATGCCAAACATGTGAGTGAAGCTGTCCTGGACCATGCAGACCAGCCAAACTATAGGTCAGAGTGCCATCTACTGACCTAGAGCAATGTCACATGGAACAATAGGTTTTCCCAGCTTGGCCCTGCCCAATTCCTAACCTGCAAAATTGTGAGATAAGATAAACCATTGCTGTTTGAAGCCACCAAGTTTGGGGGTAGTTTGTTAAGCAGCAGTAGATCAGGGGAACCAGTAAGATCAGTTCACCTCAGCTTGGGATATGGACCAGAGCTGGAGTGGGGAGCAGGGCTCTCTGTCACACTGGACATGCAGTCATAAAAGTAGCTGATTGAACATTTGATATAAAAGAGTCAAAATGAGCAAATCTAAATGAGAAGAGCAGGTGGTGGTAAGAGGAAATCTTGGGTGTGAGAAGTTGATGGGATACTGTATTGATAATATTAATTTGATCTATAATCTTAATATCCCTTTGGATGTCTAATACACAAAATTAAATTTATGATCTTTATTGGTCCATTTTCATACTGCTGATAAAGACATACCTGAGACTGGGTAATTCATTTTAAAAAAGAGATTTTTTTTTAAATCTCTTTTTTAAAATGAATTACCCAGTCTCAGAGTTCCAGATGGCTGGGGAGGCCTCACTCACCATCATCGTGGAAGGTGAAAGGCACATCTTACATGGCAGCAGACAAGAGAGAATGAGAGCCAAGTGAAAGGGATTTCCCCTTATAAAACCATCAGATCTCATGAGACTTATTCACTACTATGAGGACAATATGGGGGAAATCACCCCCATGATTCAATTATCTCCCACTGGCTTCTTCCCGCAACATGTGGGGATTATGGGAGCTACAATTCAAGATGATATTTGGGTGGGGACACAGCCAAACCATATCATTATCTTTCCTTCTAAAGAGAGTTTCCTTCATACTGTCTTCTTCATTTCACATGTCAGCTGGAGGTCTCCAGTTGCCTAGCTCACCTGAGAGTGCTCCCTCCTAAGTCTTTTTTTCTCACACGCTACATGGATGCTTCCCTAAGTCCAGTAAGTGCCACATTAAAGCAGAGTCAGAATCCACCTTCCTTGTTGTTCAAAGTAAGTCACTTTCTCTAAGCTGTTAGTTTTATTTTCTCCAGTCCCTAAAGCCCTCCACAAGCCTCTAACTCTATGCTTCTTTGATTCACAGCATGTGCACAGGCATTACAAGCTATTGGTAGAGGCTCTACAGAGCAGGTACAAGGTGTGTTTGGGGTTAAGTCCAGGAGAATGAAGACACCTATGGTTTTTCCGATAGATGCCACACAAATCATTTGAATTACCATGTTTTTATTTTTACTTAGGTGTTACTTATATGCTGCAAAGTATGTGAATGTTAGGATGACAATTTTACAGCTCAGTGAAATTTTACATATGTGTATGTATAGATAGATGTATAAATATATACCAATTCTAAATTATTTTAAGAGAATCCTCCTTTCTCTTAGCTTGGAATATGTGTAATGGAGTTTCTTTGAAAAGGGGGTGTTACATCTGCATGTTTTTTGCCCTATGCTTACTGAAAGGCCTATGTCATTCGGGGAAAGAAAATTCTAGACATCCAGGTGTTCTTCACTGGTATATCATTGGAGAAAATCTTAGAAAATAAAAAAAAACCTATTTTCTACCTTCCAGATGACCCCAAATATATGAGTCCTACCTCTTTATAATAGCTCTTCCTCCTTTCAGAACCAAGAATCTTTATTATGTACCAGTAACGAGTGAAACATTTTAAGATGAAGTTTCTTTGTACTGGTGCTTTGCTAAATTATTAGCAATAGAAGGCAAATGTTTATCTGTGACTGCTTTGAATGTTCATTTCAGCCTTACGTTATATATTTTTTCTTAGTAAAATCCTCAAGATGTGCCTCCAAGTTTTCTTTTTGTTATAACCTCATGTAGTGTGGAATATTATTTTTATTCATACAGTCCCAGACTTGTTTGTACATAGCAACTAATTTCTATGGGGCATTTTCTATGTGCCCAGCCCATCCTAGATCCCTTACACATTAACTTCTTTATTCAATTCAGCAGCTCTAGTGAGAAAGATGATATCATCACCCCTTTTTACAGGTGAAACTGAGGCATGAGATGTTAAGTGATTTGCCAAAGATACCCTGCCAGTGCCTGGCAAAGCCTGCTTTTAAGCCCTGCCACGCCAGCTCCAGAGCCTCTATCTCTAACCACTGTACTATCCTACCTCACAATGAACATTTGGAAGAGAAGGGAAAACACCTTAATCCCACTCAGGAAGCTGCAGACTGGCTGCTAGGGCCTGTCATTTAAGGAGGCTGGTGAATTTGATGTTTCTCTTGACTGTATTTTCAAGGTAAAAATGTAAATAATAGAGTCTACATCATTTCAAGTTGAATCAGAGCCAATTGTTTTGAGGAATGAAAGATAATAATAGCAAGTAACACACACAAAGTGCTTTTGTGTGCCGCCAGCATTCCCATGGAGGACTTCCACTTGCTCAATCCTCACAGCCACCCCATAAGGCACAGGCAGTTCCTGATTTAGGATTTTTCAGCTTCATGACGGAAGATGCTGGGCAGCGGCAGCAAGTCATAGCTCCTGGTCAACCACACATTTTTCAATTACGGTATTTTCAGTTTACCACGGGCTTATCGGGATGTAACCTCCATTGTAAGTGGACAAGCACGTGCTTTTGTTTGGAGATAAGGGAGAGCTTAAGTGAGTTGCCCAAATGCCTGCCAGTTTGTGGCAAATCCAGGCTGCTAACCCAGATAGTGGTTTCGAACTTGTGTTCTTAACTGTTCAGCTATTTTGCCTCGTAAAGCAGCAATGACAACAAACAGGTTCATAACTTACAAAGAAGCAGAACTCATGGATGCTGATAGCTCTTGAGGCATCATCCAACTGTGTTTGTATCCAAGCCACCTCTTTTCCTACACTTCCAAGCAATTGCCCCTTCTCTGCAGGATGCACGATGCCTGACAAGTGCTTAGTGTCCAAGAGGCTTTGGTGACTACTTCCAGCATTGACCACCATGGAGAAGTGTCCCCACATGACCATGGACTGGCAGACCATTTTATGCACACCTGCAACTTATGCTAACTGGCCTTCAAAGTTCTCGTGCCTTTATCCAGCTTCGAATCCTCAGATTTCTGCCTTAGGAAAAAAGTCTGTGTTTTGCTAATGTTTCCTGATAAATGGCTTTTGTTTCTAGTGGAGAAGAAGGAAATAACTTATAGAATCATTTTTAACAAAACTAAGTTGAATTTTCAAAGAAACAGTTTTATTTGTACATTATTTTGTATTACATTCTTTTGTATACAGTCTCCTTGAGAAGACTGACTTATTCTTCATTCTCTACAATCCCTTAGAGGGCATATGATGAAATAAATCATTGCTGCATGGATATTTCCTTAATGATGTTTTCTAATGCATATTGGGAAATGGTTTTTTTAGAGGTTCATCTTGACACTTCACTTGGTTAAATGATAGTGCAAATTGCTTTATAGAAGTCCAGGTAAGAATGAATGTAGATTAACTAAAATATTGCACTTGATGCAAATACAATGAAAAGAAAAACTACTGGTCTATAAACTGTAATTCCATAAGGACAGTCTAATGAACTTCCCATTTTCTTTAAATATTATAAAAATATCCATGACTGATCTGTGTGTGGTATTGATTATAGGGACTTTTATAGTCCTTTAGGAGAAGAATAAAAAATATCAGTGCCTTCCTTATAAGTTTGTATGATCTCAGTTTAATCAGAAATAGGGCCAAATGCTAACAAATAATGGCGTTTTGAAGAACATACTAGAGGAGGATCAAATTTTATGAGATAAGATGATATTGGAATTAAAATGGGGGACAGGCATGAGAGACTTACAGAAAATGAGGTGTAAATGTATGAATGAAGGACTCTTTGTGGAGCACTGTTTGAGGAAAGTACCATGATGGACTTGGCTAGGCCAGGACATTCCTGAAGAAAAGCTGCCCAGTAGGAGAGAAGAAAAAATATTCTTAAATAATATGGGCGTATTTCTTATCAGTTTGACAGCTAAATGATAGATCAAATATATTCATTTGTATTGTCATTGAAGGTATGATTCTGTAATTGTTTTTTTTTTCCGTTTTATGCAGTATAATTATTTTTCTTTAAAACTTCGTTAATATTATGTCACCAATCACTAAAGTTTTTTAACTGAAAAAGGAAGAGCTAATGGAATAGTGAGGGGAAAATTATTGCTCTGAATTCGTATCTTGCTGCTTAAGTAAAACCCTCCTATTTATCTGCCATGTCTAGAAGTTGGCATAAAAGGCAGGGGCGTAGAAGCCGTGAATTCACTTTATTGCAAAAGCTCTATTACTTTGTGACTTCAGGCAGACATTTAAACTCATGTTTTCAAGTTGTTGGAAAGCAAATGCTAAAATTACTGTTTAAATAAATAACACCTTCAAAAAATGTTTGCGTATTTCATGTCCAGAAAAGGTTATGTAATTTTTCAACAGCTGTGTAAATTCATGCCAAAGGTGTATAACTCCACAGTAGTTGATTAACCCATATTGTCCTTACAAGGCCAAGGCAGAAGAGTAGTTAAATCCACCTTCTTCTTTACTTTCTCTAGTGGAGTAATATAGCCCTAAGTGAGTGGTTACTTTTATGACAATTTGCGTTTCCTAGGAATTTTAATAAATAGCATTCATGTATTTCTTGATTATAAATGTAACCTAGGCTTTTTGCAGAAAATTTACAACCCAAACAAAAGACCAACATTAAAAAAATTAAATGACCAATTATCCAGCCAGCCATTCCTTAAGTACTATTAATTTTTTGATGTTAAGACCCAGTAGTCTCTGCTTTATACAATAACCTATGTGTGGCTGTATGAGTACATTCATTTTTATATATTTAAAACTGTCATCACAAAATTTATTTATAATATATGATTAATGTTCTATTCATTATAGATGATAATAATATTCTTCTGACATGAATGGCTCTATCCTATTTGTCACAACATGACAGTCCTTTACTGTGAATCACCTGACTGGCTTCCAGTCTTTTTCTAAAACTGCCTATATATATATAGGCATATATGTGTGTATATATATATATATATATATATATATATATATATGCAGGTTTAGAATATATATATGTATCCGAAATCATTTCATAGAATAAAATCCTGTAAGCGTTATTTCTAGGAGAAAGAGCTTGCACATTTTTTTTTAGCTTTGGCTTTAATTTCATTTATCCTATTTTGATGTTTGACAATTCAAATTTTTTCTTATTATTCCATGGTTTTTTGGCCCGTTCATCCTATTTTGTTTTTTGGGGATCACTTGAGAGACATTTTTCTCTAAATTCCTTTATAAGTTTTATTGGCATTGCATAGCATCTAAAAGTTAATTTGGAAATAATAAGAAATTCACAATAATAACACTTCCTGTATAAGAACACAGTATAACTTTTTGTTTTTTTAAAATTTACTCATTCTTTTTCCTTGATTTGGTAAGGCTTCATTGTTTTCTACATATACTTTCTGTAGGTTTGCAGTCTGTTACTCTCCAGACCCATTTCATTCTCAATATTTACATGAGAAAATTTTAACCAAATTTTCTGTCATTAATGATATTTTTAATTTTGTGCATATTTTAAATAATTGGCCAAATTAACTTCATTGATTTGAATACTTGTTCACTTGTTTTGATTGCCAATCTGTAAAGATAAGTCTTCATTGACTTTCCAATAGTTTTATCTCATACATTTATCATCTCATTGGTTTGCCTAGACCTTAGAGAAGAATAAAAAGCACAACTACTAGTGGTGTCAATGTATTTTACGAACATTCCTCTAGAATTTCATCAAATGCGACTAGGATAGTGGTTGTCGATTGCAATTCAATATACAGATTTGTTAGTGTTTTTGTCTCTCATAGCTCACTTTTTATTTCTTTATACTTCTCAGCTTCTTTCTTTTTAAAATTTTGTCTAGCTCTTTTAGAATTATTTGTATTCCTTTTTTCATAGATAGCTTTTTATTAGACAGATCAACCAGACAGAAAATTAACAACGATATCCAGGACTTGAACTCAGACCTGGACCAAGCAAACTTAATAGACATTTACAGAATTCTCCACCCCAAATCCACAAAATATACATTCTTATCAGCACCATGTCACACCTACTCTAAAATTGACCACATAATTGGGAGTAAATCACTCCTCAGCAAATGCAAAAGAATGGAAATCATAACAAACAGTCTCTCAGACCACAGTGCAATCAAGTTAGAACTCAGAATTCAAAAACTAACTGAGAACCGCACAGCTTCATGGAAACTGAACAACTTGCTCTTGAATGTTGACTGGATAAACAATGAAATGAAGGAAGAAATAAAGATGTTCCTTGAAACCAATGAGAATGAAGACACAACATACCAGAATCACTGGGACACATTTAAAGCAGTCTCTAGAGGAAAATATATAGCAATAAGTGCCCACATGAGAAGCAAGGAGAGATCCAAAATTGACACCCTATTGTCAAAATTGAAAGAGCTAGAGGAGCAAGATCCAAAAAAACTCAAAACCTAGCAGAAGACAACAAATAGCTAAGATCAGAGCAGAACTGAAGGAGCTAGAGACACAAATAACCCTTCAAAAATCAATAAATCCAGGAGCTGTTTTTTTGAAAAGATCAACAAAACAGAAAGACCACTAGCCAGATTAATAAAAAAGAAAAGAGAGAATAACCAAATTGATGCAATAAAAAATGATAAAGGGGATATCACCACAGATTCTACAGAAATTCAAACCATCATCAGCGATTATTACAAACAGCTCTATGCACATAAACTAGTAAACATGGAAGAAATGGATAAATTCCTGGACACTGACCTCCTCCCAAGCCTCAACCAGGAAGAAGCCGAAACCCTGAATAGAACCATAACAAGGTCTGAAGTTTAGGCCATAATTAAGAGCCTACTACCCCAAAAAAGCCCAGGTCCAGATGGGTTCATAGCCGAATTCTACCAGACACACAAAGAGGAGCTGGTACCATTCCTTCTGAAACTATTCTAAACAATCCAAAAAGAGGGAATCCTTCCCAAATCATTTTATGAGACCAACATCATCCTGATACCAAAACCCGGCAGAGACTCAACAAGAAAAGAAAACTTCAGGCCAATATCCATGATGAACGTAGCCGCAAAAATCTTCAATAAAATACTAGCAAGCCTATTGCAACAGCACATCAAAAAGCTTATCCACCATGATCAAGTAGGCTTTATCCTGGGGATGCAAGGCTGGTTCAACATACACAAGTCTAGAAATGTAATTCACCACATAAAGAGAACCAAAGACAAAAATCACATGATTATCTCAATTGATGCAGAGAAGGCCTTTGACAAAATTCAACAGCCCTTTATGCTAAAAACCCTGAATAAGCTAGGTATTGACGGAACATATCTCAAAATAATAAAAGCTATTTACGACAAACCAACAGCCAATATCATACTGAATGGGCAAAACTGGAAGCATTCCTTTTGAAATCTGGCACTAGACAAGGATGCCCTCTCTCACCACTCCTATTCAATATAGTACTGGAAGTTATAGCCAGAGCAATCAGGCAAGAAAAAGAAATAAAGAGTATTCAAATAGGAAAGGAGGAAGTCAAATTGTCTCTGTTTGCAGACGACATGATTGCATATCTAGAAGCCCCCATCATCTCAGCGCAAAATCTTCTGAAACTGATAAGCAACTTCAGCAGTCTCAGGATACAAAATCAATGTGCAAAAATCACATGCATTCCTATACACCAATAACAGACTTAAAGAGAGCCAAATCAAGAACGAGCTGCCATTCACAATTGCCACAAAGAGAATAAAATACCTAGAAATACAACTAACAAGGAGCGTAAAGGACCTCTTCAAGGAGAACTACAAGCGACTGCTCAACGAAATAAGAGAGGACACAAACAGATGGAGAAACATTCCATGTTCATGGTTAGGAAGAATCAATATCGTGAAAATGGCCATACTGCCCAAAGTAATTTACAGATTCAATGCTGTCCCCATCAAGCTACCAATGACCTTCTTCACAGAACTGGAAAAAAACACCTTACACTTCATATGGAACCAAAAGAGAGCCCGCAGAGCCAAGTCAATTCTAAGCAAAAAGAACAAAGTGGGAGGCATCACACTACTGGACTTCAAACTATACTACAAGGCCACAGTAATCAAAACAGCATGGTACTGGAACCAAAACAGAGATATAGACCAATGGAACAGAACAGAGGCCTAGGAGGTAACACAACATATCTATAACCATCTGATCTTTGACAAACCTGACAAAAACAAGCAATGAGGAAAGGATTCCCTGTTTAACAAAAGGTGTTGGGAAAACTGGCTAGCCATGTGCAGAAAGCAGAAACTGGACCCCTTCCTGACACCTTACACTAAAATTTACTCCAGGTGGATTAAAGACTTAAACATAAGACCTAACACCGTAAAAACCCTAGAAGAAAATCTAGGCAAAACCATTCAGGACATAGGCATAGGCAAGGGTTTCATGACCAAAACACCAAAAGCATTGACAACAAAAGCCTAAATAGACAAATGGGACCATATCAAACTCCACAGCTTCTGCATGGCAAAAGAAGCAGTCATTAGAGTGAATTGGCAACCAACAGAATGGGAAAACATTTTTGCAGTTTACCCATCTGACAAAGGGCTGATATCCAGAATATACAAAGAATTAAAACAGATTTACACGAAAAAATCAAACAAGCCCATTCAAAAGGGGGCAAAGGTTATGAACAGATACTTTACAAAGGAAGACATACATGAGGCCAACAAACATATGAAAAAATGCTCATCATCACTGGTCATCAGAGAAATGCAAATCAAAACTACATTGAGATACCATCTCACGCCAGTTAGAATGGCGATCATTAAAAAACCTAGAGACAACTGATGCTGGAGAGGATGTGGAGAAATAGGAACACTTTTACACTGTTGGTGGGAGTGTAAATTAGTTCAACCATTGTGGAAGACAGTGTGGCGATTCCTCAAGGACCTAGAAATAGAAATTCCATTTGACCCAGCAATCCCATATCCAAAGGATTAAAAACCGTTCTACCATAAGGATGGATGCACGTGAATGTTCACTGCAGCACTGTTTACAATAGCAAAGACCTGGAATCAACCCAAATGCCCATCGATGATAGACTGGATAGGGAAAATGTGGCACATATACACCATGGAATATTATGCAGCCATCAAAAACGATGAGTTTGTGTCCTTTGTAGGGACATGGATGAACCTGGAAACCATCATTCTCAGCAAACTGACACAAGAGCAGAAGATCAAACACCGCATATTCTCACTCATAGGTGGGTGTTGAACAATGAGAACACATGGACACAGGGAGGGGAGCATTACACACTGGGGTCTGTTGGTGGGGAAATAGGGGAGGGACAGTGGGGGGTGGGGATTTGGGGTGAGATAGCATGGGGAAAAATGCCAGATATAGATGATGGGGAGGAAGGCAGCAAATACACTGCCACGTGTGTACCTATGTAACAATCTTGCATGTTCTTTACATGTGCCTCAAAACCTAAAATGAAATAAATTTTTTAAAAAAATACAAAGCATGTATTGTCTAATATATGTATTAGACAATATATACATAGTTTTAATTATAACTAAATGTATAATTATATGGTTATATACAATTAATATTTTATATAATTAATATATGTATATATTATATACATTAGACTGTATGATTATATATTAGATTATATATATATAGTTTTAAAAATTACTGTATGTGTGTATATGTATAGTTTAATGGCCCAGAACATGTTTTATTTTGATTAATATTCCTTCTATTGGTAATTGAAGAAAGAATATGTGGTCTACCATTATTGGATGAAATGTTCTGTAAAGGAATTAGGGCAAGTTGGTTAATGATGTTTTGTTAGGTTTCTCCTCATTACTGATTTTCTGTTTACTACTTAATAATGTAATTATTAAGACAGAGGTGTTGACTTTTCTAACTACAATTTGAGTTTATTTATTTTAAGAAAGTTTGATAGCTTTCGCTTTGTGTATTTTGAAGCTATGTTGCTAAGTGCATGCATGTTTGTTTCTTATGCCTTCTTCATGAATTTGCTCTTTTATCAGTATGTAATGTCCTTTTTTATTATTAATAATACTCCTCATTCTAAAATGTACTTTGTCTGATAAAATATAACCACTCTCATTTTCTTTCAATCAGCGTTTATCTTTTTTTGTTTTTTAACTTTTATCCTATCAATGCTGTTATATTTAAACTGTGTTTCTTATAGACAGCATAGATCCTGTTAGGTATTACTTTCTCATCCAATCTGTCTGTCTTTTAACTGAGGTGTCTAACCATTTAACAGTGGCATAATTATTGCAAAGATTACAGACTACAATTTTACTAGCTGTTTTCTATTTGTTCTTTATGTTTGTTTGCCATTTAAAACTCCTCTGCCTATTTCTCAATTATTTTTAATGATTTTTAAAAATCTCCTATTTTGGTTTATTTGGTGGATATCTTTAATTATAGGCCACCTTGAAATGATTTTGTATCTCTTCATGTGCATTTAAGGAACTTATAACTATATACTCCCAATTTCTCTCTCCCATTTTTGTGCTGTTTTCATATATCTTATTTTTACATATGATACAAATCTATAATATATTGCTATTTTCTATGATAAAATAAATTATATTTTGGAATGATTTTAAAAGGTAAAAATATGTTTTATGATTATATATTTTACATTTACTTTATTTCTGGAGATCTTCATTTGTTTGTTTAGATCCAAGTTTCTGTAGTGTAGCTCTGCTGGTAATAAGTTCTCTATGTTTTGTTTGTCTGAAGAAAAGTTGTCATTTCTCCATCAGTTTGAGAGAGATTGTTTTCAGTATAGATTCTGATTTGACAGCTTTTTCCCTTCAATAGTTTAAAGATGCTATTCCATTGTTTACTTTCTTGTATCATTTCTAACAAGGAGTCAGGTGTAATTCTTCTCTTTGTTCCTCCCTCCGTAATGTATTTTCACCTTCCCTGGAGGCCTTTTGTTTTTGTTTTTGTTGTCTTTTTTTGTTTTGAATTTCAGTGGCTTGAAATTGATGTGTTCAGATTTTATTTCATTTTATTTTCACTTAGCCAACTTGGTTTTCTCTGAGCTTCTTGATAGGATTTATGGCTTGGTATATTTTATTATTTGTGGATGAAATCTCAGCTATTATTCCTTCTGTCCCATTCTTTCTGTCTTTTTCTTATGGGATTCTGATTACATGTGCTAGGCTTCTTGGTATTGTTGTACAACTCTGGAATGCATCATTCCATTTGTTTTCCTTTGTCTTTCTTTTCCTTGTGCTCACATAGTAATTTTATTAGTCTATTTTTTATTTCACTGATTCCTATCTAAATTTTATTGAATCCACTCATGAATCTATCAGAGGATTTTTCAGCTCTGTTTTCAAATTTGTATTTCTAGCATTTCAATTTTTCTTTTATGGCTGCTGAAACTGTCCATATGTTTATGAATTTTGCCTACCTTTTCCAGTAGTCTTTAATATATTAATCGTATTTTAAATTCCTTTTCTGATTTTATATATATATATAACATATAATGTGAGGGAAACATGCATATATATACAAATATGTGTATCAGTTTATCAATTCATTTTTCCCTAGCATTTTTATGTGTCTCATAATTTTTGTTTGAATGTTAGACATTATGAATAGGACAGCAGTGTCTAAGATAGATTGAATTTATGCCTAGAAATTAGTATGCCTCTCCTTTAGCTAGGCTGTTATGGAGGACTAAATCAATGTTGCTAAGAATGCTGCTTGGTTTGGGTTTTGTCTTGCAACTTCAGTGCACCACATTCTCTAACATCAGCTTGTCCTTTGGGTGTGTTCTGATTTGTTGGTAGGTGAGTTTTTAAAATGTTATATTGGTTCCTAGTTCACTCTCAGCTTTAGGCTTCTCCTGTGTACCCTTTGTCCCAGAGAGTGTCTCTATTTTTATTCCTGCTCTTCCTGCATTGGCTTATATACTGCTCCTACTTGTTTCTCAGACTTGCAAGCCCAATAGTGGGACTCAGAGGACAGGAATTCTCTGTTGTACTGGCCCTGCCTCAGTAGTAGACAGTCTCTGTGTTCCTGGAACCCTGGATTGGGTTTCTCAGTGGTCCTGCACCTCCCTCAGCATAGGAAACATTCTTGTAATCTGGACCCAGGATTATTTCTTGCCCCTTCCCCAGGTATAGAGGGTGTCACAAGTCCATACATGTTACTCTAAAGGGATGTCTGAGGCTGAGTATTTTGTAAAGAAAAGTTTATTTGTCTTACAATTCTGCTGGATGTACAAGAAGCATGGCACCCACATCTTCTGGTGAAAGTCTCCGGCTGCTTTCAACATGGTGGGGATCCAGCATGTGCAGAGATCACATGGTGAGAGAGAAGCAGGAGAGAGTGGGGGGAGGTGCCAGGCTCTTTTAAAGCAAGTAGCTGTGATGGGAACTAATAGGACAAGAATTCACTCATTATCTCAAGGACTGCCCCAAGCTATTTTTGAGGAACCCACCCCCATGATCCAAACGCATCTTATTAGGCCCTACCTCCAACATTGGGAATCAAATGTCATCATGAAATTTGGAGGGGACAAATATCCAAATCATAGCAGAGAGCCCCTTTAAAATACCTTTACCTTTCCCCCAGGTGTAGTAGATCTTTACCTGCACCCTGGGAATGACAGAATGTCCTGCCTTTTCTTAGCTGTTTAAGGCTTTTCTATCTTCCATGAGAAAGATCAGTCCTCTTGTTTCCTTTCTGCAGTGGTGGGCATTCTCTTCTCCTAGTCTTGAACTATCAAGAGAGATTTCAACCTCCCCCACTTCTAGCTCTTAATCTTTCTTATGAATGCTTGGTGGAGGCCTGTGGAAAAAAGCCTGTAAACAGGAGTGTGCTCTTCTTGCATTTCAATTCCCAGGATTCTCTCCTCTCAGGCTAGCCCATCCTTGGTCTTAGCAATTCATTAAAGTTGCAGCTGACATCTTACCTGCCTACATGGTGGGCCTGTCTTCCATTCCTTCAGCCACAAATGAGTCATTATTCACACCTTCCTCCCCTGGGAAGCATCTGCCTTTCTTAAGATTTTAGGCCAATTCATTGCTCTGTGACCTCAGCTCTCTGAAAAGTTCAAGGAATGGTATGAATGTGTAGGTTATCATGCTTTTCTTCTTGCGAATAGGCTGGGAGCAATGTTCTTTATAGGTAATTGCATTCTAACCAGAAGCCAGAGCTCTTATTTACTTAGCCTTACATTCTGTGAATCTATGCATTAACTCATTTGTTGAAAAAAACAAGATTGAGCATGTAGGAAGCTAGCTACAGAGCTTTCTCATGAAGATAGTGCATACAAGGACAGACTTGGCCCTGTTTTATGGTGCTCACCTGCTAAGAAGGCAGACCACACATATAAGAAAATAAAGCAGTCATGCAATAAAGGGAAAAAATGGGAATGCTCTGAAGGAGATTAACAAGATGCTGTAATAGAGAGTCAGAGAGAAAGATCTGATATAGGAGGGGGGGTGTACCAGCCAACGCTCTTAAGGAGATGAAATGGAGCAGAAACCTGAAGGCTGAAAACAAGCCAGGCTTAAGAGTTATGGTTGTGGCAGTTTTGGAAGGGATTTTGGAGACAATTTTCCGGGCAGAAGATATCAAAGAAACCTGGGGAGGAGACTGCTAAAGGAATAAATAAAAGGCCACTGAGCCTGGCAAGAGAGACCCCCTGAGGAGAAGTACCAGACAGGGGCAGAGCCAGATTTTGCAGCTTGTGAGATGGTGGAAAGAAAGAAGCTTGGGTTTTACTGTAAATGCACTGGGAAGTGGCTGGTGGATTGTACAAGAACTCACGTATCAACTAGGATCCTAGCTGGGAACAGACAACACCGTTCTGGTGGGGTGGCTGGAAAGTGTTAATGAAGCCAGTGTTAACAAGGCCTAGGCCAGTTTAAGAGGAAATAACTCAGATGATGCAGATCCCAGGCCAGCCACAGCAGGCGGACCAGGCCAGTCCTCTAGCCTGAGAGGAGACAAGCCTCCAGAGAGCTCCCGGGAGGCATGGCTTTGGCAGAAGGGTCTCTGGGCTGGGTAACCCAGCAGAGGGAGCCCTCCCACCTCCTGCCTGGGTCTTTGGTGGGAAACCCCACTGAAAGCCAGCACGTAAGGAGCCCATTGGCCAGTTCTGACAGCAGCTTCTCCAGCACATAGGTGAAGTGCAGAGAGCAGATGTGAAGAGAAAACCGGAAGTGCCAAGACTGGAACTGCAGAGAAGACAAAAGTAAAGAGAAAATCCCAAGAGGGCAGCACTGCGGGGGGTAGGACCGGAATCTCCTCTGAGAGGTCACTGTATCTGTGGTCTGGAGAATGGAGAGGGTAGATGTGAAGTCAGGAGCAGGGAGAGGTCCTGTGCTGGAGGACAGGGAGGGACTTGAGATGTATTTTTTTTTCCCATTTATTTATTTTATTGCATTTTAGGTTTTGGGGTACTTGTGAAGAACATGCAAAATTGTTGCATAGGAACAAACGTGGCAGTGTGATTTGCTGCCTTCCTCCCCATCACCTACATCTGGCATTTCTCCCCTTGCTATCTCTCCCCAGCTTCCCCCCCCCCACCGTCCCTCCCCTATTTCCCCCCAACTGACCCCAGTGTGTAGTGCTCCCCTCCCTGTGTCCATGTGTTCTCATTGTTCAACACCCGCCTATGAGTGAGAACATGCAGTGTTTGATCTTCTGCCCTTCTGTCAGTTTGCTGAGAATGATGGTTTCCAGGTTCATCCATGTCCCTACAAAGGACCCAAACTCATCATTTTTGATGGCTGCATAATATTCCATGGTGTATATGTGCCACATTTTCCCTATCCAGTGAGATGTATTTTTAAGGGAGAAAAAGCAGGACTTGTTGAGTGAAATTTGAAGAGTGAGGCAAAGTCAAGAGCAGCTCCCAGGCTTTGGAACTCCTTTGAGGTGGGGAGACTGTGGCAGACCGAATTAGAGGGAGGAAGCTTGAATGATGTTTTGGAGATCTAAAATCCAAGTGGACTTTGGAACAGCCAAGTGGAGACATCATACTTCCCATATATATATTCTTGTAATTAAAAAAACTTCTCATATATGAATAATGTATCTAATGAGAACTCATTTTTGAAGTTCACCATAGTTTTCAACTCAGTGGTATTAATAATATCAGAAAGGGGTAGACAGACGGCGACAGCATGAAAAGAAATACCGTGTCTTCCTGTGCTCTGACACTTCTGGTATCACTGTAAGCCCAGGAACTTTAAAAGTACTTCTGAAAACCCATTTTAGCACTGAAAATACATTCTCCAGATTCCATGTATCCGCTAAAGCTTGTTCCACATTTAGCAGAAGAGATCTGGGTGGGGGTAAAAAAAATTTATGAATGTTGGAGCTTGGGGCTGGGTGAGAACCCTCACCCCAGGAAGCCAGCAGGGGTGGAGAAGACCCAGCCCACAGCCAAGCCTGGTGGATCCCCCACACCTGAACATTGTTGTGGGAGGACATGGAACAGCCAATGAGGTAAGAGGAAAATGGAGTCCTGTGAGGGAAGTGTGGGGAGTTGCCAATGCTAGAGTGGTCAACAGAGCCTGACACTCCTCAGGGACTCAGGAAGAAAGTCAAAATGTAGCCCTGGAACATGTATGTGCCCTAAAAGCTGGGGCTTCTTCTAGGCCCCTTCCCTTTGGATGCCATCAGGAACCATCTCAGTGCAAGGCCAACAGTCTGCTCTCAAGTTTAGTTCCCAGTGACCTACAGATGGAGATTTCCCAAAAGCTGCTTCTCAGAGCTGGTTCTTATGGTTCTGTCTTGTCTACATAAGGAATGGACCAGATCAACAGCAAATGGACGATCTCCAGAAATCTTTTCATTTCTGCATTTCAGAAAGTTCCATTGCTCACATTATTGTCTTATGTATAAGTGTCTTGTTTTCTAATATATAAGCAAATGTATAATGCATCTAATTTGAGAACATTTATGAAGTTCACTACCTTTACTTGTTGTAACAGTCATAATATCAGAGAGGAATAGCCAAACTTTGGAGGAGCAGAAAAAGAAATATCATGTCTTGCTTCTCTTTGACACCTAGAGTATTACTTTGCATACGAGAAACTTTAGAGTACTTCTTGAAAACCATAAAATTTTAGCTCTGCAAATACGTTCTCCAGCATCAATTTGTCTAGTAAAGCTTGTTCTACATGTAAATTACTTTCTTCTTGTTCTTATATTTACTTCCACTTTCTTCTATGTTTACTCTACTAATTATAGTGGATTATGAAAGAAATAGGATCCTTTTGCAGAAAAGACTTGAGTTTTTTGTTTGTGTGTTTGTTTGTTTTTTTTGTTCTGTTTTGTTTTCCAAAGACAGCCTCATTAAAAAAAAAACAGCCTAAATCAAGATGCAGATAATAATTGAATTTCTTTAATGAAAATGTAAAAGCTATTTAATATTCTTAATTCTAGCCTAGTTTCTCATATGTCCTCACTATGTGCTTCAGAGCAGTGTCTGCATATTCTGGAACTGTCAATTTTAAAGGAATACATATATGGAGTGGTGCATCCATTTATATTCTACTTGCAGAATTTTCAACCTTGAATTGGAGGGTAACCTAGAAATAGAGGTGCACTTCTCCAGTTCACCATCTAGCACCTGCTGTCAGTCACATAACAGGTGCCAGAGCACAGCACTTGACAACAAATCTCTAACCTTGCATACTTCTATTCAGCACCTTAACTGTGCACCAGAGACAGCCCAGGCCTTTCATTAAGGCCCTGGTGCTTTTCTTTAGATAACTTTTAAAGATTTGCTTTTATCCAGTCTTCAGTTTACATGCATGTCTGTGTTTTTAGATAAAATACCTTTGTGTAAAATATTGTTTGAGGCCTAATCAGAACTAAGTCTAGAGAATTAGTTCTGTGTGAAATTAACTGATGTGAACAGGGATTGCACCCATCATCATCACCATATTACTGCCTTACTCTTAAGATCTAGTGTTTTAAATAAAGCAACAAAAATATTTAATTACATCAGACATATGCATTTACTCTGGTGGCAACAATCACTTTTTGTGAATGAGCAGAGCTGTGAACTTAAGGGCATTTAGGTCACTTTATTTAATCTTTTAACCCACATGGTGCTTAGAAGGTTTAAAAGAAAGAATTTCTCCCAATTATGTGGTCAATTTTAGAGTAGGTGTGATGTGGTGCTGAGAAGAATGTATATTCTGTGGATTTGGGGTGGAGAGTTCTGTAAATGTCTATTAGGTTTGCTT
>NW_016107500.1:143707-164209 GCF_001604975.1 Cebus imitator | reverse complement strand
AAGGGGAGAAATGCCAGATGTAGGTGATGGGGAGGAAGGCAGCAAATCACACTGCCATGTGTGTACCTATGCAACAATTTTGCATGTTTTTCACATGTACCCCCAAACCTAAAATGCAATAAAATAAATAAACGGGAAAAAAAAAAAAGAAAAAATTTCTTGACTAACTGACTAAATGAATATAAAATGTTGACTGATGTAAGTGACAAGGATGTGGTATTTCTGTAACTTTGTACATTTGCTTTATCAATATCACAGGCTCAGGGGCTATTTATTAATATCTCCTCCTGGGGTTCTGTGAGCAGTTATGACCTACTGCTGCCAGGTGAGCAGGTTTGTCTTTGTTTGTGGATTCGCTCTCTGAACAGTTGAGTATACTCTAGGTCTAGTTGACTGATAACAAAAAAGTTAACAAGGATCTGAGTTCTGCTAAAATAGAAGGATTTAAACAAACATGTAAACTAATGTGGCCATTAACTAGCATATGCAATTGCAGTAGCATATGAGGAAATGTTACTTTGTATAAAAATAGTGCTACCTTTTCCATTAATTTTTCATATATGTACTTATATATTTTTGTGTATACATAAGTGTGTATATATATAAACTCTTAATAATTATAGAATATACTTAACATACCAGAAACTCAAATATCTGTTGAATGAATGGTGTATCTTTGTTGTTCAATAAATATTTGTTGAACCATTTGAATGGAAAGGGAAACACATATTTGATAAGGTAATTTTGTTTTGTCAGCTAACGTTTCATGGTAAGGCTAATCTTTGAAAACACACAAAGGCACCTCTGTTTGTACAGGATTACTAAACTCAACACACACTGGTGATGTTGTTTTAAAGGGAAAGTTCCTGGTCTGAAAAAAAAAATGGATACCGAAAGTATGTTTATTTTACACTGATGACGCATTGGAACCACCCAAAGGGATGATAGATTTTACATTATGTATTAGAGCCATAGTAAAACACTAATCCTTTTATGTGACCACAGCTGCATACAGGACATTTAGTAACACTCTGTGATCCAGCATGAATGTGCGTGCTTTTAAGTTTAATTTGATAGTTTAGTGTGTCGTTTATACAAGTAAAATGGCTGAATTTACAATTAATTTAAGTTCTTATGAAATTAAATATCTTTCACTTTGTGAAGGCATAATATTTTATAGCTCATATTATTGTCAGAGTTTGGATGATTAAAACGTGGCAGTAACCATAGATTTACGGCGTATTATTGGTGATATTCTTGGAATCTGATGTGGATTATCATATACTTGGTTCATGAATTATAGTGCTGCAGTGGTGCATTTAGGGGTTCAAATCCAGCATGAGGGCATATAGAATAAGAGTATAACTTCTTAAAAAGGGACAAATTTAATAAGAGTAATAAGATTATAAATAAACCAAGGTGTCCCAGAAATATTGTACTGGCTCATTTTTTATGATTCGGGTGCTGGGATTATAAGGTTATTTACTGAAATGTAAGAAGAAAAATACAACAACTGTCTCAAGAGTTATCTGATTTTGGCTACAATTTCATAGCTTAGTAAATATGTCCCATCAATAATAAAATGGAGCAATCACTGTATTTTAATTTTTAATTTTTGTAGTATATAGATGTGTGTATATATATATGTGTATATATATATATATATATATATATATATATACACACACACACACATATTTATGGGTTATGTGAGAATTTTTGATACAGCTGTGCAATGCATAATGACCACATCAGGGTAAATGGTGTAACACAAGCATTTATCTTTTGTGTTACCAAAAATCAAATTATACTCTTATAGTTATTTAAAAATGTACAATTAAATTATTTTTTTTACTATAGTCACCCTGTTGTACTAGCAAATACTAGGTCCTAGTTATTCTTTAACTGATTTTTGTATTCAATAGCCATACCGACTATCCCCTAAATCCCCAAGTTACCCTTCCCAGCCTCTGGTAGTCACCTTTTTACTCCCTAGCTTCATGAGTTCAGTTGTTTTAATTTTTAGTTCCCACAAATGAGTGAGAACATGCAAAATTAGTGTTTGTGCACTTGGCTTATTTCATGTAACATAATAATGACCAGTTCCTTAAACAAATTTACTAGAAAAAAACAAACCACCCCATTAAAAATTTGGAAAAGGACATGAACAGACACGTTTCAAAAGAAGACATACATGCGGCCAACAATCATATGAAAAAAAACTCAACATCACTGATAGTTAGAAAAATGCAAATCCAAACCACAATGAGATACCATCTCACATAAGTTAGAATGGCTATTATTAAAAAGTCAAAAAATAACAGATGCTGGCAAGATTGCAGAGAAAATAGTGTTTATACACTGTTAGTAGGAGTGTAAATGAGTTCAACCATCATGGAAGACAGTGTGGTGATTCCTCAAAGATCCATAGGCAGAAATACCATGCAACTCAACAGTCCCATTTCTGGGTATATACCCAAAGAAATATAAATCGTTCCATTATAAGGGCACATGTATTGGAATATTCATTGCAGCACTATCTGCAATAGCAAAGACACTGAATCAACCTAAATGCCCAACAATGATAGACTGGATAAAGAAAATGTGGTACATATATACCACAGAAGACTATGTAGCAATAAAAAAGAATGAGATCATGTCCTTTGCAGGGACTTGGATGGACTTGGAAACCATTATCCTTAGAAAACTAATACAGGAACAGAAAACCAAGTACAATACATTCTCACTTATAAGTGGGAGCTAAATTATGAGAACACATGGACATAGAGAGGACAACACACACTAAGGTCCTTTTGGAGGGTAAAGGGTGGGAGAAGGGAGAACATCAGGAAAAATGAATAATGGGTACTAGGCTTAATACCTGTGTGATAAAATAATCTGTACAACAAACCCACATGACAAAAGTTTGCCTATATAACAAACCTGCACATGTACCCCTGAACTTAAAAGTTGAATTAAAAATAATAATGATGAGTTCCTTTCATGTTGTTGCAAATGACAGGGATATCATTCTTTTTTATGGCTGACTAGTACTCCATTGTGTATATGTACCACATTTTCTTTATCTGTGCATCTGCTGATGGGCTCTTTGGTTGTTTCCAAATCTTGGCTATTGTGGATAGTGCTACAATAAACATGGGAATGCAGATATATCTTTGACATACCAATTTTCTTTTTTGGAGGTATCTACCAAGGAGTAGAATTGTTGGATCATATGGTAACTCTATTTTTAGTTTTCGAGGACCCTTTATGCTGTTCTCCATAGTGGCTGTACTAATTTATGTTTACATCAACAGTCTACAAAGGCTCTTCTTTCTCTACATCCTTGCCAGCATCAATTAGTTCCTGTCTTTTGGATAAAAGACATTTATTTTAACTGGGGTGAGATGATATCTCATTGTAGCTTTGATTTACACTTCTCTGATAATCAGTGATGTTGAGCACCTTTTCATATGCCTGTTTGCCATTTGTATGTCTTCTTTTGAGAAATTATTCAAATCTTTTGCCCATTTTTCGATGGGATTATTAAATTTTTTTCCTATAGAGTTGTTTGTTATTCTGGTTATTAATTCCTCATCAGAATGGCAGTCTGCATATGTTTTCTCCCATTCAGTAGATTGTCTCTTTACCATGTTGTTTGTTTTCTTTGATGTGCAGAAGCTTTTTAACTTGATGTAATCCCATTTGTCCATTTTTTGCTTTGGTTGCCTATGCTTGTGAGGTATTGCTCAAGAAACCTTTGCCCAGTCTAATGTTCTGGAGTGTTTCCCCCATGTTTTCCTTTAGTGGTTTTATAGTTTGAAACACTGTATTTCATTTCTAAATTTATTCTAGGATGGTCCAATTACTCTAGGAATTAGTTTGAGATGAAGTTCTAAAAAGTCATGATTTTCAGTGAATTATTATAGCTCTAGGTCTGTCAATATGTGTATTTTCCCTTCTGACTCAAATGGTATAAGATTTAAATTTTCAAAATCTACTTATCTGGGGTTAGATGGTATCTCATTGTGGTTTTGATTCACATTTACCTGACAGCGGTGTTGAGCGTTTTTTCCATATACCTGTTGTTCATTTGTATGTCTCCTTTTGAGAAATGTCTACTCAGCCCTTTACCCAATTCTTATGGAAATATTATTTTTTTACTTCATTTTTTGTCTTTTGAGTTCTTTATGTATTCTGGGTATTAGTCCCTTGTCAGATGAATAGTTTGCAAATATTTTCTCTCATTCTTCAAGTTGTTTCTCACTCTTTTGATCATTTCCTTTGCTATACAGAATCTTGTTGGTTTGAAATAGTCCTATTAGTCTATTTAACTTTTGTTGCCTGTTCTTAAAGATATGGAAGGAATTCTTATACACTGTTAGTGGGAACTTTTATGTACTGTTGGTGTAAATTAGCATAGTCTTCATGCAAAACAGTTTGGTTTCTCAAAAAACTAAAAATAGAACTACCATGCCATCTAACAAGCCCACTACTGGGTATTTATCCAAGAAAAATAAATTCTTATATCAAAGAGATAGCTGCACCCTGATATTTAATGCAGTAGTATTTGTAATAGCCATGATGCAGAATCCACCTAAGTGTCTATCAGCTGATGAATGGAAAATAATGAGATTCATATATATATGTATGTACATATATATGTATCTTATATATGTATCTATATAGATACATACATATATATATATATATACACACACACACACATACATATATATAATGAAATGCTACTCAGTCATAAAAATAATGAAATTCTCTCATTGGCAGCAACATGGATGGAACTGGAGGTCCAGTGACATAAGCCAGGCACAGAAAGGCAAATACTATGTGTTCTCTTATGTGGGAGCTAGAAACATCGATCTCATGGAGTAGAGAGTAGAATGATAGTAAGCAGAGGCTGGGAAGGATATGAGGGAAGAGGGATGAAGAGATGTCAGTTAATGGGTACAAACATATAGTTAGATAGAATGAATAAGTTCTAATGCCCAGCAACACAGTAGTGTTACTATAGTTAACACTATATAATATATAATGTATATATATTATATATTATATATGTATTATATACTTCTAAATAGCTAGAAGAGAAGAATTAGAGTATTTCTAAATAGCTAGAAGAGAAGAATTAGAATATTTCCAATAAAAAGGAACGGCAAATGTTTGAGGTAATAGGTATCCTAACGATCCTGATTTGATGGTTATATATTATATGCATATATCAAAATATCACATGTACCCCATTAGTATGTCCAATTATTATGTATCAAAAAATTTTAAGAGTAGTCATCTACTGGGTGTCTGTGATTCAAGAATTGGCAATTTAGGTACTCCTTCGGAGAACATGCTGGCTTTCCAGTGATTGAAAACTGCAGTACATTACAAAAATGCATTTCATCTTAGAGAGACCAGTTGCATTTGTTTCATTATTAACCAGAGTACTGAAAACATTCCATTTCATAAATGTCATGCAAAAATATATGACGTTCTCAAAGCAGCAACAAATTAAAGCAATACATTTTGAAAGCTTCTTCACCTGAAGACAGTTCTGTACTGCTCTGACATGACTCCAGGTATTTGGATCCCAGGGAGATCCATGAGATGGGAGTGCCAGGTGGAAGGTGCTAGAATGTGACATTGAGTGACATTTCAGAGGTGCTGCCTTGCTGGCCCTGTCCACTGTCTCATGCACCCCCACTGGTATACACCTGTGCCTCCTCTCTTTCCTCCTATGAATGGCCTCCCGTTTCATCTTTTCCTCTATAAATCCTGATCAGTACACAGAGTTGTCTTTTACTCTATCAAGCCTTACTGATTTGCAGTTCTCTCTTTTAACTAATATTAATAATTTCCAGTAATAATTGCTTGCATATTACTTGGAAATTTACAAACATTTTTATGCAAAACTTACTGACATCACCAAAATATTGATAGACCAGATTTTATCTTTTAAAGGTGGGGAAACCCAGGTTCCAAGAAGTTAAATGGTTCTCCTATAACACATCAATATTCACTTTAATCCATCTGTCAATTGATGAAATACTCTTCCTCTTGACAAAAATACAATGTTAAATCAATTATAATGTCCCAAGCCTTTATTTTGCTTATATACTACTGAGTTGAAAACATGATTGTTGGTGCTTTGAGAAGCTTTCTAAGTGACCAGATAAATAAGCAACAAACATACAGCATTCAGAATTTATTTATAATCTAGTGATACCCAATTAAAAAATGAACTATGGAAAAATAATCCAATTTACAGGATCTATAAAGTTTTCAAGGAATGCACTTTATAACAAATGTGCATCATCTTCCCAAGGAAAATAATGAAATTGGTTAAGTGTGCCTATTGACCTAAAAGAAGGCTTGAATGAATGGAGCATTGCTGCAGAGAGACCCAAGCTCATTACCCTTCCTGGAACTGCCCAGAAAGTAACTGCATTCAAAGGATAGTTGCATATCTTCTTCCTCTCTTTCTTTATTCTCACTCCCAGATGGTGACCTTCTTTCTTATCCTATGTCACTGGAAAGTTTTAAGCAATCTGAAGAGCTGCCACAACCACATCCAAATACTTACACTTCTGTCCTATGTCTTTCTTCCTATCATGAACAATGACATGCCTGTGGCTCTCCAGTCTTGCGCTACCTTCTCTTGGGCACCAGTTTGCAGGTATTCTCAGCTACCCAGCATTTTTTTTTAACCTGTCTGTTCTACATCCTAAAAATCTATCTGCTAGATGTTTTCCTTCAGCACACTTACATGTTATTTCTTTACATGTTAAAATTCAGCACTTCAGACCCCATTTCCTATAAACAGCCATCCTATTCCTCTCTTTTCATTGATAAACTCTTTGAAAGAGTTTGTCCTTGGTCCCAGGCTTCCCTAGACCCCACACTGACCTGGAATGGATGACATGAGAAAGGAAGTAAGAGGAGCCAGAGGAGAGTAGAGGACGCAGAATGAGCCTATTCAGCAAAACTGCACTTAGGTCATCTTGACAAGGTCACCAGTAACTTACATGTTACTAACGAAATTTAGATCAATTATCAGTCCTCTTTATGCCTGCTGTACACAGGGGGTTCCTTTCTCCCTCTGAAACTTGAATAGATATGGCTATGCACACAGTTAAAACTTTTATAAGTCCAAATAGAAAACATAGACATATACAATAAAGAATTTTGGTAAACTACCAATTGGAAAAAGTACATGAAAATTATCTGAGAGGTAAAAGATTAACATTCTCAACATACAGAGAGCTTTTTGTGTTTAATAAAAAGATCAAAATAAAATAGACAAAGACATGAATGTAAAATTCATGGAACAAAAAAATACATGAAACAATTAAGTTTAGCTTCACCAATAATAAATAAATTCAATCTAACATGTCAGGGATAGGACATGCTTTCAAAACAGAAAGAATTATAATGTAAAGCAGAAGAGACATGCACATACACTGCTGATGGAGTGAAGGTTGCCTACACATTCATGAAAAGGATTTTGGTGAATTTTTTCTTACATCTTTTTTTTCTTTGACACATCAGTTCCACATCTGGTGAACTATCCTAAGAACATAACTATATAAATATTCAAAATATATACCTGAGTCTTCACAGAAGCATCCTGCAGTAGAGAAACACTGCATTTTAAAAAAACGATGCACATTAGCATAAATTATGAAATAAAGTTTTATTAGCATGATACATCATTACAGAGCAATATATGTAGTACAATCTTGTTTTTGTTCTTCATATTAGAAAACAGATAGAAGGATAAATACTGTGAAACATGCATCTTGGGTGTCTCCCACTTTGTTGCAAACTTTCCAAAATTATGCATAAAATAAAAAGTGATCTACGGGTATGGATGTTAGAGATACTTACAGTGAAACTCCCCCTCACTTGAATCTTTTAAATTTACTTTAATGAATATCTATTATTATGAAGATAAAATGATGAAATAGGAAAAAGCACAACTTTCTTATAAGGGAAACTTTTTAGTTTAAATCCAAGGTAAAAATATGCGTAATATTATTCATGAAGAACAAATAAGATGAGAGAAATTGAATGAGTTCCTATAGAGACATTGCCTCTATGGGCAGGTGGGCATTCAAAGCATGCACTGCCTGAGTTTCTCTATCTCTTCATTATAGTGCTTTTGCAAATTTTTTTTTTTTTTTTTTTTTTTGAGACGGAGTTTCGCTCTTGTTACCCAGGCTGGAGTGCAATGGCGCGATCTCGGCTCACCGCAACCTCCGCCTCCTGGGTTCAGGCAATTCTCCTGCCTCAGCCTCCTGAGTAGCTGGGATTACAGGCACGCACCACCATGCCCAGCTAATTTTTTGTATTTTTAGTAGAGACAGGGTTTCACCATGTTGACCAGGATGGTCTCGATCTCTTGACCTCGTGATCCACCCGCCTCAGCCTCCCAAAGTGCTGGGATTACAGGCTTGAGCTACCGCGCCCGGCCTGCTTTTGCAAATTTTTAAGAGTTTCATGAAGTATCATAATGGTCAACATTTATACCCAGACATGCATACACATATATGAATGTACACACAAATGGACATATATGTCCATGTTTATACACACAGAAGTTAACATGTACACACATGCATATGTACATACAGGTATTTCTAGTTAAGTCTCCTGGCACATCCCTGATACTGGGTTTATAAACTTTCTGTGTGAGTTTCTTCAAGTTATTTTTAAAATGAATTTTAAGGGCAGTTAAAACAAAGCTTTTGTGCTAGAAGCTGAGAGTTTCAGACAGTATTTAGGGAAGGGCAACACCCTCTCTTTGCAGCAGCTGACAGCTGCGTGAGCAACTGTGAATGTCTCTGGCAACACTAGACTGATTGTCACTGTGGAAACAGACCTTGCTTTATGGGAAATGGGGTAGGGTGCCAGAAGTATCATGCTTAGCTTTACCTTGCTCACAGAGCAACTTCCATCTCTTGCCTCCATAAATTCTGACATTTTACAAAAAGAAATTTACAAAAAAATATTGACTTTGGAGCACATACTGCCATTGGAGCAAGCAGATTTGAAGGTAAAACGAGATCGATCAGAAGTTCATTAGATGTGAGCTAGCATTGACAGACGGTGCCTAGCAATGACTGCACAGGTCCAAGGTAGGCAAGTCAGAATAAAGTGACATGTGCATTGGAGGTCAGGGTTCCTTGATAAGGTCAGTTCCTGGAAGGGAATGGCCTCAGTCTTCCATGCATGAGAGACAACTTGCCTCTGGGGACCAGACACCAAGCTAAGGAGGCAGTGTCATGGACCCAGGCTTCCTCCCAGTGGTTTCCAAGCATTAGTTCGAGTTCATGCCTGTGAATGAAAGATGTCTTTCAACATGTCTTACAAAGGCTGTATGTGTGATGGCTTGACCTAGGCCTTCAGGAAAGCATTATGGTTTTTGATATGAGACAGCTGTCCAGCCATGCCAGATCTCTTGATTCCAGATTCACCCCTTCTCTTCCAGACCCTCACAGCCAAGTGCCTGCCCAACCTGTCGGTCCCAGTGCCAGCTTGTCATGCTGTGGGTCCTACTCTCCATCTTCTCAGAGGAGCCTTCTCTGAAATGTCACCACTGCCACACCCAAAGATGAAGGTGCACATTCCTGTCCCAATGCTGTTTGTTACCGTAGTGCACTGTTTTCCTTTTGTGAGCCTCATCATGGACATATGACATGTGTCTTTGGCTATCATTTGTTAAAAGACCGTCTCTTCTTCCTGTCCAGAAGCTTTGGGAAGGCAGAAGCAATCTCTTCTTTGCCACCTAGAGCCTGACAGAGTCTGACACAGAGAGAGCTTTCCATTGTGGGTGGGGAGACCGCTGATGAGCCATGTTGGATCCTCTTCATGTACTCAGCCCCCAAATAACACATTTGGTTTGTTCAGCAGCAAGGCACTTGGTTGCCCATGAAGTCCCTATTTTCTTCCCCATTTTCCCAATGAGATATTTAAAGTCTGTTGCCTGAGGTCATGGTGCTGGGAGAAGATGAAGATTATTCTATTTTTGATGGGAATAACCCATCCGGCATGAAGTCATTTAAACTATGGTACTTTTGAGTCATCATCTAAATTCTAAATTGATTTCTATCTTTCATTTCAGGAGCAAAATATGCATTCTTATGTTACAATTTAGACTGTTTATTTGGAAATTCTTTTATTGGAAAGCTCTGAGTGGTGTTGGTGAAAACTTCTGTATTCAAAACACGCATCATTCAAAGGGCTTCGTAATGTTTGGGTTCCTAATGAAAGGAAAGAGAAAAACATTGTGATATTAACCATAAAAGTTAAAAGTAACCAGGTGGTTTTGTGGTATGGTTTGGCTGTGTCCCCACCCAAATCTCACCTTTAATTGTAATAATCACCATGTGTCAAGGGTGGGGCCAGGTGGAGATGACTGAATCATGGGGGCAGTTTCCCTCACACTGTAGTATGGTAGCAAATAAGTCTCATGAGATCTGATAGTTTTATAGAGTTCTCCTGCACAAGCTTTCTTGTCTGCCACCGTGTAAGATGTCCCTTTGCTCTTCCTTCATCTTTCACTATGATTGTGAGGCTCCCCCAGCCATGTGGAACTGTGAGTCCATTAAACCTCTTTCCTTTATAAATTACCCAGTCTTCAGTATGTCTAATACATCTTGCCAGGATTTCCAAGAGATGTGTGTGCTTGGGGGTCATCGACTCCCTCCATCCCCCTGTCTTGTGGGGAATTTCTTGTGCCCCTGCCCCTTGAGCATGTTCCTAAGGGACTTGCACTTCTCTTACTTAGCTCTCCCTCAGAATTTCTGCCTCCATTAAACTTTTAACTTTCCTCTATCAAGGCTGCATTTCATAGTGGCTTTTGTTTTTTCTCGTCATCTTTTTAGGGCAATGGAGAGAGTACAACATATGACACTGGGGGACACGTTGAAATTGGAAGTTAGGTGTCTGAAAAGGCCTGACCACCAAAGGAAATTTCTCCCAAGGCCCTTCCCACGAGGCTAGTGTCCTGAGCATCCTTGACCCTAGATCCCTTTGGCCATTTCTTCTAGAATCCCAAAGCCCCTCGTCAGTGCTCAGCCCACAACACGAAGATTCTTGGGAGAGTTTAAGCTGCTGCTGTCCTCCCAAGATTCATCTGTGGTCCAGACCTGCCTGTGCAACCTTAAAGGGAATTCATGAAAGAGCCTCCCCTGAAGAATGAGTCATTTGTCCCTCATTAGCAACTGACATGTTGACATTGTTCTAATGTGAGCTGATTCAAATAGCTGGGCCTCCTCTCCAGTTTACTATTTCTGTAAGAAAAATATGCAAAACATAGACTTTCCTGCCCCCTCTCCCCCGCACTCCACAGATCACAGAGCACACTTCTGAGACCCGGCTCTCCCATTTCCATTTCTACTGTGAAACATGCGTCTTGGGTGTCCCCCACTTTGTTGCAAACTTTCTAAAATTATGCATCTGAGTCTCTGAGGCCTGTTAGTAGAGTTCTCAAAAGGAACATACAAGGATAAGTAGGACAGCCTGGCACCTAGCACTCCTAGGAGGCACTCGCCAACCCAGGGACTGTTGCACCCTCCACTATCTCCTTTTCTTTTGATGCACTTACGTATTGAGTGTCGCAGTTTCCCTGGTTCCCCTTGCCACTAGCCCCTTCTTGGGTGGCTTCTTCAACTGGGGCCATTTTCCTGCTCCTCATCTCTTGGCTAATCTTGGGGCTATTGCTGGGTTATCTTGGCATGATTCTGTCCCATTCCTGTGCCTGGCTTTGCATCTCCAACCCCAACTGGAGGAGGGACATTTGGATTGAGAGCATCCCGGATGTAAAACATAGAATATCCTCAATGCAATGCCCTCTACACTTACCTTTGCTCTTTCTGCTCCAGTGAGTATCTGTGTATGTGTGGTGGGGTTGGGGGAGGTTCACTCTTGAAGACTGAGGTTAGGAGATCTGAGCTATCCTGTAATGCCTTAAGATGGAGTGACTGATGTGGAGACTTGAGCTGCGTATAGCTCCAGCCTTAGAATGCTATTCTCTTATTCCCGATTTCTGTGCTTTTTAGTTGAACTTTGAAGACAGACTTAACATTTCATTTAATGCTGAAATAAACACTCTAAGGAATGGAGTGGTAAAAATTATCATTCTTGGTGGGCTGGGGTACTATTTCTGAAAAGAGGCAATGTGCTTTGTGATTGGAGGTTCATTATTACTATGACAGTAAGAAAGAGTTTTCATAGATTAAACTATACATAATTGACATGAGTTCTTTTCCCTTTTACAACTAGTAGGAGTTGTTTAATATGAATAGCTTCTGTAAAAGTTGTCCTTTTATTCCATCAATACCATGGTTTATATCTTTAAGAAGTTACTTTCTGTGATATTAAATGGAACTATTTTCAAAGGCTAGTATTTAACTGAAGTTCGGTGCAAACTGATTACTGTGTGCCTCACCACTTTAGACCTGTAGGATGAAAAGCAAGCAGTGCATGAACGGAGCTACACCTGTCACTCAGAAGTAGAACAGCCTTGATGAGGTGACTTTAGCACTAGGCTTTAGGAGTAATGTGGCCACATAGCTTAGTACATACAGAGATATGGAAATACTTCTAGTCTGATTTTATTGTCACAATCTGAAAAATGAATGTAAGGAATAAAAATGTACCTTATAGGTAATCAGCACATACGTTTCAAAGGCTCTAGCCAGTAAACAGGAGCACACACACACACACACACACGCACACACAGGCATACCATCATTTGGGGGTTGGTATTGGCTGACAGATGGTTAAGTGTCTTAAATCTACTTGGTCTAAGGTATACCAAGCAACCTTCCTGAAGGCCACCTGAACAGACATGTCACTTCAGTGGAAATTTAAGGAAGACCCCTTAAAAATGTTATAAATCACAGTCACCTTGAGGGAAAGGATGATGCTATTGCATTTAAAAATAATATGCTCCTTACAATTAAAAGACTAGTAAGAAAATCACAAAGTGCATAAAGTGAGATGAACTATGTCAAGTTGGCATCCAAGAGATACAAAATTAAATAAGGGAAATGCCTTACTATAATTGATAAATGGTAGCTGAGAGTTTTACTTGGTTTATCAACAAATTCTAATGTTATCTCTTTAGTACCTTGAATTCTATAATACTCAGGATGTATTCTCACATATCTGTGCTTGGTTTTAAAATAATCTAATTGAAAATTATCAAGATGATAGATAGATAGATAGATAGATAGATAGAGATGGCGTCTTGCCCTGGTTGTCCAGGCTGGAGTGGAATGGCACGATCTCACCTCACTGCAACCTCTGCTTCCTGGGTTCAAGCAATTCTCCCTTGAATATCAAAATGATATATTTTTTATCGAAATGATATTTTTTTAAATCACATTACTTGCTTTCTTCCATTTATCTTTGTAAGAGGACTTAGAAACTAATAAAAATGCTAATTATATAAAATTGATCCTTGGGGAATCTCATAAGGGAGCAAATTAGCCCATTATTGTTTTTACTTTGAATTATCATTTTCTGTTCTTTTCCTTTTGTGCTTAAATAGAAAAAGAGTTTATATCAGTTTGGTAGATAATTTAAAACATAGGCCATTGATATATTTAGGTCTAAAATAGATGTTAAAATCACTACTTTATGTAACAAATAAGTTATAGCCCCTAACTGGGTTGTTGATGTCATATTATAATATCAAACTAACTGTTTATATTACTAATGTTTATCTTTCTTTAATGATTTCTAATTTAGAATGTGTTTTTTTATAAGCACAAAACAACCAAACAAGTTGTTTTGTTTTATTCATCTATCTATTACTACATTCTGTTTCCATGTTCCACATTGTGGTCATTTATTAAATTTTAAAAAGAACTAACTGAACTTCCTGTGTGTGCCAGGCTGTCTGTTCCATAGCATTGAGTAAGACAGGGGCTCTGCCCTGAAAGAGAACAGGCGTCACGGGGTGGAGGGTGCATGGGGCCAGGGTGCCAGGTGCTATTGATGTCTGCTCCTCAGCAGCAGGATCACCCTCCCACCCTGGACTTGGGCTTTGAGTAGGAAGTGCTTGATCAGGTTGAAAGGGCAGCGGAGAACCTAGAAAAAATCCATCACAAGGATGGAAGTGAGGAAGTCACAAATCACTGTGTCATGCTGTGGCCACGGGACAGGGCGTATGTAGGTCAGTGACATGTTTGGAAGAGAGAACAGAATGGTAGGTGGAAGTGCGATTGTGAAGACCTGTAACATCACACCACAGGATGGAATTTTTTGCATAATCATTGGTTAATCATCCAATCTTTGGGGTGGGGCGAAATGTGATCATATCCCTGTTTCAGCAGTTTTGCTGTGGTGAAGTTAGATTGCAGGACGTTAAGACCAGCACTTGGGAGCTCAGTTAGGCCACAACTGTAATAAACCATCAGAAGATGAACACATATTAGAGGAAGACTGCAGGAGTCAATAAAGGAAGCCAAAGCAATAGATATTTGGAGAATTGAATCATTGAGCTGCCAGATCTTGTAGACCACTTAGATGTGGGATCAACTCTGAGATTCCTATGATAAGCACTGGGGAGGAGGGTGGTGCCTTTAACAGAGATTTGCATCTGAGAGGAGAAAAGGCCAGAGGACCGAGGGTAATGGTGTGGCTTACAGAGTCCAGGTGAAGGTGTTACAATAGTAACCAAGGGTAAGTAGGCAACACTGTAGGTCTGGATGTCAAAGGAGGGCAAAGTGCAGCTGTAGATCAGGGGCTCTTCCCCCTCTGTTCAGTGTGCAGTATGATGCCGTGGCTGTGATGAAACTCCTGCTAAGGAACAAGGACATGGTGAGGAGCTGCAAGGGCCCAGGCTGCATCCCCAGTTCATGGCCATTGTTCTTGTGCTCAGCTGTGTTTCTGAGCTAGGTCCTGGGAAGAGTGTGGTTGTGGTGAGACAGGCTGCCTTCCTCAGTGTCTCAGGGTGGTGGCTAATGGCAAAGAGATTGCAAAGCATTGATGTAAGAGATGGTAAAAGAGTTAAAAAGTGAAGAAAAAGAAAGCAAAAGTAAAGTAAGAGATATGGGAGGAAAGCCAGGAGTCAGCACTGATCTGCAAGGGCGGGAGGAAAGAGAGTGAAGGGAAAGCCTGAGTCCTTCTCTCCAGGAGCAGTCAGTGAGGGCTTGGGCAGCCTTCCAGGAGGTTCTCAGCAGGGCTTTGAGGGCAGCAGCTCTTCTGTGCATGGAATGGCAGGAAGATGAGTAAGAGGAAGTGAGTACCTCCTTCAGAGAGAGGACAGAGGAGTGAAGGAGAGAGGAGAGGGGGCATCAGGTGCTTTTATGTAGAAAGGAGGAAACATGAGCCTGTTTTTAAACTGTAAGGATCTGAAAATGGACACCAACACGAATGGACAAGGGATAAATAATTGATGGAACTCAGTTCTTTAATGCTGAAAACGATGGTGTCTACAACATGGGGTTAGTGGGGATCCCTTCCCTTCTGAACAGCCCCAGAAGATGTGAAGACAGTAGGCATGCAGCTTCTGGATGGGAGGAGTGTGAATTTGTGGGGACTGGTTCTCACTGCTTTCTGTTTTCTTAGTGGAGAGAGATAGGACCACACATAGAAAGAAATGGAGGGATGGTGGAGCTAGGAGCTTCAGGAGTTCAATCACGGGTTGCAACAACTGCCCTGAGATACACACATTGTTGCTGATTCATCCTAATCAAAAGAGAAAGTCTTCCATCTCTAGCATCCCGGGCCTAGGAAAAGGAAGATTGTGGCAGAAAGGAAACTGAGTCAAATAAGTGCAAGTCTGTACCCTGGCCCAGGTCCAGAAAATGTGCAGCCAGCTCCATAACACTCCCCTTGTCCAGGTGGAAACCAGAGGAGGCTCCTCGGGAAAAGCCAAGCCACAGAAATGAAAGATCCCCAGGTCCCTCCTGCTCTGTGCAATGTAGGGTTGGTTGTGCCTCAGCAGTCAAATATGTGGAGACAGGGACCCCCAGTGAGGAGAGGCACAAGCCGGTGCTGAGCTCGGGTGCTGAAATGCACCCTGCTTTGCTGTCAGCCCCCAGGTGCTTTGTTTTCCAGTTGGTCCACCCATGGGAATCACCTACTCCCAGCTGTTGCCCTGCCTCCAGCTCAAGCTCCTGCAACCCAGTCTCACCAAGGCAGGTAATCTTACTAAAACTCCAGTGTGATCCAGTCACCCCCTGCTTGGAACCCTTGTATAGCCCCTCATGCTCTGATCAGTTCTAAACTTCTTGCTGAAGTGAATGAACCTGCAGGCGCTTTGGCCTCTCCTTCTCTCTCTGCCCTCAACTCTAGCTTTCCCTCCCTCCACTCACGCCGCACTCTACCTTGAACTCTTTGCATGGGACATTGGACTTCAATAGTATTATTATAGTATTTTTATAGTATTTTCCCTGTTATTCAGAACTGAGCTGGGTACCTCTTACATGTGCTCAAATTTCACCATCCTTAACCCATCCTAGTGATCAAGGTCTATATCCTGTTTCCAAGGGCTCCTCCAGGCCGGGCCGATGGTGGGGGCTCAGGTCTAATGGGGGTGAACTCTTCAATTAGTGTGAGTGATTTCGGAGGCAGAGACTCTCAGCTCCATTTTAATGTCATCATAAGGGCTCGGTAATGCTCTTCTAGGTTTCCAACAAAGTGTGAATTGCCTGGAGATCTACCAAGGTGTCAAGTAACAGACTTCAACAGGGTGTCAAGAACAAGAAAAATAAAGAAACAGACTTCATTTTGATTAGTTGTACTTGTAGCTTTGACTACACTGTAGACAGTGGAAAAGGTGTCATAATGGTTGTCTCCAGCCTTCGAAGCCAGGCTTTTCTGAGCAAACACTGGACCAGCCGCCATGTTGTGAAGGTGCCGGTGGGTGCCCTAAGGCTTGGCCTCTGAGGAATTGTCCAGCTATTCCTCATCTCTGCTGTCACTTTGCTTTTACCATTTCTTGCTCAAATCTTCCCTTCCTCAAAGATAAAACTCAGGCAAACCCATGTTTAATATCGTGGTGACTATCTTGAGTGTGATCTAGTCTGTAAGCCAGGTTTAGGTGCCTATATGTATATGTTAGCCCTAATCACCCCTGTACCTCACCTGCATGTTCTGCATCTGGCTTCACTCATGAATATGCTCTAAATCAAAGGAGTTGAATCTGCTTCGTGAGAACTTGTGTCCTTGCTCATTGTGTGCCAGGAAACTCCTGTATCTCTGTGTCAGGAATCTCGAGCCTCATTATATCAGCAAGCTCTTTTGTCTGGAAGATTCTAGTCTGCTACCATGAACTCTTAAGAAAGGATGAATTAATTGGTTTTGGAAATTAATGGTATAAGCATAAACGGGAATATCATTGCAGAGCAATAACAGCCCTTACTATCAGAAAATGTTTTGTTCTCAGAAAGTGAATCTAAATCTATTTGTAAAGGAGGATAGTTATTTTTACACGAAATGACCTAAAATGAATGTATTTATGAATTGCTTTTAATCCTGAGGAGAATAAGTTATTTCCTCTGTTGGTAATAAAAGTTTCTTCTTAAATAGTGTCTTATTTCCAATGCAGTTGGTCTCATTACAAGCAAACCTGGAACAATCATACTGTACCTTTTTTTCCCTCTGGAACGCTATGCAAGTATGCTAAATCTGAACATTTTGACATCCTTATCTAAAAATAGTTGGTGAAATAGTTTTCATTTCTTAAATTTAAAAATAGATTTGGAGGCATTTTCAATGAATTATTTAGCCATTCAGTGGAAAGTTTTCAGTCATTTCAGAAAAAGGAGTAATCACGTAGACGATGACTGAATTTATAAAAATAATTTTCTTTCACGCCTACCAATACATTTGTGTTCTTTCTCTGCAAAGTAACCCATTGTAAGTGCAGTTCTAGGAGGGCACTGAAGGATGGTTGTTGCTGCTGCATAGTCCAAGATTAAAGGGTGCATAGCCTGTTTAAAATGTAAGAACCAAAGATTAGAACTGTCAGAGGTTGTCTAAGACTTTTATGATTTTTCATTAAATATTTGATTTTGAGGGCCAAAAACACACCATGCAAAAGAGCTTGCTTTAAAAGAGAAAAAATAAAACCACTATGGTATAGATGATGACTTCAAAGTCATTTTGTTCAGCTCATTCATACAATGAGGCACTCAAAAACCAATATATAGTTAGAGGAAATAGGTGGATGGGACAGATGAAGGGATAGACAGGTGATAGATAGGTAGGTAGGTAAATAGATTGGTGATCAATAGATGTGGATAAATGGATAGATACATGAGTCTCAGTTCAGTGAATTGATATTAAAACACAGCAGACAGCACACAAATATAATTCCCACCCCAGATTGTCAAATATAGATTAGATGACCAAGGAGTAACCATGAGGCCATATGTTTTGCTTTATTGTTTTTTTTTTTGATAGTTGTGTTTCAGTGGTATAATTTGACTTTAACTTATAAGATAGTCTATTTAAAATTATTAAAGTAATAGATGCATATTTCTGACAATTCATCTGTATTTCCTCAGTGTCAAAATTCTCATTGAAAGTGATGGGGGGAGAATAGAAAAACTCTTTTATTCTTTAGTTGCTCTCTCCATGGCCCCTTTAAATATCACCGTCTTTCACTGCCACAACAATACACAAATAGTAGGGAATTGCAAATCATTATTATGCACAAACCTATGCTGATACAGACTAAAATATGATTGAGATGGATGGATTTTTAATAAAATATATATTGCCTTAAAATAATTAAAGAAACAGAAATAGTCAAATAACCATTTGGGATAATTAAAAACAACTTATCTTTAAAAAGCCTCAAGTATCAGAAAAGTTATTCTAGGTCTGGATAATTTCTGTAATGTTTAATATATTACAGAATAGGAAAAGAAAAACTTACTGATAGATTTTAATGACCCTGGCATCATCCTAATATTCTAACCCAAAATAGTAGTCAGGAAAAATCTCATGGCTGTAGGTGCCAAAATCTTATGAAAAATATTGGCAAATTTAGCCTACTCGTATATTGAAAATATAATCATAATAGTGGCTAACACTTACGTAGATGTTCCTGTGTTATGGCTACTATTCTGCTAAGCTCTCATGTTATCTTATTAACTAAAATGTATGCTCGCGAAATCTCTTTCAGTTTTGCTCATTGGTTTAACCAGGAAATTGCCTGGAACAGTGCTTGGCACAAACAGAAACTGAATAAATGTGTGGAATACTTTTCATAGCAGCACTATGAGATTGATACTATTAATATTCCCATTTTACATGAAAGGATATAACAGGCCTGTACAGATTAAGAAATTTGCCCCAAGTCACAGATATCATGCACAACTATGTAGGAATTGTTTTTTTCTGAGAATGTAAGGAAAGTTCAGCATCAGAAAGTTGAATAATATTGTTTAATATCTTTATTTATTAAAGGATAAAATTACCAGGCCAATTTGATATGTGCTGAAAAATAGTTCAGGTAAATCCACTCTAATTTATAAGGGAGAACCTTTTAGTAAAATAAAAAATCAAAATGAGATTTTCATAACACTTTAAAAAATGTTTATAAAAATGCAATATTTCAGTAAAAATCGCTAACTCCAAATTCTTAGAAATGTAACATTGCAGTAATTCTCATAAGATGAAGACCAAAGAAGGGCGTGTGCCCTTAACTCTATCAGGTAACGCTGTACTTAACCAAGATGGTTGAACAAGGAGAAAAATGAAAGTATGCAGAAAGGATAAGAAAGAATTCTTACTAATTGTGGCTATAAACGCATGACCTTGATATATAATAGCTGAATGATTTTAGCCAGGTTATTTAACCTCTCTAAGCCTTAATATTTAATTTTTCAATTGAGGATATTAATACCATGTACTTCACACATTTGTTGTTAAAATAAATTGGATAATGCATATAAGATTACTATTTTACAATAGGTGGCTGATAGTATGCCCTCCATAAATGTTAGTCATTTTTAGTATTAGCTCCTGATAAACCAGAGACTCAATTGAAAACGCTAGCATTGATGGAGAGGTTAATTATGTTAGGAGTTCCTGTGTGAAACTTAAGTGCTTTCTGATATATAAGGAACAAAAAGTTAGCAAATATAATGGGGCAATAATTTTATTTATATTAACAATAATATATCTAGGAATATAATATATGAATATATCAGCAATAACATATATAGGAATAAACTAAGCAATGTTCAGAATCCTCACTGGCATTAATCATTTTAGGTCAACTTTCTCAGGTACTTAATTGACCCTTAAATACATAGACTCAGGTCCTTGTTAAGTTCCCAAATACACTTGTATTATTCAGAATTTCTTTTTTTTTTAATCCAATGTATATTTCTTTTTTTTCCCCCATTTATTTATTTTATTGCATTTTAGGTTTTGGGGTACATGTGAAGAACATGCAAAATTGTTGCATAGGAACACACGTGGCAGTGTGATTTGCTGCCTTCCTCCCCATCACCTACA